>NW_015090787.1:930595-1026447 GCF_001431845.1 Calidris pugnax | reverse complement strand
AAAAAAAAAAAAAAAAGATAGAAAGATAAAAACAAGACAAGACAATTAAAAACTTCTCTTAAATGACAATTGAAAGACTTACAATTTTGAGACAGATAGGAAATATTTCTAATGGGAAGAGAAAAGGGTGCGGTGGGGAAGAAATAGACATCTCTTCCCTCCCGAGCAGGACAACCATTTTATGGGACACTGACAAAATCAATTTTAAACATGCAAAAATGGGTCCCTATACTTCATTCTTCATATAGGGTGCATGTTCATTTATATTGTCCCTTCCCACTGGGCACGCTCTGACATTAATTTGCTTGGTAATAGTGTAATACAGTGTTCTGTAAAATGCATGTTCTAGGTATTGTGGGAAATCCATGAATCATTACCAGTATAATTTTTTAACCAACAGCATAAGCTCCCCATAGCAACGAATATACATAGGGGTCCTAGTTAAATTCAGAAAGCAGATTGACTCATTATATGTTCTCATTTATTCCTTTTATCTGTTTACAGCACCGGAGATTGCACAGGGCTGCAGAGATCAAACTTCAGCAGCGACGGATTCCTCTGGTCCGGTGCAGCCCTGAATTTCATTTGGAGCTTCATCTAAACTGATCATCAACATCACTTAAGATTTAATCAACACAACTTCAAATGGGAGAACAACACCCCATTTTTGGGGACTGCCCAACCCAGCTCTGAAAAAACTAAGGTTTCTCCCAAGCCACTGTTTGATCTTCATAACTCATATTAAGCTTTTCTCCTAAAAGTCTGAAATACTGTATGCAGTTACACACACAAAATCATGCTGCTTTGCCTCAAAGCTCGCTGAGACAGGCAAAGTCTTACCACTCATAAAGCATGTATCCACAATAAAACAAATAATTTGTACAAAGTAAAAAGCAGAGGCAGAGAAAAGAGCTATTTTTTTTTTTTCTCTTTTTTTTTCCACCTTCCTTTTCAGCATCTGTGAGGGAAGTGTCTTTAAGGGTCTGTGCATTCAGGGGCACTTAACCTTCATAGACTCTCAGCTTTGATAGAACTTGTTCTTTCAGCTTCAGAAAGTGATTCAAGTATGGATGACACAATGCTAATTCTTCCCTAATTCAAGTTTCAAACTGGCACACTTGACTGAAATCAGAGAATGGACAGGCACGTTGGAGTAGCAAGATCTGATAAATTCAAAGAGAAAAGAAAACACAAGGTTTAGAACATCTATTATTCTCCCAAATAAATGATACTCCGTTATCTAGTGACTCTATTAATATATTTAGTGATAAATTAATAACTGGGGAGTAACGGAATAGCCAGCTGATCTTTCCATCTGTTGTGCAGGAGCTGGAAGCCCTGCGAGCTGCTCCTCTGCGCTGCACAAGCAGCAGTTGCATTATCGTGGTTTGGATTATGGAAAGGAGAAGAGGCACACTATTTTTGGCAGCTTGGAATCACGCATTATAGAATCATAGAATTGTCTGGGTTGGAAGGGACCTTTCAGATCATCGAGTCCAACCATCAACCCAACACTGACAAACCCACCACTGACCCATGTCCCTCAGCACCACGTCTGCCCGGCTTTTAAATCCCTCCAGGGGTGGTGACTCCACCACTGCCCTGGGCAGCCTTTGCCAAGGCTTGATAACCCTTTCAGTGAAGAATTTTTTCCCAATATCCAGCCTAAACCTCCCCTGGCACAACTTGAGGCTGTTTCCTCTTGTCCTATCACCTGTTCCTTGGGAGAAGAGACCAACTCCCCCCCCGGCTACACCCTCCTTTCAGGGAGTTGTAGTTATCACTGATTTTGAAGCTCAGACCCTCCCAGTCATCATTTCCAACCAGGTTCTGAGGTTTATACTGGGTTTACTGGAAGTTTTACCTGGCCCATCTCAAACCACTCTACCTTCAGGTGCTGTCTGGGTCCCACCAACCCCGATGAAAGCTGAGGAACGAGACCCTGAAACCCACCTGCAGGACCCCAAGCACCAGCTGGGACCCTCTTCCTTCCCACGGCATCAGTCCCTCTCAACACTGCCCTTGGATGCTCTGTCCCACCCAGTATGGAGCCAAGAGGCATCTTTCCACCCTCACATCATCTTCAGATGCAGCCAAAGGTGCTCCTCTGTCCACTCCAGCACAACCATTAATCGCCTGAATTAACCTCGCTGGAGAAGTAACTGTGTTTTATTTACCGCGTGAAAGAGACAGAAAGAGTAACTGTACATTTTGACATGCTCAGGCCATAAATTATCCCATGTCCATATTTTACCAGGCTGCTATTATCCTGCAAGATAATGGTTCATTTTTAGGCTGTTACAGCAGAGATCATAAGGTTCCACCCTCGGCAGCTCCGTCTCGTAACTGCCTTTCACTCTCCGAAAGCACAGGCAATTTTTCCATAATAAAAACTGGATTAGCATGTATCAAGAAGAGGTTCCACCAGCTGTCACTTTGAAATCAGGCTACTCTATCCGATGTTCGAGATGATAATGGATAAACCCATAAATGACAAGCAGTTTTCCTGTATTTATCTAATAAGTGGCTAATACAGGCTAGCATCCTCTCTAATAAAACAATATAACTGAAGGAAGAAACAGGCTTAGGCTCTATTTGAATTAAATATGAACTGAGCGATAGCGGCACATGAAAATATAGCCTGGCAAATTGCATTATTTTTTTTCACCTGTTGCTGTTTTCTGAAATTATATTTCATTTTAATGCACTGTTCCCACAAGCAGTCAAGAACGATTTTTAACAGGATCCCAGTTAAAGTTTTCTGAAATCCAGCTAATTTTCATCTCATTGTAGCCCAGAGTCTCTCTCTCTCTGTGTATGTATATGGGCTGAATAGAAAAATAGATGTCTATAAATGAATGGGTTCTGCAAGTATGTTTCAAGCAACAGCATTGTGCTACATGAAATAGTGGTGGCACCAACAGCTTCAAAGAACAAGCGAAAGAATTCTTATTAATCTGCAGAATATTAATAAACTATTTGCTAAGTTTTATATTATTAGGGATGACACTATATCAAAATTACAGTTTAAATGTATCAGTGGAAAAAATTAGCAGCTTACTTAAGGTAATGCAAAAATTGGGGTTAATTTGGCTATATTAATAAAGTAGAGGGGGGGAAAAATCGTCAACAAAAGACTGATCACTGGCTAATAATGAAAAGACCAAAGAGCTGTCTTGATGAAATATTGTGTTTTCATCTTGCTTTAAAACCAAATTTTACACTTTCAGTGTTTAATTCCACCAAAAAAAAATATTAAAAGGCATAGGGGAATAATAAAGGTGTTTAATTCCACTTGGTGCCTGAGCAATGAGCAATGGATACCCCTCAAGCCCCAGCACCTCCGCCGGTCCCGGCAAATTCCTGGCAAAGCAGGACCCACCAAGAGATGATGGTGGAAGGGATGGCTGCCAGAAGCCAACGAGGGTGTCGGAGGGGAAGGGTCCCTTCACCCCAGCACCAGCTTCCCAATCCAGAATGGTCTTCCTCAGCTACTCAGTAACATTCAGCAGGTGGTGGGGGTTTCTTTTTATTGTCTGGAGCTCTTTTCTGGATTTATCTGCTCTTCTTTCCCAACCCATCTTTAGATGCCTGCACGATACCGATAAAAGAGCATCACGCGAGAACAACTTTTCTTATAGCAAGAGGGGAACCTTTCAAGATGTTTTTTTTCCTTCCCAACACGTATGTGAAATTTTTCAGAAACTGCAGAGTGATTTTACAGAAGAATTGTGCCGTGCTCCTTCCAGCATACGTTGCCCTGCAGAGCCACGGGGGCTCAGAGTGGAAATCAGCTGAGGCAGCATCTGAGCACTCGCAAAAGACAGAGACAGGAGGGAAGACAAAAGAGCAGAACTAGGATCCAAGCCAGGAGATCCTGCACCTCCTGCCCATCCCTTCCTAGGAGCAATCAGCAATTCAATGAGATCAGCAGCTCCTCCAGCCAGGGAAGCTCCACACACACATCCCATTAGCCCACAACGCCACTTCCTACGTGGACGGGTAAATTAACGCAATGCAAACACAGTCGCCTCTTGTGCACGGCTGTATCTATGGCATATTGTTCCTTCCCCCATTTCCACTGCCAATCAGTTTATATTTTGATGCACGAGACTTAATTTTATGGCCTCTAATAAATTTCGTAGCTACACCAAGTAAAGTAATAATAAAGGTAATTATATCGGCCCTCTCCTAAATCCCTCCACAGCATCCAAGTTGATAACCCCCTGGGAAAGAGGTGTTGCCTTTCATTTTTTCTAAATTGACTATACTTGAAATTGAAGTGTCACGGTAAAATCAGGCTCTTTGGGACTGCTTTGGCCCTGCCTTCCAACACCAGAGACAGAAGAAGGGCTTAGTGACCAGAAACTGCAAGTCCAAGTCCCAACCTCGGCACCTCACTGGATCTACCCCCTGGTGCTGTCCTCTCTCATGCTCACACCACTTGCAACCAGCATCTGGAGTAGATTGGGAAAGAAATGGGTATTTTTTCTCCATCCACAGTGGGGAAACGGTCTGTTTTGCATTTTCTTTGGGTTTTGTAAGAGGCAGCGGCATGAAGGAAACCGGCGGCTGGCACGGCCCCAGGCGCCTGCAGGCAGCCAAAAGCAGCTTTCGCCAGAGAAAGGGAAAAAAGAGGGAAAAACAATAGTCGTTGGTCACAGGAGAGGGGGAGCCATGGGTCAGAGGGGAAATTCCACTTGCAACATGCAACATATTTTCGTGGGCTGAATCAATACCCCGGCGATCAGCAAGGCTCCAGTTGGAGAAGGGGGAATTTGACCGCAGAATGAGCGAGCTCATGTAGGTGTGGAAGAGAAACGGGTTGGAAATGTAAGGAACAATCAGCCGATGAGTAATGAGAAATGCACTACGTTGCCCCACTCTCAGCTGCTTCTAAGTTTTTCTTGTCCCACTCTGGGGGAAAAAGCAACTTTGCAGTTTTCTTTCCCCCCCTCTTTGTTTGGCCGGACGCGTGGGAAGGAGCAGGGTGTGATGGAGTGGAGGCCACTGAAAGGGTTTGTTTATTGCAGTCCTTGTGATAGTGTTTTGCTTATTGTTTAGGAATTTATTTATTTTTTTACTTTAATCACAGATGAGTCAGAGAAGAGGAATTGCTAGCATGAAGCCACAGGCACCAAAATTCTTGATACTTCCAGGATGTCTCCCATGCAAAGGCTGTAAAACCTCTTCCTCCCACTAACTGATAAACATCACCTATTTTACAAATTCTGATGCACATAAAGATTAAGAGACTTCCCAAGTGTTTGGCAGTGGCAAAACTAGCAGTATGTCATAGACAGCCAGTGCTTCTCTACACAAACATAATAACATTTACTTCCTACACAAATTAAATCTGATACAGTTAAAAAAACACAGCAAACCCACAACTTTTCCTGCCCTCAGTTTAACTATTGCCTACAAACACACTTCAGGAAAAATAACACTCAGTATGCACTTAACAGCACTGCAAATCATGAAGCAAATCCACCTGCAAGTATTCACAAATCATGAAGCAAATCCACCTGCAAGTATTAACCACCTGAAGATGCACCTGAAGAACCTCCCATCCAACTGCTCTATTTTGTATAAAATTCTTATCTTTGGGTTTTTTAGAAAACCATAGAAAAGGAAGAAAAAGCTGGACCAAAGAAAATAACAAATATGAAACAAGATAGTTACACAAACTAATGTGGGTCTGGTAATGCTAAAATTGACTTACATTTTTAATAGATTTGGGTACCTAATAACAGACAACATGTTTGAAAACATCTGACCTTGTCAAATGGCACAAGAACAAGTCTTTGTTGTTGTTATTCTGTTGCATATTTAAGGCAAGCTCACAACTACCTCTTCCCTACATGGTCAAATATAAGGAGCTAAACATTCCTTCTAATAATCAATTTTAGCTGAGCTGTTTTGTTAGCAAATGTCATATTGCCCGTACAGAGCAAACTGCCTCAAGTGCTGGGTGATTTGCATCAACGGGAAACAACCCACAGAAAATGTGTGTGTCTGTAGGTGGGTGCAGGGACATGGAAAAGCCTCACCACCCTATTTTGGCCCCTTGAAACTTTAGCAAAAGCCGAGCTGCAATATTTCCCTAGCCCAGCCGTGCCTCTGCTGCTGGAGGAGGACTTTGCCTTCTCGCGGTGGGCAGCCGCCTTCAGGCTCCCAGACAGCATTTGACAAAGTTCCACATCAGAGATTAAGGTCTTTGTACAGAGATTGAGGTCTAAGGAAAGAAAGGAAGTGGAATAGACATAAATGTAACATAAAATGGATTGACATCGGCTAAAGGGCAGCTGGGGGAGGGAGGCATAGTCATAAATAAAAACTTTTCTTTAGGGGAGAAGTAACTAGAAAGATGTTGTCGGATCGGCAGGAAGAGTCTCACGGTGTGTCACGTATGCAGAACAAGATATGAAAAGTACATATAAATTGACAGTAACTCTATTGACATATACAGTTAAATCACTACAAGACTGATGGAAGGTCAGTTGGATCTTCTGTTCTGCAAATTAACTAAACATCAACACAGTGTGTCACATTAAAAATGATACAGCCACTCATAGAAGATCATTTGTTAGACTGGTTTACACAAAACAAGAGGTTAAACATACCTGGTCCAGAAGAACATTGGCTTGTAAGCCTTAGAAGACACAAGTCCCACCAAATTTCCAAGCTAAAGGAGAAGCTCGTGCAGGCATAACTCAGCAGAGGTCCCTAGCAGCCTGATAGGTCCATCTCCAACACCTCAGCCCCCATGATATGCTGGTGGAGCCTCACCTGCCAGGCTCTAGTGCTGGTCTTCATCCCACCAAGCTTCAGCTGGCAGGCATAAAGAATCAGTTATGGGCCACTGTAGAGAAGGAAAGACTGCCTTATGGTTATCTCAAGATATTTTAGGGGTACAGCACAGTCTCCATTATCTGTGGAAGAAGACTTGATGACTAACTTAGAGCAAGAAGCTCCTGTTAGGGGTATTTAAGGTCAGATAAGATGAATCTCATTGATTGCCTGCCTCAAATGGGAGGGTGACACTGCTCTGTGTTCACTGAGGCCCCCGGTGATAACGATGCTTTGCCACAGGCTTTCCCCAGGATAGCTCCTTTCTTCCCAGGAAGGCAGAGGAACAACAGCCCAGGCTTCCTGGAAGCCTCTCATCCCTTATGGATGCAATTCAGGATCTCGGTGCTGCTGGCACCATTTATACATGTCCTATTTTCTTTGAGCTTTGCAGTAATCAAAGGAAGTATTTGTATTTCTGGGCCTTCTGGCTAATTTTCAACACACACACTCTGATGGGCAGGTGAGATGTCCCATTAACAGCTGAAGGTTCCCGGCCAACACCAAACACCTGGGTCCTCATGACCTAATTGGTGAAAGAGGTGTAATGGAAGGGAAGTCAGCAGATTTATTTCCCCCTCAGTAAGGTTAAAAGTAAATAAATATTTTAAGTTTTGCGAGCTTAAAAAGTACAGAATAAAATTTATTCCAGTATGAAGATGGACAGAGTGTAGTAACCTGCTGTGAACATAAAAACACACAAGTCTGAACTTCGCTGGAAGTAATTTATTTATTTATCACCATTTTCTGGGATATCATGCTGAAATTGTACCTAAGCACATAACTGCAGATTAATTTCCCTCTATCCAGCATATTGAATCTGATTAGGATTTTTAAATGCCTGCACAAGAACACGATCTATGCAATTTGGTTTTAGGGCTTTCTTCCCCTAAAAGGTGTTTCTGCATAATGCACTGCATTAAATGCATTTGTTTTATTTTGCCATCTAAAATACTTCTGAAGTGTCAGATATGTATGGGTTTTTTTAAAGTAATCAACAATTTTAAACATGACCAGTCCCTTAAAAATGCTGTAGATCGTTATAATGAAGACATGAATCTCCCACGGCTGCAAAAAGAGCATCAAAGGTTTCAGTCCTGAGGCAGGGGAGTTTCTTACCTTTATGAATATTTCCATTATACTCATGGTGTCACAAATAAGTGACTTTGCTGATTCTGACTTTTAGAAAATTATTCACTTGTTTTCCTGTTCTTGTTCTAGCAATTAATGAATTAGCTTTGGTGGAGGGTCTGTGTTTTTATGCAAGTTAAGCTAGTACAAATCATAAGCTTTTATCAGTATCCCAAGCAGATCCATTACAGTGCACACATGTATAGTTACATACAGATGTAAATGGTTGTGTGTGTGTATATATAAATGTACACATGTTGAGAGAGGTGATCTATCTTCTTTAAAATTGTTAGATAAATATATAATTAGATAAAACAGTACAATTATTTTGTTAACATGCAGATATGAGTTGTACCAATTATGCACAAATACATCATCTCTAAATGCTGAAGGAGAAACATTCCCATATAATTTGGCAAATGTTTGACAAAGCCTGAAAAAAAAAGGAAAAGGATTATTTCCTTAACACATTTTAAAAATAAAAACTCTTTACTTATATCAAGTGTCAGCAAACATCCACTCAGTCTGAATATTTAGAAGGATGCTACAAATGGATCAAAATAAGGAGGAAGAGAACCATCAGTGAAAAAGATCTTTTCCTTTCACAAATCCCAGTGGTGATTGTGGGAGGAGTTGTGCCTACAGCAGAGAGGGGATGAAAATAACGTGTTGGAACTGGAGATGCTCAGAGCCAGACACCCCACTAATACCGCCTTTAACAGATCATATTAAAGCTTGGCAAACCCACCAGGCTTTTAACGTTATCAGGTCAAGCACGCCCCCACTTCTGTCCACGAAACCTGTAATAAAAATAATACTTTGCACTTCTGTGGAGCCTTTCATCTGCAGATCTCAAGGTGCTTTACAGATACTGAATAATTATGCCTCAAACCATTCCCCGAGTTGGGGGACGGAAATGGATAACGGCACCAGGCACAGCAGCGTTACGGTTTCGGACAGAAGCCAAGAGTTATTTCATCCTTGGGTGAAAATAGGTGAGTTTTCAACAAAATGGGAGTATTACCCCGTTTTTTCAGCAAGCCTGGAGGGATGGCCTTGGTCTTGCACATCCCTTTCACCTCTGTATTCCAGCCATATCCTGGGCTATGTGGGGTAGGTTGGGTAGAGTCAAGCACCATTACCAAAAATAACCGACAAAACCAACCAAGAACCAGGTTATCTCTGCAGATGCCCAGACAAATACTGCTAAACATGTTGAGAAACCAACAGGAGCAGCAGCAAGTAAGGTAAATGAACATCTCTGGTACGTGAAGAGCTGTACAGCCTGCAGCACACACCCAGAGCTCTTCAGTTTTCAGGAACTGATAGCTCTGTGGCTGGAGAACTTGGTCCTTTCAGTATTTCCCCAGCCAGGGTGGTCCCTGTGCTGCCCAAGCTCAAATTTGGAGCAAGTGAAAGGTGAAGCAGAGTCCTTCAGGGAGAAAACCCAATGTGCAGGGTGGGTGGAACACTGAAAAGCACGTTACCCCATTTTTGGTGATGGGTCTAATCCTTTGAATCTCATATCTTGACAGTTTGGAGGTTGGGTGAAACGGCAAATTGACACACATGTCCCAGGCAGGATGCAGAATGAAAAACAGTGTTGTCTCTGGTTTTGCTTGGAAAAGAAAAAAGATGGGTGAATTGTTATGTGACAGGGCACCTTCTAAAATACCTGATGATGGAGAATTGTGTTTCAGTGCCCCGACATCTAAGATGGAGTGACTTCGACATAAAGCAATTGCAGAAATTTGTGTGTACTTCTGCTGTCTCTCACAGCTGCATTTGGAGGGGCGTAAATTAGCATAACTTTGCTGAAATCAAGAAAGCTTTAAGAACTGAGGGACTTGATGTTCTTTATTTATGCTCAATCAGTCTTCTCCAAATATCATTATTTCAAACTAGGAACCTCGTGTGAGCGAACAAGCTGGGTTTTGCCCAGAACACAGGCAAAGCGCAGCAGGAATTCTCAGTTTAGGCACAGAGCATACTTCCACCCCTGCTCTAGCATCTGGCATAAAGTATCTAAGAGATCCTCTGGGCCCTCACATTCATTCCAAAAACATCCCTTTGATTTTTAATCTAACTGACGGCGCCTTTGATAGCAACCCTGCTACCTCCCTGTTTCCTCAGGAGTCTCAAAATTTAAACAAAAAGTAAGACTTCTCAGTTCATGGATTTTTGAAAAAGACCCTTGCATATGTCAACAGGCCCACATTGACATCAACAAAAGTACCTGGCAGTCACTGCCGGTTTAATACAGTAAATGTTCTCCAAAGTATTTATTTAATCTTTTGCTGATGCTTAAAGGGACATGGCTTACATTAAAAACATATTTTACACTTTATGCGCAAGACTCAGAGCTGAGTATTTTGGAAGAGTTCCATGGTTGTCGTCCTTATGCAATTGTATCAGCACTGAAAGGAAGACCAGGGAAAATGGACCCTGACAGGGTACACCCACAAGTGCTGAAGGAGCTGGCCAAAGTCATCACAAGACCACTCTTGATAATCCTTGAAAGACCTCAGTGATGAGGGGATGTTTCTGAAACTGGAAGCAAGCAATTGTTACTCCTGTCCTCAAGAAGGAGAGTTTGGAAAACACTAGGCTAGTTGGCCTCACCTTGATCTCTGGGAAAGTGATGAGGCAAATAATCCTGGAAACAATTTCCAGACACGTGAAGGAATAATCACCACAAATTTATGAAGACCAACCTGACAGACTTCTACAATGAGATGAGTGACTCAGAGAACAAGGGGAGAGGAACTGATAGTGCTTATCTTGGGTCCTACAACATTCTCATTTACAATATCATGGGGTAAGGACATATCAAGCATCAAGTACATCCTCCACATATCTCAGGTGACCATGCTCACAAGCACCTGGTGACCCTTCAAATGCTGTTTGTTTCAGTAGCTGGGTTTTAGCACAGTGTAGAAAATATATTTTTTGAAAAAAATCATGCATGGTGTAGGAATATAAAAGTCCTATCCATTGTCTGTAACAGCAGCTCCAGTTAATGACCAGCAGCACCCTCGCTAGCAGTCAAGAAATGCAGAGTACCACGTGCAAGTAGACCCCATTGTAACAGAACTAACAAAATTCAGGTTGATCGTGGCCTCAGAGGGGTGTAACCTGATGAAGGCATAGCTGCAGTTAGCCCAAACTCACTTTAAAGTAAAAGAGATAAAAATCTCCAGGCTGCAACTGCCTTCTTGGAATCATGCTGGAGAATTTGGTCCGTACCTCCCTGAAAGCCAGGTTTCCAGGTGTTTGTGTTAGATGTTGCACTGAAAGGTTTCCCCTGGATTAGAAGCTTCATACTCAATAAACAGCATTATCCACTTCCTTGTGACAACCTCTCCTGCAGGAGGGTCTATCCCTGGTAACAGCTTTTTAGACTAATAATCCAGATTGGATTCAAAGCAACCCTAGGTGTACAAAAACACTAGTTCTTTTCAGTTGTTTTAACTACTATTATTTATGGGTTTGTACTTCTCTATGTGCTTTCTTTGTACCAATCTAGTAGCACTTGGATTTAAAATTAAATTCATCATCATTTGTCAGTAATACCCGGGTGTGAGTGCTCCTGGGAGGCTGCACCACCCCAATTTCATCCGTGGGTTGGTGATACTGGTCGGGCAGCACCAGCCTCCCCCCCAGGGCACTGATTGCGGGACGTTGTCACTAGAGCAAAACGCCTCAGAAGAGATCTGCAAACGTATTTATCTCAGAACACGCTTATTTTAAACAATGAAGTTGTAGCATAGGGAACTACATCTAAAATAGTATGTTTGCCTAATAAGAGGCATTTTTCTCTTGTAAAACCCTCTATTAAAGCCACTTTGCTTTGTTAACTTTCATAGCATGTTTCCTCACTATAGCCTTCAACACCTGAAAAATTAGTGGAAGAATTTGACTGATTATAGAGGCTGTTTTCCTTGTTCCACGGCTTGTTCTAAAAGGGATACTCAGCAGAACTTGCATTTTTTTTTTTCATTTTGTGCTGTCTGCATGAGTAATTACCTCCCTGATTTCTGAGATGCAATTGAGTAGCTTCCACATTAGAAAAATCCCAAGATTGATAGAGCCATCTCTCCTAAAGGATTAGTTTGCTGCTGTAATTCCACTGAGTAGGTCATTCAAATAGCAAAATGCTACAAAGTTTAATTCCTCCTGTTTGTAAAAGCCAGGTATTGATACCTATTTAAAAGAATCTGAAAAGGGCTGGTTAGCCTTTCGAGGGGGAGAGGCATTTTCACATTCCTGCTGCGGCTTCAGAAGGGCAGGGGGAGGAAGAAGATGCTCGCGTTCCTAGTGCGGATCAACGCAGGGGCTGGTGATGGAGGGGCTGAGAAAGGACCAAAGGAAAGATGACAACCATGCAAAGATTTTGAGAAACCATGCAGCCCTTTATAAACTCAAGAGTGAGTTTTTCCCATGACTTCAAGGGCAAGTCCCTAGACCACCAAGCACCCATCACACACTGAGGAGGAGAGCATCACGCCATGCATGGGCATAGCAACAGGTGGAGAAAGAGAGATTTTTACATGTTTTCACATATTCTGCCACTGCTCCACCCAGGACCAACAGTTTGCATGAGGTCACAACCAGGGGAAGAAGGGCCATGTGTGTTTGGAGGCCAAGGCGAGCGATCTGGCACCACAAGGGCATGTATATTCAAAGCACCTAAAGTGTGTGAGAAAAGCAACAGCAACCTAGTTCTACACTTTCCAAATTATCTTTTTTTAATACTGAACATTTATATCTTGGGTTCTTTAATTTATCAGCAGGCTGCCCAGGGCAGTGGTGGAGTCACCATCCCTGGAGGGATTTAAAAGCCAGGCAGACATGGTGCTGAGAGACATGGGTCAGCTGTGGTTTGGTCAGTGTTGGGTTGATGGACTCGATGATCTGAAAGGTCCCTTCCAACCTCAACAGTTCTATGATTCTACAGTTCTATGTCCTAGGAAAGGTTTTGATAGCATTCAGTATTACAATGCCTTTTCATAAAACTACACTTTCCAAATATTTGAATAATGATAGAAGACCTTTGGACAGCACATTAAGGCAGGAATTCATCTAAACATCACAGGTATAACCACAAGCGGTGTTGACTACAGCTATGATTCTGATAAATAATTGTGCCAACATCATTTTACCAGGGAAAGTTTACTGACTTCCTCTTTCGTTCTACTAGACCAAAAAAAAAAAAAAAGTATTTAAAAAAAAAATAAAAACCTAAAATTCTAAATAAAAATAAAAATAATTAAGATAATAGAAACACGATAATTTCTTAAATTCACAAGGATATATTTTATGATAAACCTAGGGAAAGAAGGAACACAAAATATAAATATTAATAATATTCTTCTGCTTTTCAAGTCAATGACTGTTTTACTTCCAGTGAACTACTGTAGCAGCCAAGTAGTGCTTGGGCTCATACAAAGCCTATTTCTCTGTCATGAGCCGTATCCCTGTTTGGTGTAAACTGAGCTCTCCTGATGTCAAGAGAGGCTCAACAGCTTATATCAGCTAAGAAACTGGCAGTTAATTTAAAAGCCAAGAATAAATCTTAGGACTGCTCTGAAGTCAGTTTAACTGAAATGCAAAAGATCCTTGCAAGTTAGGTGCACATTTAATTAATTGAAATTCAGCCTCCCTAGACAAACCACAGATGCTCTACTTACTTAGCGCAGCGTCTCCTAACCAGCTGCACTAATCTATTCAGTAATACTACCCTGTAGCTAAACATCTGGAGAAACCTAGGAAAGAGAATAATAAATACTTCTAAAATTCTACTAGGCAGACACCTGAAAGTGACTGTAGAGGAAAAAAAAAAAAAAAATGGGGGGTTTTGGATGTGCGTGGGTGTGGGAAGGAAGGATTTAAACCTCTGACACCCCTGGAGAGAGGAACAGAGTGTAAACTGTAGAGATGATGTTGGTCAGTACCTGCACTGCCTCTACCCACAGCTAATAGGGCAATAATTCAGACTCTATGTTTTCCATTTTTACTGTTTTTCTCTTGAAAACTGCCAGTTAAAATATCCCCAAAAGTTATAAAGCCCAGACGGAGATATAGTGCTGCACGGACTCAACATCAATATTTTTAAATTATTTCCGGCCACCTCTCTTTTGGAAAATACACCTAAAGGTAATGACGTTTCTTACCACAATGTCTTCTTCTGGTTTGCTCCCCCCCTGCAAAGGTGCTGTGGAAGGGAGTTCAGGCATTCTGGAAAAAAATAAAAAATCTCAAGATTTTATATAAAACCAGCACATATGGAGAAGAAGAATGGGTTGCCAGAATAATGTAAATAGCCCCCTTTAATGTTTCTTTTTTTCAGAGTAAAATCAATTTATGACTGTAATTCATTTTAACTTCAGTTACCTAAGCCACAAAAACAGCAAGGGACTACACCTGCGAAGTTTTACCTGTTTGCCTGAAGTTTATACTCAACGAACAGCACAGAATCGAGCTCATGTTTCACGGGCCAGAGGTGAGGATAAGAGGACAGGGACAAGAGGAAGAGCCTTTCTGGCCAGCTGCCTGTTTTCTAAACAGATATACTAATATTTAAAGAAAGTTCTTTGAGAAATCTTTTTTTTTTTTTTTCTTTTTTCGCCCCTGAATGAAGAAAAAAAAAATCTAGATTTGGTAAAATTCTTTAAGGTGTGTTTAATCAACACATTTGCTGATGTGATGTTGTTTAAAGTGGCAGTCTATGAGTGATAAATAAGCCATACTCTCCACTGCTCCTTCTGGGAAATGTCCCTCATTGTCCCAAGCACTATTTAAGTGATGTCACCAGTAATTAAAGCAGAAAAACTGCTAGTTGCCTTTTTGCTTTTCCGCTTTGGTAACTTTCCAGAGCAAAGTGTGTGTTTTCTGAAAACTCAGGACTATTAAAGGACATATTTGCAGCTGGGGAGTAGGCACACGGTATTTACCTGAGACAGACAGTGAGGATTTTGGCTCGCTCCCTGCTGCAGGGTTGGATCCCCAGTGTCACAGCTTGACAAGGTCCCAGTTCAGCACCCATGGCATGTTGGGAAAACTGGTGGGGTCCTTCCTAGGCTAAATAAAATTCACATTGCACGTGTACTCTATGTCACCAGAAAAACGAGGAACTTTGTGAGAGGATAAATAGGCAAGAGACAGACCTCAGTAAATTAAATAACCTCCTCCTTGCGATGCTAATTGAGGAACTTGCTATCTCGGCATCTGATATCATGACATCGATGATACTTGAGAGATTGGCACGCAGTAGGCAGGCGTCATTTAAAAAAGAAAGAGAGATGAAATCAGAAAACCTCTCTATCAATCTGCCAAGCTGTCAGAGATGCTTGTTCTGAAACAATTCCTCTCATTTCCAATAAATTATGTCAGAACCAGATAAAAGGCATAGACAGCGAGTCTGGAGACAGCCGCCTCCTCTCCTCAGCTTTGCTCAAACAATTTGGGGTAAATCTAACATCGGTTCCAGGTGATAGTGCATCTGGAGAGTTAATTCCGGAAGCCTGGTGGAAGCAAACGGCTCCTGAGGAGGAATAGCAGCAGGAGGACTGGTCCCAAGTCACCATGGCTCCCTCCTGCACCAGGAAAAGTCTTCAGCCTGAGGGGAGATGGGGTCTTCATTTTAATGATAGCACCTGATGAAAAGACAGTGTGTGTCAAAACAGAAATTAAACTCAAAATGTAAATTCAGCATCGATTACTTGAACCAATAAATATATTACTGTACAAGCCATGGAGGCCACTAAAATATAAGAGCAAAGGATTATTAGGAAATTAAAGAAATTAAAGAAAAATCTATCAATCACCTGACCTCAAAAATTCCAATAAGAGCAGCTTGATACACTCAGTATATCAAGGTGTCTCACTGGGTTGCTCCAGACCCTGTGGATAGAGTCAACAGATTAATCACAACCTTCCAAACATTTTTATGGATATTCATCAGGAAAAAAACATTTGAAAAAGATGCTCCCTCAGTATCTTTTCAGCCTCCTTTCTTTAGATTTTCCTTCTGTGGATTCCCACCTTCTTGCAAGTTTCATGCTTCCAAAACTCAGTATATTACATTTCTTTCCTAGATTCAAAAGCACCGCAAAACTTACCTGAACGCACGACTGTGTTCCCCCTGCCCCCTCTCCAGAGAGTTTCCTCCGGTCACATTGAGCAGGCAAGAGTTCCTGATACTCTTTTTATTTAACAGATTTTCTTTGTGGCATTCCAATTAGTCCCATTGTTTACCTTAACGAAGAAAATAACTACCACTTGAATGCCGTTAAAATCAGTGAAATATTTGTGCTAGTTTCATAATTGTTACGTGGAGGGATTTTTTTTCTGTATTTACATTAGAAGCATTTAAGATGTTTGGACAGAGTTGTTCACAGGCGCACATGGCGATAGAGTCCCTGCGGTGTCGACTGTAGATAAAAAACACCCACAGCACACGGAGAACGAGAGCAACCTACGTAAGTAAATACAAACCCTGTTTGGCATTAGCTGGAATACATAAAAGAATATAATTGGCTAGATATCTGTTTCTGAATCTGCAACTCATTCTCTGTAACATGGGTTAAGCAGCCGTTGTTTAAAGGTGAGGGGAAAGTATAATTGAAAATTGAGCTAATCAGAGATTTCTGTGCTGAGTTACCTCCGTAGCAAGCTGCACGGGTGGGAGGAAGAGGGAGGACAAAGCAGAGAGGATTCCTCAATCACTCACTCACTCTCCACATTGCAGTGCTCCCTTCCCCTTCTCGGAGAGTCTCCCAAAGGACAACAGAGAAAAATCAAGAAAACACACATTGTAAATTATCACCCAAAACAGATCTTTGAGATTATTAAAATAAAATTAAAAACTGGCACATTTGTTTTATGCAACTACATTTCCAAATACCAACTATCACTGTCCTTAGTTGTTTTTCATAAGAGGGTAGGATACTGAAAGCTCTTCCCAACTTTTATATAGCTAAATTTTGCTTTGTCCAAGCTTTCTTTTCCATTTCTTTGTTTCAGGATACAGTCTCAGGATGAGGACTGGAAAGAGAATTGGCTAAAACTCTGCAAGACACTCTGTTTCCATTGCATTCATGGCCCCACTGTAGACTAAACACACCAGAAGCATTGCTAGGTCTCCCCAGCTCAAGAGGTTCGGATAATAATTAACATTGCTACATCCTCTCTAATTAGATAATGCTTAAAGAGCACATAGGCATTTCCAAGGCCCTGCCTGTTCGTGTTCTCCTTGACTTCACCACCATATACTCCTCTTTTCAACCATTCACCAAAACACCTGGGACAAGCGGTTCAGGGGGGGTGGTCTGTGGAGGACAAGGAGGTTTGTAGGGTCACTGCATGGCCAGCAAAGCTGCACACAGCTGAACTGTTGGAACAAGTTGGATACAGGTTGCCCAGAGAAGCTGTGGCTGCCCCATCCCTGGAGGGGTTCAAAGCCAGGTTGGACAGGGCCTGGAGCAACCTGGTGTGGTGGGAGGTGTCCCTGCCCAGGGCGGGGAGGTGGGACCGGATGGTCTTTGGGGTCCTTTCCAACTCAAACCATTCTATGATTCTGTAATACCAGCCAAGTTTCCAGCAAGGAGAAGGAAATAGAAATTACAGCCAGTTGGATTAGCTTATTGTCTGGAGGAACCTGGAGCTAACGTTGGCACCAACTTGATGTCCCTGCCACTATCTGCCCCTTCCCTTTGACGCAGCCGGGAGCAGAAGCCACGGGATGCTGTTTACCAGGAGCCATGGCAACTTCCAAGACCATTAGCTGCAATCACTGACGGCTCCGCTACCTGACTGAAGGGTTGGATGTGTGATATTTAGTCTGACCTATAAAAATATCTCTGGAGCAACCTGTGTGCATAAGTGTCACATCAAATGTTTGTCATACAAGGTATGTGACACTAGTCACCTGATGGAGCATCACTGCACCTGAAGGGGGAACTGCCCCGTTAAGAGGCTTACAATTTTCAGCCCAGACAATACAAAAAAATCAGCTGGTAGCAGTGCTGGTCACAGGGAGTGACAAACAGATCCCTCTCTTCCTTACTTATAGGACCCTGTATTCTCAGTTACCAAGTCATCTTATTAAAGTTGCTCATTATTACAAGTGCCAACCCAGAGTTCTCCTTAAATGCCACCAAAGATGGCAAAATGTCACCCCACAGAAACCTGAGCGTGAGGGCAGAGCTCCATGGAGATGAAGAATGATCATGTTTCCAGTTGTGGACAGCTCCCAAAGCCCAACTCCAGCCTGTAATCCCTTGGCTGGCTGAAGCAAGTATGGAGAGACACCACCACCCTCACTCTCCGCTCCGGGGATAGCAAGATGTCCATCTGCCCAGTGGCCTGTCGAGCCCTACAAACACACAATAGAACTGCCAGGTGCTCTCGGAAACTTATCCAACGAAGTTAAACCTTAAATATCTGAGCCAATGCTTAGCCAGAACAACCAAGACTCCTCTGCTCACTTATCTTTTCCTGGAAGTTGCTCCTAAAAAATAACAGGTCTCTCATTCATGCAAAGTCACCTTCAGGTGGATATTTACCACATGCCCGTTGGTTTGTTGAGTTCACTGTTACTCTTCTCCGATCATGTTGGTCTCTGCAAGCAGGTTCATGTAATCCTTGTTTGTGTTCAGAGCTGGTTCAAAACCCCAAGAACGATATTGGAGATGCCTCAAGTGTGTTAAGAGCCAGTTTTTCAGTGTGGGCACTGGTTTTTGGCCATGCTCAGTGTTCTCATGTGCTCTCAGACCTGCTATTCATCTGTGCAAAGCCCCACAGGCCAGAAGATCCCTTGACAGATGAGTTCTAATGTGCTGTCCAGACACACAGAAAAGCACAAGAGTTATAATAACTAGAAGATTCTGTACACAACTGTTGTTTTATAATTATTACATAAATATAGATATTATTATTTTAGCTGAAAAGAAACCTGTGTCATGTACATACACTGCCATTCCACAGAAGTTTTCTGAAGGTGAAAATTTATATTATTTTTCTTTCATCTAAATTTAAGACATTTCATTTGGCTTTCACAAAACATCCTGCTGTATCAGGCATTGAACCTCTGCAGCATTTGACCTTTTTTTGTACTATGTAGATTTGAAAATTAATTCATATTCATTCATCACGCAGGGTTTTTTTTCCCCTCTCAAAAAATAGGGTATTTATTGTCACAACAATGTTACAGGGCATTAATTAATGTGGCAATTTTAGAATTGGTGCTTGGGGACTTGAACAGAAAGTACTCCCAGTGTATGAAATCCTGCCTTTGGCACTCCTTGGTACTGGAACCAGTTGGAGAATGTATATTCATTAACTTGAGGCTTCCTTAGGAATCACCAACAGCAACAGAAAGAATGAACTGAAGCTATTACTCCTAGAAATGTGGCTTTAAGCAAGAGTTTACTTGATTTTGGCCAACTTTTTGAAGGCCAAGCAATACATGAATATGATGCTCTTGCATACAAATAGTTTTATCAGAAGAATTACAGTAGTTTCTGGGAGCCTTTACTGCCCATCCAAAAGAATGGATAAAAAAAGATTAAATTATCTCCTCAACATGAAAAAATAACCCCAGATTCCTAATCTAGTGCTGGAAAAGAGAGGGAAAACACAACATATATGTTGTTGTGCTTGTCTGAAATCCATATTTGTTCAGGCAACTAGCACCTTTTAGAACTATATAATTCACTCACCCCATGTACACTGCCGTGTTTGGGAGACAGGAATAGCTCACAGCCAGACTTTTAATTCTTAAAATTCAAAAATTGTTTTTAAAAGAGAAGCCAACTCTAAGAATATTTAAAACACAGAATGACTTAAGACAGGCAGTTCAGTATTAATGAAGGATTTCTACCCAATTTCAATTTTGAAGTATACGATCAGCTCCAATAACATCAACAAAGTTTACTCCACTTACTTGTAGGCTAAATATACTCTGTATTTTGATAGTATCGAGAATGTTTCAAGTTTCCTCATGTTTAGTGATTTTTCATATCTGCCAGCTAGACACAGCAAATTAATTATTGAAATCATAAGGGGTTTGTATAACCAGACCCTAAGAAAAGCCTTGCAGAATGTATTTTCCTTCTGACACTGTTCCTGTGAAGGAAAAGACTTAAAAATATCAAACTGTAGGTGCTGGTTGGTCCACTTCTATATGGAAACAAAAGGACTTCCAAAACCTTCCTTGTTTGCCTCACAGCATCGGGGAGAGTCCCCGGTATGTCAGTGCCCAGCTCCCCACTTCTACCCTCCATTGTATCACACCAAGAGGTGCTGTGGATACCACACAGGGTGAGTGCAGAGCAAGGATTTATAACAAACTGAGAATAGCCAGCGGGTACGCTTATGGTATTCCCAACAGGAATAATCCTATATTACAATTTGTTCCAGAAAAAAATTACACAAGTAGGTAAAAATTGCTTTTTCTGTCACTTTTTTCCAACTAATGTTGAGATAAATGCACAAAAGGAGGGCTTCCTTTGTGAGCATAAGTGACGGAGCTGGTGAGGGGTCTGGAGCACAAGTCTTGTGAGGAGAGGCTGAGGGAGCCGGGGGTGTTCAGCCTGGAGAAGAGGAGGCTGAGGGGAGACCTTCTGGCTCTCTCCAACTCCCTGAAAGGAGGGTGTAGCCAGGGGGGGTCGGTCTCTTCTCCCAGGGAACAGGCGATGGGACAAGAGGAAACAGCTTGAAGTTGCACGAGGGGAGGTTTAGGATGGATATTGGGGAAAATTTCTTCACCCAAAGGATTGTGAAACCTTGGCAGAAGCTGCGCAGGGCAGTGGTGGAGTCGCCATCCCTGGAGGGATTTAGAAGCCGGGCAGACGTGGTGCTGAAGATCATGGGTCAGTGGTGGTTTGGTCAGTGTTGGGTTGATGGTTGGACTCGATGATCTGAAAGGTCCTTCCCAACCTGGACAATTCTATGATTCTATAATCTTCTTCCAAGGAAGGATGAAGTCACTTAGAAACAAAAGGAGGTCCAACTATTTCCTTTTGAGTTTTCATGTTACTTTGCTACAAGATGAATCAAAGGAAACGCCCATCACAACATCCAAGCAACCAGATGCTTCCTGGATGACTACTGGAAGAGCCTGTAGGCAACACACCCCTCTAGCCCACTTCTCTCATCCATCCTAAGTTATTTGATTCTTCGCCTTTCCTCTCCATGATAAAAATTATTAACAATAAAATTCATTTTACAACAGCCAGAGTCCCAAGGTCCTTGCCCACGTGCACATCATCTTCAAACCACGGGGAGGGCTCTGACGAAGAGATGTCTCTCCATGCCCACACCACGCTGTGTGTTCATGACACTCAAGCTGGAGACAAACCCGACAGAGGTTTTCATGGCACATCTTGAAAATGCCACAGAAAAGTGTCAAGAGAAACACAGTCCGAGGGTGCCCATGGGACACTGGGGACCCTGTGAGTGCCGGGATACAGCTCATGCTGATGGATGTGGTTCCCAGGGGGTCAGGCAGCCGGGTCAGGCTAAATAACCCAGGTATTATCAAACTTCTCTTTCACAGGTATTCAGGTATTAAAATGACAAACTGTAGGGATGACTGCTAGCCTGGAGACACCGCCGTTCCCTTATTTAATGTCTATTTTTTTTAAGTGCCTGAGATTTTCTCTGTAAAAAAATAATGAACTTTACAAAATGTCACTTTTACTAAAAGAAATTATGGCTTGAATACCTGAATGTGAATATTAAATACAAGGGAAAAAAAAGTTCATTTAAATAATGCGAAGGTTGTGACACAAACTGACAAAAGCAGGGAAATGCAGAGTCACAGCCGACACTGTCCTTAATTCACACAACATTTGGGAAGGGCGGGAGGGCAAGAGTGTAACTCCAGCCATGGTCTCCAGTTTGAAGACTTTGATTTCTGTAATTTTGTATCCATACCTTATGATACATTTTAAAGAATTTTTTAATCCCCTCATTTAATAGAAGAAAACTTTTTTTTTTTTTCAGAAACGATCAATTGCGTTTAACGCAATTTCTACGTTCGCTTCAAGGGGGGCTGTAGATCTTCATCCCACCAGAAGAACAGACGATGGTGTTACCCAAAGGTGAATATATCAGATAGAGGAACCACCCCAGATTTTGTTGACAAGAACCAAAGACCAGATGGTGTTACCCAAAGGTGAATATATCAGAGGAACCACCCCAGATTTTGTCTACAAGAACCAAAGACCGTATCTCTCTTGGCGTAGAACAACTATAGGAAAATGGCAGAAAAGTCTTATAGGAGCATGGTCTGGTTTTGTGTGGATAAGAGCAGTCCCAGTGCCCGTGTCCATGCACCCACAGGCAAGTGTCACAGCCCCGTGTGTCACGGTGTCATCAGCAAAGGGAAGGGAGGGCTCTGCAGCCATCCCAACCAGGGCATTGTGGCTGAGGAAAGCAACCTTTGAACAACAGAGGGTTGTCATTGGGTAAGAAACCTACTTTCTAGACTTTCCTATTGGTGGTGAGTATTTAAATTGGTAGTGAGTTTAAAAAACTTTTGGGTTGGCTTTTCATCTCAGTGGGGAAGGGAGGGGCACTAAGGAAAAGAGGATCTTAATCACTTGAAAACAGACACCTTGAATTCTACAAACACAGGGTTGGAGCACATTCCAGATAAGGTTATTTATGCACTCTGGCCACACTGCACAAAACAAACAGATGGACAAGGGCATGGCACGTCACCATGTAAATTATCTCTCTCAATAAATCCAGAACCTCAGGCCAGCTCCTTTTGCACCCACAAATGACGAGGGGCAGTCAAAATGACAGCCAAGCTAAACTTGGAAAGTCCAGTCCAAATAGGACTTGCAAATAGCAAGCCGCAGGAAAGAGGCGATTAAAACAAGTTCTGCACCGTTTCTCCATTATTTTTTTTTTCTGGAAACGATGGAAAATCTTATTTCTAACTTACTGAAACTACGCACAGAACTAATGTGTTTCTGCAGAGCTGCCCTGCATCATTGCTACTGTACAGGGCTCCGGTACCTTCAGCACCTCTGCATTATGCAGACACAGCTTTGAAGTGTGGACATACCTGATGCATCCAAACCTCTTTCCAAAGTCATTGGTCAAGAAAATATTAGTTTTCTATGCCAGATTTCAAATACTATCAACGTAGTCATTTATATACTCTAAACAATAAATGAGCGTCTTGGGATAACCCAGGCTGGAAGCGACCTCAGAAGGTCACCTGGTCCAGCTCCTGCTGAAAGCCAGGTCAGGGGCAGGGTCTCCTGCAGCTGAGCAGGGTTATTGTTCTGTCCAGGCAGGGAAGGGAAAACCTCAACATCATGAAGCTTTCACCCCGTAAAGGAATTCATTATCCCGCTTTTCTTGCGGAAATTATAGAATACTAATAATGTGACCACTAGTGTGGGACAGGATATACGACTTAGACATCACCACGCCTTTTGAACGTTATAAACAAATGAAAAATAAAAACTTCTCACCAAGAAATAGAATACAATCAAAATCCTGTGAGCGAGCTGAGCCCCCTGAGCAGCGGGGCTTAAAAAGTTCATCGCACCAAGAAGACAACAACAAACCCTCAGTTTTCTGAGGGTTTTCAGTCTTTTCTTTCTTGCAGTCTTGCAGTCCTGTCCTGATCACCTGCAAGTCAGTGTCCACCACCACCTAATCGCTTCCTAAAAGTGAAACGGGCAGTACTTTTGATCCTTTATCAATTACATACAGCCATGTATATATACAAAACACTGAAAACACTTATTCTGTCTCACCCCTGCTTGTTCCCAGCCCTTCAGGGCTGCACGGCCAGGCTTTCTGCATGTGAGCATTTGCTGTAGTTATTTCTGCAGGAATGATATATCGTTGGAACCAGGATTGCTTTTGCCACTGTGCACAGAGGGTGCACATGGTAAAAGAACATGGTATTGTCTTGTAATTAAAACACCTCATTCTGACTAAGCAGGGTTTGAAAACCCAGGCAGCCCTCACAAGGCTTGTGGATAATAATAGTGAAACAAAAATAAAGTGACAGAGGTGGCAATGCCTTGCTTCTTATCTGGCCGCTTTTTCTAGTGCTAAAATTCAGATATGTTTGCCAGATCTGCTGAAAAACAGTAAAAACCAGTGGGTTTAGTAGAATTTGCTAGATCCCTTTGCATCTGAACTCACAGGATAACACAACCAAAGAGTGTGAAACTCTTGTGCTTGCGCTGTCTGTTGATACAGAGACGTAGATCACAGTCTGAGAACAACAGGAGCAAAAGAAGCTCTGTCACTCTAAAATTACTAATAATTAGAAGATCGCTTCTTTAAGTTATGAAGCTTTTTTTGACAATAAATTCCTGAGACCTAGAAACATTCAAAGAGAGGCAGGTACAAAGAGGCAGCACCCCAAAAGCCAGACAGAATGATGTTAAATCACCACAGAGGGGGTTTGGCCTACCTTTGTGTTTCCCAGGCCAAAGTCAAAGACAGCTCTAAGAGAAGAGAAACCAGTTCCCAGTTGGGTCCCCCCCAGAACAAACCCACAGGAGAAGCCGATGGTCAGCACCAGAAAATACATTTTAAAAGTGTGTTCTTGATAAAAAGAAAAACAAAAACAAACAAAAAAACCCCCCTCAGGTGTTTACAAGAGAGAGACACTACCTGTGTGTGGAGGACACTCAGCGCATCTCGGTGCGGTGACAAATCAATGCCTTTGGTGATTACCTTTGCAGGTCACTTCCTAATGCAACTATCAATCAAATTTCCTTCCATTCTTTCAAAATTAAGCAGAAAGAAAAAGAGATTTTAGTTTCCTTTTCTTAGCTTATTTTTAACAGAGGCACTACAGAATTATGATGGTGTCCTTTTGGTAAACCAAAATGTCAGACACATATTATTCTTTTAAACATCTCCTGGCCTTTCTCTGAAAGGTTAAGGTGGTTTAAATAAATTTAGTCAAAGTAAATGACAGCTGAGGAAGAGTATTAGAAAACTATACTTATCAACAACCTCTTTTCCTTAAATTTAAACAAGTCATTTACCAAACTGCAGTTTAAGGAGATCATGACAATATATGCTCTTCCTCAGAAAGATGAAAACAATTTTAAACAGTAAAGAAATGTTGGGTGGGCAAAATTACACCCAAGTTAATGAATGTTAATGCACGGGCTTAACTCCCCTGGAAGTTGCAAACCATGTTTTTTCAAATGATCACACAGCAGTCGGGCTTCCACACGGAACCTCAAATGGGAGTTGTCCTTTTCCTGCTTTTACACCACTTTAGTGACAGGAACTCGAGTGTGAGAGGCATGAGAAGTGTGAGCGCAGACATCGTTTGCAGCAGAGGCAGACGGACCACATTAATGTTGTACAATTGGTCTGTGATTGTTGTTATTAGTCACGGGAATACAGTTTAAAGCTGAGGATTTTATATATATTTATATACCATGAGATGCAACTTCAAAAACAATTCTATGAGCACTGCAGACTGCACATGTACAAAATATTCTTCTAAATGGAAAAAAAAAAACCCTAAAACCTACCAGTAAATCAAATGGCTCTGTAAGATAACGTTGCAAGAGACCATTTATGAATTGGCATTGATAATTTTGATCTCACTCAAATAAAAGAATGATTGAAAAGTGGTATTTGAGGTTTTCAGGAAGGGAAGGGTGGACTCTGAAGGCATCCCCCTCCCCGGACTTACCCAAAAGTGCTGGGGGTGCCACCTTCCCATATGCAGATGCTGGCAAGGCGGGGTGGCAGAGATGTCCTCCCAGATACACCATCCCTGTGTGACCACAAGACAAGCCACAGAGACCTGCAAGGGTGGTCCCTCCTCCATCAGATGCCCATGGTCCCAGCAGAGCCACTGGCTGCCTCCTCCTCCCCTCCTTTGCCTCATCGCGCCGGGGGGTGAAGCCCCCTCCAAGCCACCACACCTTCCTGGAGACCTCTTCATGGTCAGAACTGTGTTTTCCTGCTCCTGGGTGAAGTTCTTTCAAGAAAGAAAAAAAAAATAAAATAAAAAAAAAATCACACAGTAACATGGTCCCAAAGGAAATCAAGGCCAATTGCTAAGGGCAGTGTCAACAGCCCAGGAAACCTCCCAGAATAGGACAAGCTACCACAATTCAGATTTATTGTGCCATATGCACTCACTTAATCACCGGTGTAGGGGACCATGAAGTTGCTTGTATTTACACTCAGTAACCCACCAGGCGATGAACATGATAACTAAACCGTTTTTTCCCAGAAACAACAGAAGCTGTAGTGACAGGTTCTCGCTGTCCCGGCTGAAAGGACCCTCTCACCTTGCTGAGAGCGGACGGGGGGCAAGTCTGCACCAGGGATGGAGACAAACACCAGGAGAACAGCACAGCTCCAGGAATGCTGCTCGGAGGAGACCCGGGGGCTTCCCGTGGGAGAAGGAGAAAACAGAGTGATTAGAAATAGAACTAAACAATTACAAAATAACGTGTCTCAAGTTACCCTTACCTACTCTGTCTTCCTAAAATAATCCCAAGGTTTGTTTTTTTGGGGTTTTTTTTGCACATCAATATAGTGTTTTTCCCCATTTACACCTACTGAGAAAGTGGTATCAGTGAGTGGCTGTAGCACCGAAATCCAGAGGCAACGTCTGTCCCATACCCTCCTCCTCATGTTGTCTGCTACACCTTGGCCACCTCCACCTTCACACCAACAGCCAACATGACTCACTTCAGCCAGTTTCCACTTTCCTGGAACGTATTACAATCTCCATCATACAGTAGTTTACCTGTTTCCCATGCAAATAAAGTGGAAAAGGGGTCATTTATTTGTGCCTCAGCTTAAGCATATTTTTTCAGAACCAGGTTGATGGAGCACCAGGATTTCTGGCAAACAGCAAGAGGAAGAGGTCTCTACCTTACATCATCCTTTTTCTCTGCTGTTTACTCCAGGGATCAACTCAGAAAGGACCAAGAGAAAAAAAAACCTCTTGTGTGTAGATGAAAAATAAATATTTTAGTCTGTACCTGGTATCTCCCTTGTAAAACAGTCAACAAGGATCAGTTAGCAGGGAGGTGAGGGGTGGCATCAGTGCATGGCTGCATGATGCACATGCTCTGGAGCCCCTGCAGTCCTTGCAGATGGCCCTGGCTCTCCTCCTCCACCCCGAGCCCTCCTGCAGGCTCAGCCCCCAGCCCCATGTCTGCCCCACACGGGACAAACTCTGTGTATCGACAGACCACAAAGCAAAGCCCTGCTGTCCAAAGATCTAGTATTGTTTTAATTGCTGCACGATTATAACCCCCCTGGTTAAGCATTTCCTTTCAAATTTGCCAGAAAATCATTACCCAACTTTTTGCCATTGCACAAAAGCCCAGCTATGATGGAAGTGGTGTTTTCTGCACTCAGCTGCAGAAATTTTATTTTTTTACTTTTTCAGAAGAAAGCTGGCATTATCTGCTCGTTGGCCCAGCACGAAGGTCTTACAAATTTCTCCCAAGTTTCCATAGAAATGCATTGATTAGAGCATAATTTCAGTTAATATTGTCTCCTTTCAGCATGCTATGCTTGCTTACACTAACTGTGCACCTTCCCCTTGCAGTCGTTTTCATCTTTTGTTCGGCTCAGTAGGTTTCCTAACTGGTGGATTTTATTGAGTTAAATCAAGCTGTCACTTCATCTGCCTGAAGGATGACTCAAATACAACACATAATAATAAAAGAAAAGTAGGATAAAATAATCTTGTCAAGCCAGAAAAACTGATTGCTTGAAGTTGTAGCCTTCAATCAATACACTAATTCCACAATTTATACCTCTTTCAATTGGAGAGGAAAGAAACCCTGATATGGTATTTCTTGGCTCACTGACCAACTTTGACCTTCTATCTATGTGAACGTGGGATTAGCGAGCACTCCTGCTTAGTGAAATCACCTATGAAAATAGGAAGGCAAATAAGTGACATTTGAGGTTCAAACTAACTTTAATAATTGCCGGGATGCGGGGGGTGCTCATTGCTTAAGTGCCGTGATCTCAGCGCATGGGGCTGGGGCATCACTGGTGACCTGTGGATTTGGTGGGGACCAAAGGGGACCAAGCGAAGGCTTGGGACGGTGGCACCAGAGCCTTCACCCTGGGGTCACCCCAAACCCACAGGCACCTCAAAGGCGGTTCTCAGTGGTCCCATTGGTCCCAAAACCATTTTATCCCTCAGGAAAACAAAGCTGCCACTGCTTGTATCCCATTTCACACTGCCTTAGATTAAAAAGCCCGTCTCCATCCAAGCGTTGCCGCTTGTGGAGGTTGCTCACTGGAGTCAAGTGGACGAGGACAGTTTATTCAGGCAGCTTTGGAAACCGGTTTCTCAAGGTATAATGAACCGTTATGTCGTTTATTAACTTTTTTTTTAACGGTCCGTCATCGCGAAAACCTCTTTTATTTGTAAATTGTAATTAATCTGCATAGCTTTATAAAAGAACAATAAAACTGTTCATTTAAAAATTCTGGATGCTCTTTGGCTGTCAGGTTTCTGCTTTGCTTTCATAATTCCTCCCCTGCAGGCACAAACCAGGAAATAAAAATTCTTTGTTTAGCAAGCCTTTTATATTTCACCCTGCCACCTGCTTAACTCAAGTTGTGGCATGCTATCAAACAGGCCCCGGAATGTGAGTTGTCTTTCTGCCCTGTGCCTTAAAAAGAAAAAGAAAAAAGCCTGTGCAGACTGCTATATCGGCTGTGATGGTAGAAGCACCAGTCCATACTGCTTGAAATAATAAATGTAATTAAGATAGTGTGAGAGGGTACAGCTTTCCTTTGACTGGGAAGGGCCAGTGTTTAACAAACGACCGTTTCTCCCTCCTTCCAGGGATGTTCTTTACGCTTATTTTCCGTGATTTCAGCGATCCTTGCCAGCCTGAGGAATAAAAGCTGAGGAGAGAGACATGCCCAGCCTAGGAGGAGGTTATCTCTCTGCAGGCACACTGGACAGAGGCTCAGGAGAGAGCAGGCAGCTCTCAAATCTGCATCAGGAGAGAGCAGGCAGCTCTCAAATCTGCATCGCGAGTGGCAACAAAGAGCAAACCCACCATGGTCCAGGAGATGCTGGCTGCCTCCTTTGTCCTGCCTTTGTTTCACTAAGGCAGGTCAGAAACAGCACAGTGTTTTTCCTAAATAGGCTCAAAACATCTCAAATACTTCAAAGACACGAGGAAGAAAGAGCTGTTGTTTGTTGATTCTTACCAAAAGAATCAGCCACCCAGAGAAGCTGCTGACGAATGGTGATCTGGTGAGAAGGTCCAGCATGAGGTGTCACACTGCGTGTCCTACCAAGGCACCAGAGGACCCTGATGACCCAGCTGATCATCTGTACGAACAGGGAACTAAATCCTAATGGGTCATTTAGAGATTTATGTATTCCCTTCAACCCAAAAAGGATCTGACAAAAGTTAAATTTTGTAGCAGTTCTGTTAAATGAAGGCCTTCTTCAGCAGTGCTTGAGTTTCCACCCTCATGCTCTTCCATGCCATGCTATTACCTCGGAAGTCAATTCCCACCACATTTCTCACAATCTTGACCATCAGAACTTGGACCAACAGACACCTGAACTTGCAACTCAAGTGTTGTACAAGCAAGTTACCAAAAGTGGTTTTTTTTTTTTTTCCCTAAGAGATGTGGTCAGAGAACGTGCAGGTTTATCAGATGCTCTGTTCTGGACCAGCTCTTCAAGCAACACGTGTGTCCTGAGGCCAGGAGGGAGACCTGGGCATTTTCAATGGACAGGTAAGAAGCTGGAGACATACCTGAGTCAGAGCTGTCTTAGAGGGCTGTCTGAAGAATAGTGGAAGTATCACGAGGCATCTGGAAACTGAATCCACTGTGTAAAAACAACCAACAACGAGTAACGAGTACGGTCACCTCACTACTTGCACTATTACTGATCGTTCTTGGATTTATGCAGCCTCTAGCCACATATGCAAGGAGCACAATTAAGCTTCCAAGTTCCTTTTAGCAAGACACAACTTTGATTAACCTTTGCTTTACCCAGAGTTTACTTTCCTTACAGCAGCAGCGTAACGTGCTGCTGGAGACATTTCTTCTTTTTCTTTTTTTTTTTCTTTTTCTTTCAAGAGAGTGGATGGTATTTCCCCAGGCACCAGCCCGAGCAACGCGAAACACCTCCACGGAATATTAAGCAACTACTGGGAAGTGCCCTTGGTGTAACTGCCTTTCCAAACAGCCTCCCCCATCCCGGGCAGCAGTTGGTATCAGTCCCCTTTATTTCCCCACGCCAATATTGCGGTTGGACAGACCGTGGCTGCTCCTCTGCTTTCCCGCTACCTCTGGCGAATGACAGCATTTCTTTTTTAATGGGGGAAGAGAGTTAATGGCGCGGTGTTAATGAAAAGAAATAAAGCGCACAAGTGTTAGGTGGTCATCTTACACTCCCAACACCCTGGCTGAGAAACGCTAAATTATTCAAACCTGGCACCGCTTCAACGTTGCTCTTTACATGCAGCTTTCACAGCAAAAAGAGAAAGCACCAGAGGAAAAGAAATTAAAAAAAAAAAACCAAAACAGAAAGAGGAAAAGTTACCAAGTACCAAAACTTCCCCTTCTTGACTATATGCAATAAATACAAAATAAATGCAAAAAAATACTCCAGGTGAGATCTTAGTCTCCCCGGACATTTTTCACATCACTAATTCGGATCTGCTCTGTCATGGATACAAGTATCTGCAGGAAATAAGGGTCTACACCAAAACACTAATTGCTTTCGCGTCTCCTTACCTTTTAAGGGAAGGGAAATAGAAGACAACGTTTGCAGAAGAGGAGGCACAACCCCTGAGCCCACTGATCACATTGTCCTTGCATTTCTGCTGCTATGAAGGATGAAAATGCGTCTCACGCTGGTCCTTTGAAGCTCATGGAGATGAAGGTTAAGAGGCATTTGAAGATGTTAGTTTGTTTGTGGCCAGGGTAGAAGCCACTTGACGCCCTCAATTCTCCAGGCTGAAGGATGTCACCATGACTAACCTATTGACATTAAGTCCAATACACAAGAACAAAGATTACAGCCAGGGTCAGCCAGTGCCAGCCCAATTTCATTCAAAGTTTTATTGTTGACACCATTGTTCATCTGATGGTTCCTCAACACTTTCTTATGAAAGAAATGCTTATAGTTAGTCTTACTTATTATTATATTATTATTATTATTACTTATTATAGTTAGTCTTACTTATTTTCAGTCATCAATTAAATTTCTGTCAATTGAGCAAATACTGGGTTTGAAAGTACTGTGTACTTGAAAAAGTCAGACAAAAGATCTATCAGAAATGAAAAAAATTGCTCATGGAATAAGCAAATAAAGGTGATGGGCTCTGAGGTTGAATAAACAACTTACATAATACATGGAAGGAACAAAGGTACTTCCCACAGCCCCAGATGCAACGGGCCTCCAGGCTCTGAGATGCTCTAGGAAGAAGAGATTGGTAGTTGAATATTCCACCAACCAATAACCAGGAATCTTTCCGTATGAATTCTCATCTTCTGCCGACCAAAAATAAAAGCAAACGTTGTCAGTTTGTTACACATTAATGATCGAAACCTTGGGGTTTCTGTAATACTGTTTTGAAAGACTATCTGGACCATGGCTCCGCTGTGGTATGGTCATTGTCCTCATCACCTCTGCAGGCACCAACTCCTGATCAACTCCTCTCTTGACAATATAGCTGATAAAAACCTCAAACAGCTTTCCAGCTTTCAGGAAACAGAAAGGCAGCGAGAAACAGTAACCCCAAAAAAATACCTGGGAGCGAGATGACGAGTAAACCACAAAAGCCTGAAAGGGGCATGAAAATAATACCATTCCTGAACCCACACTCAAATAATTACACAATTCAGCATCAAACACTGTCTTAATCCAGGCACCTGAGTCCTGTTAACAGGACCCATCTCTGATGTATTTCTATTTCAGCAGCCACAGCAAGAGGGTCGAGTTCTCCTGTGCTGGGAAATGTATAAACTATAGAGCAAAGAGCAGCAAATCCCCCCAAAACTGGCAGCCCAACCCCAGCAGTGGGGCAGGGGAGGGGACATTTGAAGAAGGCAGGACGGTCACCCCATGGATTTTTCAGGGAGGCGCAGGAGGGTGCCCGGGAGCCAGTGATGGAGCTGTGCCACCCCACACTGCCAGTGGGATGGGGACATGGAGCTTCCTCACCATGGGGGCAACCAGAGAAACTTGAACGGGCCACCAACGGCCCTAAAACCCCGGGCAAGGAACCCACTCAGCCACCTCAGACCCTGTGCTCTTGACCGACCCCAGGGAGCCCGATCCATCCCCAAGGTCCATTCGTCACCCAGGGAGGTGTCACCGGGAGGACAGGGACCACTGCTCCTTGCCACCACAGGGACCTCGATGGCCATGCCGTGCCTCTCAAGCCCCGTGTCACCTCCCAGGTTTGATTACCTGAGCTTCAGCTGACTGTTTCATTATATCAGTTAAACATTATGCTGTTTTCTCTTTTGGTGCCAGTACTTGTAATTTAAAGAGAGAGAGTGACAGAGACAGAGAATATATACAGCAGGGCAAATATTTGTTGTATAAGATAAACATACAATTATCTAAAATGTAATCTTAATATGACTTATTAAAATAGATTACATTTTAATGTGCACTGCAATTTGCACATTATACAGCGCACTCTGTATATGCAGCTTCTCCTGTGTGACTACCCTGACAACCTGCACAACTGAAGATATATAGAGGCGAAAAAAATACCGCTATCTTTCTCTAAATGGATGTATTTGGTGTTGATAGTCAGATACAGTTTTCACCTTTATCCCAGCTTGTTTCTGACCCACTGAGTTAGTGTTAATCACCCCTGTGGGCACCAATAATTTCCCCATATGTGGAATTTGATAAGTTAGAGCACCCACTTCATTTCAAGAAGATTCCAGCTGACTATCCAGTTATCGCTATGGACAGCTTCAAGCACTTCCATGCCGGGCCTTGTATTCTCAGCTTTATCAAGTGCTTTGCACTTTTTGTCTTTTATCTCTTAATTGAGACCTGACTGCAAGAAATGCCTATCTCTTAAAGTGTGTTGCATTAAGTATTAACTCGGACTGCTTTGGCTACTTGAGGTACAGAAAACCTTAAGAAGCTGGGGAAAAGGTGAAAAAAATCTCCCCAAATCTCTATTTAGAAAAACTGTGTAAATGCTACAGTGTAAGGAAAAAAAAAAAAAGTATATATATCTTTTTCTTCCTCCTCTGCCTCTCCCCACAAGTGAAAAAAAAAAAAAAAAGTATGTATTACAAACAGTAGTAAACTGCATCCACACCTCTCCTTAATTCATAATGTATTAATACACATCGTGTATTAAAATGCAAAGGTTCTGGAAAAGGAAAGTATTAAGAAACGAATGATGTATGAATACAAAATTATTTAACAATTAAATGTAGTAAGGAATTATTCTTTTTTTTCCCCTCACTGTAATGATCTCTTCCGTCCATCAGCAGCTGAATCCCCTCTTGGAGGACCCTGTGATTGCCCCACAGACCCAGTGAAGAGAAGTGTCTCTGGTCTTTGCACCATCCTTTCCCGGGAGGGTTGGGAAGACACGGGGTGGGAGATGGGGGTTCTGCCTGGCTGCTCCGCTACACGCCGGCTCCTTCCACACAGACGTGCTTTGCATCCGGCAAAAGCCCTGGGAGCAGAGGGATTTCAGCCCCCCTTGACGTGCAATCATACTATAAAGCCCAGAACTTGATTTGGGCTCGTGTTTTTCACAACTTACCTTGGAAACTACATCCCTGGAAGTCGGACTCGAACTGTCTGAAGTTGGACATCTAAATTCAGAATATTTTTGAAAAAATTGGCATGAATCTCCTTCTGACTCAACTTTATCCTCTGTAAAATGGGGTAAAAAAGATTCCAGTGCCAACTCAAAACCTTTGGGCTAACGCTGGTACCAAACCGTGCTGCCCAGGCAAGCACCTGGGATCCCCTACCTTATTCTTCATGCACCATTGCTTTCTTTTTCAAAACAAAACAAAATAAAGCATTAAGTATTTTTTTTTTCTAGTTCAAACCCCGTTTCCCATGAGGACCAAGCAACATTTTTTCTGCCAATTAATTTGTGGCACGTAAAAGTGGTGGGAAAGCAGCACTTGTCCTTCCCAGGAGCTCTTTCACCCAGGAGGAGCTCAGCCCTCATGGCTCTGGGTGTCACCTGCAGGCCAGCGGTGTGGCAGCATCCAACCTTCTTTTGCACTGGCATATGCACCAGTTTTGTTTCTCTGAATGCTAAAAAAAAAAAAAAAAAAAACAACTATGAAAATTTCTAAGGCTATTTGCCTATCAGCAGAGCACAGGCAAATTCAGATCTTGCTCTAACCCAAGTTTATTACTCCTGCAGCAGCAGTGGGTATATTCCTTTGAATATGAGAATACCAGTTTGCTACTCCAAAAAAAAAAAAAGCAACAAGGAAGGTAGAGGAAATCAGGACTGTGAGTGTGACAGACTAGGGAAAGGAAATATTGGTAAGTCAAAAAAGATTTTTTTTTTCTTTCAAATACAAAGATGCCAGTACCCACAGTCACACTATGGTGAACGAGCAGCTTCCTCACCTTCCCATCTAGAGGATAATACTGAAATAAGAAAAGTTGAGGAAAGACCATAAAAAATGAAGAGGAAATCATTATAAACAACAGCTATTCAGAAAGGGTTAGAGGATGTTACCTGTGGCATTTGGGAGGCAGAAGGTCTCCTCACGCAGCACAAAACTCTAGTGGGAAATAAAGACACTTAAGAGGGTATTTTGGCTGCTTTGGTGAAAAAGCAGAACAAAAAGCACCAAAGGGGGACAGGGTAGAAAAGGGACGATAAAGGGAAATTTTTTACATGGCTAACATCGGATAAGGGACATCAAATACCTCAGGCCACAGAAATAAAGGAAGGAGTTGTTGAAGAAGGTACCATTCTGCCAGGAGTCCCACACCCAGGAGCTTTGCTGTGGTTTGATACATTTAACAGCATCCCCAGACCATCGGGCTGGCACAGACCCCTCCTGTACAACTGTTTCATACTGATTGTCTCTGAGCATATTCCCGCTTAAACCACATCTCTAACACAAAAAGAAAAATAAATGTGAAGAACCTGTAATCGTGTATTATTTTCTTATGAATTCCTAACATGTGAGCTTTGGGTTGTTTTTTGGGATGCTCTGTAAATTTTATATATGAGGTGGGTCGGCTGCCACAATCACAAAACTCCCTTTAGCAAACCCCCGCATGGATGTGAGAACCAAAGAGCAGTATTTTAAGAGTCGAGCTAATTGCTGAGACTATAGAAAAAGGCAAAGGCTGGTAAGAAATTAATTCCATCCCCCCCAGCTCAGAGAAGCGAGCATCCATTCAACTTGGGGATGACAAATCTCAGCATGGCGCCGCTCCCCGGGCTCAGCCCCACCACCTCTGTGCTGAGACACCTCTGCTGCCCACACATCAGGCATCATACTCCCCTCAAACACACCAACCGTTTGGCTCCGGAGACACTTGTGTTATTGTCAGTTTCAAGAGTTAAATATTCCGGGAGGAATTTGTTACTGCACAGCGATACATAATGCCTGAAAACCCCCTGCACCAATATTGCTCTCAAATTGGCAGCAAGTGAACAAGGGACATGAAGGATGCTTCAGCACAGTAACCTATCCTTCCTTCTCTCTTGGGAGCCACTTGGCCAGCTTTCATCCTCATAATTATAATAAATTTGACATTTCATAGATAATATTGATTTCTGTATTTTAGCATTTCACCATAGGTGACAGTCTAGCGTCAAGAATGAAATTTCTATTGATCTCCAGCGCATTAATCTCTCATGTGTATGTGATCATTTTTATAAGACCTTTTACTGCACATAAATCAATATTTCATATTTCCAGCTATGCCAGAGGAGATGTCATATTTGTAAACTGTGAGTTGACACCTGCAATTCCTTCCTGTTCAGCTTCAACTGTTCAGTAACAGTCGATTCAGGGTTGGGAAAGGATCAAGCTCCAGAAACAAGCGAGATGAAAAAGAGGAATGTAGAATACAGTAATTAGCTTAATGAACAAAGCAGCAGAGTAAGTGAGAGAAAGCTATGTTTCTGCTGCTCACGCTTGCCTCCTGAATACAAACATCTTTAGGGAGGTTTGCGAACCGACTGATAACGCATTTTAATATGTTCAGAGGACATTATAGCATAAACGTATTAAGAAAATAGAAGCAGCTAGAAAATTAAGCAAACTCTTAAATTAACTGCCTTGCTTGATTCACCCATACAACCATCTTAAATGATACCTTTTGCATCCAGTATTATCAACTATTTTAACTTTGACATGGTACACGAACTATCTAGTTACCATTGAAACAACTATGAGCAACTGTGTAATTTAGCAAACAATAACTAGAACAATAAAATTCTCCTCTTTAAATTGAAATATTGACTTTCCACAAGAAACTAATGGAAACCAGTAAAGAAAAAAGAAAAAGAGAGAGTAAATCATAATGAGAACTGTATCCTCTCTTTCTAGAGGTTTAAATGAATCAGTTTAAAATAACACAAATAAAACATTTTTAAATAGTATAGAATCGGCCTCTAAACAAGCAACACTCTCTAACTGCTTTGGAATTTGTTAAATTAGTCAAATGAGCAATTACAGCATGAAGTCCAGTGATCACACTCAGGCAGCAAACCCCCTTAAAGCATTCTGTGCTGTTAATTATTCGCTAGATTAGCAGTCACCTATAGTTTGGGTAGCTTAACAGTTTGGGAGAGAAGTGGATAATCTGCGATTTAACGAATGGAGTCACTTAAAATTGCATCCATAACACGCGTTCAGACATCCATCCTGACAAAAGCGCCGTGGACGTTAAGCACTGGATGCGTAGACGTAATCACAACTGTGAGCTTTTACACCTAATCTGAAATAACCCCTCACTCAACCACTTTGCGACGAGGTGATATTACGGCTGGAAAGGTATGCAATTAGGACGCCGCTCGGCGCGGCGTTAACATCTGCTGCCGGCCATGCCGTGGCCGGGCTAATGGCAGCCCCTCGGCAGCGGCCACCCGGCTCCGGGCAAACACTTATTTTCAGAGCAGGAGCCTGTTTTTTTAGAAGCACCACATCCCTCCTGCCCAGCTAAAGGCTGATGCTGAAATTCCCCCTTTTTTTACGACAATTTCCTATGAGCACTATTGACATGCTATTATTTCAAATTATATGTCTTTTCGCTGCGAGGAAATGCTACCCTTGCTTCTTTTTAAAGGCCAACCCTTTTTGTTCATCTCTAAAACGTGTTGGTGCCCATACAGCGTGTCACCGTCTGGCTGTTCTAACAGGATGACAGGCCCAGCATTGAAGTACAACTGACCACCGTGTGAGTGACGGGGTCTCCAAACTCATGTCAGGTGTTGACTGAAGGGGCAGGACTCACAAAGCTCCTCAGCAGAACAGGTGGGGGTCAGGAGTTGGTGGGTGATCGGTGTCTTTACGAAGCATTTAGTCTTCCCCATGTCAGAGGAGCGAGCCTTCTCCGCTGTCAAACCTGTTTTGTTTGGCAGTGAATTCATACCAGCCAAGGTAGAAAAACAGCGATGCCGCTTCCTACACAAGAGTCGGGCAGGCGCTGAGTCCGTCTGATCCCGGCCTGTTCGTGGTTGGCCACAGAAGGCTACAAGGATTTTCTGTAGGAACAACTCTGGAGTAGTAAACACAGCTCACCAGCAACCGTTTCATGGCAGGTGTTTGGTCACAAGCAAGAGTCAGCCTCACCATCCAGTAGCTGGTGCCTCCTGATTCTCTGGAGGTGGGCAAGTAGCCGTGGCCAGCACCAGCTTCACACACAACCACACCTCTACACCTCGAATCTGCAGATACAGACAATCCATTTGCCTGACCTGTCCTCCTCACAGAAACAATCACTAAGAGTATCACTCACCAAGAGCGATGGCCGGAGATGGAAACATCTCCATGAAGATGTCAGGCTGGATGAGCTCTGAGCAACCTGCTCTAGCGGGAGGTGTCCCTGCCCATGGCAGGGCAGTTGGAACTCAATGATCTTTGAGGTCCCTTCCAACCCAAACCACTCTATGATTCTGTGCACAAGAGGTCACTTTCTTCAAGCACAGACATAAAGTATTCACAAGAACTATAGGAAAGAAGGGAGGGAAGAATTTCTAAGCATAGTTGAGTATTTTAAAACAGAAGGTTGCAAACAACTCCAAACCCACACTTGAGGCAGGTGGGAGCCCTGCATATCCCAATGGATGGGTCTTGTGGTTCAACAATTGGTTGCACAGCTGGCATTGGCAACAAGGTTTTGATTGTTAGGACCATGGGACCCTCATTGAGGGCTGAGGGCTGCTAGGAGGAGATGGGATCCACCTGAGCCAAAGGGGAAAAGGTATCTTTGCCAACAGGCTGGTCAACCCAGTGAGGAGAGATTTTAATGAGGAGTGACAAAGGAGGGAGGTGATGACACCCAATCCTGTAAGGAAGTGGTGGGCCAACTGGGACTCAAGGTGTGCATGGTGATGTGGAAAAAACAGACCCCATAATCACCAGCAGACGGCTGAAGGGGGCCCACCTCAAGTCTGTGCAGATGAACGAGGAAGCACTAAGAGGGTGGTGTTACGAGGAAGATCCCAAGCCTTATCTCAGAAATCACCAGCACTGGGTGACCCTGACAAGCCACCGGAGAGTATTCCCTCCAGGTTCTACACAACTGGGTTTGGGCAACTTCACCTTGTCTTACCATCAACCATCTGACAATGCAGATCCTTTCGTAAACAGTTTATTTACTTAAAAATAAAATTATTTGGTGTTGCACACTTCACAGTCAGTGGATTCAGACACAACACAGTATCAGCGTTGTCTTCTACGCTCAAAGCCAACAAAGTTATGGAACGTATGAACATACTTGACCATCGTGGAAACAGACCTACACTGAACTTGATATAAAAATTTTTAAAATCACGTGCATTTCTAATGCCAAAAAAGTCCAGGGAGTTATGAATCTGGAAAACTTCTATTCTCACTCATCTCATAGAACATTAATTTAATGTACCATGTCAGGTCCAAACTTAAAGGAGCTTAAGCAGTAGCCTCTAGATATAAAATAGATTCAATACAAAGAAACATCTTGCAGTTCTCCACACTGCTGCCCCAGTTCAGGGGTACAATGAAATGAAATGAACTCTAGAGGAACCGAAGCATATGCCTGAATGCAGTTCCTTGGGTCTGCTCTTTAATACTGTAAGAATAATTCAATATATATTCAAACTTTCACTACTAGGATAGTAACATTTGCTCCTTCTGTTATTAGTGTTAACATAGACCAAGTAAAACGCTCTGAGAAAAACACCATTTTTTAACTGAAAAATACGTATTTCTGAACAGAACCTGTGTCATCTTGCATGCAGTAGAGCGGGATGACAATATCTACTCTCAGAGAACCGTAAGACGGTTTCACATGAGCTCCTTACAGAACGCGCACTCTGAATGAAATTATCCATGTGGTGTCAACACAGGCTATTATTAACACATTAGGTGAGAAAAAACGTTTTGCATTATTAAATTAGCAAGAATATAATTCACATTGTGGTTGGACTTTGCCTCATAATTTATGAATTGTAAATACTCAAATATTCCCATGGCTGAATTAACAGTATTCATCAGCACGGGGGAGAACAAGGGAAAAGCAACAGCTTCAGCCCCTCATCCTCAGTGCAACCAGATCTTGGACAAGGAGCAGACTTCAAAGCAAAGTTTAGACCCTCAACAAGTGCAGTGGTGCATTACGGGATCCCAAAGTCCCACACTGGTGGGTGGCTCTGACAAACACAGAGGCTGTGTCCTGGCGTGAGGCCACCAAAGACTCTTCTACGTTGAACAAGGACCAGATCCTGACCCCACTGAGCCCAGCGGTCACAGAGCTGGGCCAGGATCTTGACTGATTCCAGCAGATCTGACCTGGAGTAACCTGCTATTTTAAACACAAAGTGACTGAAACCTGTGAGTCCTTGCTCCGACACACTGCAATTAAGTGTTCAAGACATTGGAATGGCAAAGGACTATTTTTAAAGCAGGGGGAGCTCATCAGAAATCTATTTCAGAAAAGCACGGGCATGAGCTGCTCTATCAGATGCTGTCACAGGTCCTCTAGAAAGTGAATGCAAAAGGTGAAGTTCTAAGAAATGGCCCAGCTAGAAGAATTCCTTTGGGAATAAAATGCTAAAAAGAAAGGTATAATTAGTGAGACTCACAGGCAGAGAGAAATCATTTGACCAAGACCATCACTTCGATTTCCCTTTTTTTGATAAGTTAACTTCACCCAAGTTAATGGTGAAGCCAGCGTTGAAAGAGCAAAGGTGAGAAGTGGTGAGCGGAAAGGCAGTGGAGCCCAGATCATCTGAGCTGCATAAGAGTCAGTTTCCCAAGCTCCAAACTTTGCAGAACCTTTCAGAAGCTGTCTTTGCCTGGATCAAAAAGTATCTGTGCAGGAACATCTGCCAAGCATGGGAACATGTGTGTTCCTCAGGGCTCTAAAGTCACAGAAAGCGTTGAATAGGACAAAGATTAAAATAAATAAATTAATAAATAAAGCTACCCACAAACACAATGACATCTACAAGTGATCCTTATGAAAAATCAGTCCACAGATGTTAAAATGAAACTTAAAATAACTTTTCACTCAATATTGTCCGCAGCCTCTTTAAATTCACTTCCGGGGTGATTTCAGCCTTTGAACTTTGCTGGTTTGAATAGTCTTAAGAAGTGAATCTTTAGGGTGCCTATTCACTGGAAATAAAAATTTAGTGAAATATCTCATCAAAAATTTGCAATTTGTCCTGCGAATAACAATGCATTTGGAACTTGCATACGCATCCGAGAGCTTTCCAGAAGGCAGCATCAATTCTGTCACTGGGCAAAGGCCACCAGTGAATTAGTAGGAGGGAGGGGAGTAAAATCCCAGTTGTCCAACCTGGGGGAGCCCCTTGCTCCTCTGTCTGCTGGCTCTGATTCCGTCCCCAGCCCAGAACATCAAGGCACAGCAGCAGGAGAGAATAAATCAGGGATTTGCATACCTCACACAAGTTAACTAAGGAAATTCTGTAAAAGGGCATTTCTTTTATACTTCCCACAGTTTACAGTTTATGTACAACACCAACATTTACAAACCAAACCACACAATTCCAGAAATCATCCACCAATGAAACTCAGAATAATTAAGCAAAACAAGAAGAAAGCATCTTCTGTTTACAAACTGTGTAGAAGGGGCAGGTTTCAATGTATTGCGTTGTATTTGTTCAACTCTAATGTCAACAACCGTCTTAGAAATTGAACTGCAGATGAACATCTGAAATAGTGAAAACAATCACAAAACAGAATAAGAGGAAAGTGCACTCACCTGCCAAAGGAATAGGAAATTTCCCTTTCCGATTGAACCATTTTTAGTGTATTTACTGGGACAGTTTATCCCAATAGCGTGACGCTCCAGTGAAACCAGAAACAGATGTGGGCTCCATTCAGTAGTTTCATTTGGTTACGGCCTTCCCTTGACATGAAAACTGTGGAATTTTCCATAGTTCCAACATGCAACCTGGTTTAAGAAGAGTTTCAGGAAAGGAAACATGGAGACAGCCAGGCACCAGAGCGGGTGATGCAATAACCATGAAGTGAATCCAACAGGTTAAAATCTCTGCAGACTCTCAGGTTTATCTCTCCATGAAGAAAACATTCTGTTCCCCTTTAATCATAATTATCATTACCGATTGTACCACTTTTTTACAGCCAGGGTTCACAGCCTGACTGCGGATGCCACGCATGGGACTGCTTGTGGAGAGAGGCAGAGGGACAGCAGAGTCCTGCAGTGATTTAACTCTGTGGCGTTACGGAACAGACTATTTTGCTAATCAAACAGATCAGCGGAGACCGGCCGCAGAGTATATCAGCTTAGAACGTGGCTGAGCTGAAACCAAAACAGAGAAAACCTTTTTCCTGGGGTAGAAATGGATTTCTCTACTCGAGAGCAGTCTGTAAGCATCCCACACACATGCTCCTCCTGCTTCCCCCAGGGGTTACACACACACAGCCAGTGGGTACCACATCTACTAAAAATAAAAAAAAAAAAAGGGAATACTGAAAAGACCAGATTTCTGCCAGAACACATCCAAATCAAGTATGTGAAATTTAATCTTTCAAAGCAAGCTATTATTTCACAATGTAAGTTCATTGAAAAATATTTTGCTGTGAGGTGTAACCACCTCATCTGCTCAAGCAAATGCAAAAAGCACAGTTTAAGGTCCGATTTCATTTGACTATTAAATTAATATATTAAGATAAGAGGAAAAAGTGAAGACCACAGCATGAGAAATATCTGTATCAAGAATCTTCTTTCAGTTGGTTTCCAAAGTTTTTAAATATTAAGACACAAACAAAACTGAAAAAAAAGCCATCCTGAATGGCTGAAAGTCATACATCTATGAACAACGACTGGCCCAAACCCCTTAACTTTCAGCTATTAGTCCTACAGCCCAAAGAAGTTCATCTTGCACATTCCATTAGCCCAGAGTGAACCTGAGATTCAGGAGCTGGACCAATGTAAAAAGGGAGGGGAATGAAGATCTAAGATTTACCTTCTTTTTTTTTTTTCTCCAGAAAATAGAAAGAAAAGCCCTTTCCTTTTAGATCAAGCTGAAATGTTTTCACTAATCTTAAATACTTCATATTACATTCATATACTTTAGTTCCTTCATTAACTTTTTCTCAATTTATTTTGGTCAGTGTTAAACGAGAAAAAGGTAGTTCTGAAATGAAAAGTGAAAAGTTCCATTTGGAAAACTCTGAAAGAAAATGTCAAATTTAAAAATTTTGTCTTGTCTTCTTTTTTCAGAGTGTCTACTTTTTCAGTCAAACCAACTGCACAGACTCTGCCTGACCTCAGAAATTATTTCAGAGATGTCACAACTGTATTTTTAGCCAGCTATCTATTTGGTCAGAAAAAAAAAAAAAAAAATCTCAGCTCAGGTCTCAGTTACTCTCACAGCACTGTCAGAACTATATTGTTTAAATACAGCAAAGTAATGACTGTTTTAATTTACATAACTGTGACCAACTCAAGGCCACTAGAATAGACAACCACATATTTTTGCCACTAAAATAAATGGGCACGTATTGTTTGATGAAACACAGCTGTACAGCTGAAATGGTAGCCATATCAGAGAGCCTTAAAAAACTGATTCTACATGCCAGCAGTAAAATTTCACAGAAATTCAGCAGTGACAGCAGTAACCATCACACTTCCTACACCTAATGCAGAAGCTGCCACGGGAAAGAAGGTTATTAAAATAAAGAAATAAATAAATAAACACAAACAAACAAAAAAGGGCAGATGAAGGGTTTGTACAACACACAGGGCATCCTTACCTGAAAATGGCGCTACTATAGATTTATAGACATTTATAGTCTCTTAGTACCTGGTATATCACTTCATCAATTTGGGATTTTAAAACTTGGAGATCAAACCTCACAGCTGATGCTGCTTTGAGCAGGAGGTTGGTGTCAAAGACCTCCCGAGGTCCCTTCCAACCTGAGTTACCCTGCCCTCTCAGTTACCCCGAGTGACCCTTAGGAACCCTCTTTGCTCCTAAAGCAAAGCAACCTGATGCTGTTGGAGAAATACTCCACAAAAAGGCCTGAAGAGAAAGAGGCATGAGTCCTACACACAGACCTCCCTGCCGAGGACAGGTCCCCTGGAGTCCCTGAGGGTGCTCCTAGAGCCAGCCCAGCAGAGAAAAACTTTGCAGGATTAGACCTTTGCTTCTAAAAATCAGTTTTGATGTGACCTAATGGCTTTTGCTGTTTTGAATAGAATATGAAAAGAGTGACAGCAATATTGAATTTTTAAATACATGCTCTGTCCACCTGCAGAGCTTTTCTCGCATACTTTAATAAGGACCTTTACCATGTCATTATACATTTTAATTACACTGTTAAATGTCACAATCACACATGCTAATGACATCATTATACCTATTTACACCAATTATGTCATTTGATGCAATTACAGTAATTCTGCCAATACACACAAATCAATAAAAAGGTTTTGTTTGCATTTTTAAATGAGCAATCACAAAAGAATAAATCCACTTTCTAAGAAAGGCAGGGAAAGGACTTAAATACTGGAACTAAAAAAGTAGCATTTGAGGCCTGGTTCTTTCTCCCACCACTACGAACAGGCAGTAACTTCCACATCTAGAAGATCACACGTTCCCACATTCAGAATGAGAGGTTTCCAGGGAACCTCATAGATGAGATGGTGATGAGCTGGAAGGACTTCTCCATCCTTCTGGAGAGGTCCTGGGCAGCTTCCAGCTGCAGAGGGATGCTCTGCTGCTGCTCATCCAGCTCACTCGGAACAGTGGAAGGGTGAGTGTGACCAACACTTACATGTCCTTCTACAAAATGACCCTATCTTAACAGGATCTTCAGTCTAAGAAAGCTTGACCTTCACAAGGTTGTCTTGGTTTTGATCGTATCATTCCTCAACCGTGTGTTCACTCAGGTGACAGAAGAACTATAGTCTCTCCATATGAACCACGGGAACTAAAAATCATGAGGGCTTTTTCACTCCTTTAATCCCTCAGGTGGTAATGAATTTCAGAGTGCTCTATCTCATCACAGCGCCACTGGACATATACCTCATTGGGATGATAGTTTCCATCCATGGCCTCGGTCCTCAAACACTGGTGTTATTCCTAGATGTGTGGGCTAAATACATACTGGTAAAGAAAAAAAATTACCAAGTTTCTTGAATTCAGAGATCTTCCCTGTTCAATATTTACTAATCCTTCTGTCTTGGTATCACCTGCAGACTTTGCCAGTAACAATTTCCCACTTTTTTCCCAGCTCATCAACAAAAGTATTAAATTGAAGACTTCCACATTTAGTTCTTAAATTCATGGGTCTTTTCTTCCAACTCCACCAACAATTCATGTTTCACAGGGAAGAATACCATGCCTTTTCCGGATCACACCCCATGGCTCACCTGATGGCTAAACATTACATCACACACACGGCATGTATTCTTTGAATCCTTCCAAAATTCACTTTCTGGAGCCAGGTTCATCCCCATTTTCACCAGTCATGCCTACCAACTTCTCACAGGGGTTGAAAAAAATGACAGGAACAGAACCAAGGAACATACAGTATTAAAAGTCACCTGTGACCTGTGGGCTGCTGAGGAGACGAGATTCAGGTGGTACAAATCCTGCAGACTGATGAGGTCACCATTGTGCTAGCACGCAACTCAATGATACCTCTCCTATCGTGGATTCTAACAGCTAAAATTAGACATTTTGCCTTCAGTGGCTCTACTCAGCATGCTCAAACTCATCTCCTGCAAGAGAACCCTGCCCACCATGCACACATGACAATAATCAAACACTCACTCTTACTCCATCTCCCACCCTGTGCCTCTGAGCTGGACCAAGGCAGAAAGGTCCACTGTCTCTTTTGAATCTGCTTAAAAATAGCCAAGCTCAAGCAAACCAGATGAACAAAATTCATACCCCACCTCCTATAGTCAAAAGTCTTCTCTGGAGCCCTGGAAGAGCCTGGACACTCACATCCAGGTGCCAGGTCTGGGATTTAATTCATCAATTAAGCAGTTTTGGGATTTAAATAAGCCCGGCCAGATCCTTTATCTTCCCTGTTGGCTTCCCAAGCAACGGAAAAGTACGCTCAAAAAAGTACATGCAGAGGGCACTGGTTTTATCACTGGCGAGTCCAATCAGTTTTCTCTGAGACACTGGAAGGAGTTCTAGGATGGAGATTGCATAGTGAATGGGCAACTTTGCAGCTCATTCATTTTGAAATACAGTTCTTCTAAACAGCTCATGTGATCAGGGAGTGGGGGTAAGAGGGGAAGGAGGAAAATAAATATAAGTAAATCACTTCTAACTGGAAACAAAGAACTTAGATTTAGCCCTAAAATGAAGAACTCAAGAATATCATAACTGGATTATACTGTAATTCCTTTCTCAAAATTAGTTTGTCTTTGGTGCCACATAAACTAAATATTACATGCAAAGTGTACATAGAATAATTGTATATATCAAGTTGTTTTGGTTGTATTTATGCAGGAAAATTAATTTAACCTATTATGAAGCTATACATACTAGTCAGGACTATGATTTATCATGTGAAAAAAAGTAGAAATTTTGCAGAAGCCATTTTTCACAGAGTTAGACGCCACAGACAAAGAACAGATACTTTCCAGAGTGGAGTCTTGCTACCTCCTACAACTAAATAATCACCTTTTGATTAATAACAGGCTACTGCACGAACCATGGGCTTACAGCAAACAGTCGCAACCATGTTTGCTAGGTTTTAAAGCTACCATTCAGTACAAAAAATGATATATTTTTAAAAACAAAACAAGACTGGAAAGCCAAATGAATTGGAATACATCTGTTCAAAGCAGGGAGGAGGGATCCAAGTATGAAGCTGCTGTTGATTTGCCGTCTCTTACAGGGTTTGAGAATGACAGAGGCTGGTCAGTCATACACCAAAAGCTCAGGAGAAAGACCATTTCCACCCAAGTCTGAACAAGCAAGGACTGGTGCTCACCTGGCTGACACGAAAGCTATTGATGCCGTTGGCTCCAGCACTGTCTTTGATGACTCTTCATCACACTGAAGGTACTTCAATCATCTATGAGGTTCCTAAAAAATATTGTGCAATATCAAAACGTAGCCTGCCTAAGCTAGAGCTAACCTGGGCCCAGGAAGCAGCGTGGCCCTGGTGCTCAGCTCAGCCCAAAGCAGCAGGGAGAAGATTCTTCCTAAATCTGCTTACAGACTCCAAAATACATTTAACCTACGTGCAAGTGAAGACCACAAATTGCAGATCTTTCCCACAAAAAGAGGGTTCTCTTTTTCTGAATTGCTGCTGGCAGCCTACAGAGGTTCTCCTCTAAAGCTTTTTGTCCAAGGCTGCTCCTTCTTCTCTCCCTACTACTGAAAAAAAAAGAAAATTAATATTAAGAGATTTCATTTTTCCTTAGTATTTAACATGATCAGTTTCCGTGTCTGGATGGTTTGAAATATGTTTTCCATTGGACAGATAAGTCTTGGGCAAATGACTGACCTTTTGAAATAATATTTATAATTTTAGAAATGTAAAACTTAACATTCTTTAGTAATCCAATATTAAAATACATTTAAGTTGATCTATTAAATGCTATGATTCAAACTTTAAAAAAAATGTGCAATAGAAAAACATTAACAACATGTGTGGTTTAGAAAAATTCATTTATATAGCAGTTTGCAATGTCATGATGTATTTTAAATAAAAGAGCTACAGACAAAGGTATTGATTTTAGAGACTTAACTAAATAAACAGTATGTAAATTCTGTCTTTTTCTATAAAATTAGATCAGAACACACATATTACACTGTCTTTTTCTGAGGGAATGACAGCTATTGAATTTGGCAGACATTGGAATTTGGTTAAAGAGCTAAAGACCTTTGATCTTTGGTTTACAATTAAATGATAGGGCTGTAAAAGGACAGTAGCGCGGTGGCCCAGACAGTATTTATGAGGCCCAGCTGCAAGCGGGAGGTGTCACTGCTTAGGGCTCCCCGTAAAGCAGCTCTGGGTCTCCTCGTGACTTACTAATGTCCTGTCACCCCGGAGGATGGGAACGAAGAGAGGGGTGACCCTGGGCAGCACTTTGGGGGCCTTTCTTGCTTTTTGGAGAGTCCTACTCCAGCCTGCACTGGGGCACCCCAAGCAACGCTGTGATGCCTGGAAAGACCTTGCTCGGGGATCATTTTGGGGAGGGGCCTAGAAATAAGAAAGGAAACTTTGGGTTGAATTAGTCTCAGAGCCAAACTGTGTTTTTCTCCAAGCCCCACATGGAGCATCCCGCTGGCACCGGGCGAGCCCTTCTCCTGCCCGGCTCCCAGGGGTCTCATGGTTTGCAGTTGAAGAACAGCAACACTGACCATCACTATGGCAGGTCTGGGGGCTTTGTTTTCTTGTGGGTTTTTTGTTGTTTTGTGGGAATGTTCATTAGCTTTCCTCATGTTTCTTCTTCTTTCATGTTCCTTATCTCTTCACAGAGAAGTCTGTGGCGTAGTGCAATTATGAACTAGAAAGAGGGGACTGAGGTACAAGAAAACAGCAGAGATAAGATGAGCTTTAAGGACTTACTTTGTTACACAGAAGGAAGGGCTTAGCGCACAGTAGTGCTGTGGATATTTTAGAGGGTGGAAAATACTGATGATCAACTTTGACAAGAAAAAGAGCCCAATAGTCCTGTATAAATAAATAAATAAATAAATAGGTTTTACCATCGAAAACATTGAAACAAATCAAACCAAATTCTGCCAGCTTAGGATGCCCCTACCAGGAAACTGAAAGATTATTAAATCACTTTCACTGCAAAGAATTGACTTTGCAAAGGCATTAATTTCACATGGAAGGTATTCTTAATGTAAAAAAAAAAAAAAAAAAAGGGGGAAGATTTATTGATAACCTTTCTAACAAAGGGAAGATCATTCCCCAAGTTCCTTATTAATTTATGCTCCTCTATAATTATTACTTACAGCAACCACCGGCGCTCTAATAAATGTATAATGAAAGCAAAAAACATAGCACGCTGCAGAGCTTAATCTGAGATTACATGTTTATAATAATAACAAAATACGCAATTCAAGCCCAGTTCAGGTCTCACCAGCCCAGCCCAACCTCTCGGAGGGCTGGTGGTTTTTTTTTTTCCCCCCCCTTCTTTGTTATGTCACTCTGCAGACAGATCCCAGGCTGTTCCCTGTCACCCACCGGAGCAAACGCCTCAACGGCGAGCGCAGTTGGACAGCCCTTAATTAGTGCTACTTGGGGGGAGTCAGGATGAGAGCCTTGTGTCAGCATCTCACTTAGATCCCCATCCAGCAGGGTCCTGAGCATCCTCCTGGACCACACTCAGCACCGACCCCCACCCGGCCCCTCCAGCAGCGAGAAGGGAGCGCCAGGAACCAGACGACAACCTGAAAGGCAGGGGCTGCCTGGCTGGTAATGTTAGGAGAAATGTAAGAAATAATGTTCTTCACGTTAAACGGCCTCAAATTGTTCCGTTACGTTTTGCAAAGTATTTATTTCCTTAGGCCACAGGTTCTGGCTGCTCCACCGAAAAACTACTAGAGGCGTAGGAATAAAGAGATAAATATCAAAATCACTTTTCACGTCGTTAAAAGCTCAGAAGGAAAATCAAAATACTCTTCTTCACCTATTTGAATATGAAACCCTTATTTCTTATTCAAAAAGACAGAGGATCCGTGTTAAAGCACTGGATTGCTGGTATGTATCGAGAACGTACGGCAGGATTCCACGGTAAATAACCAATTATTTGAAAAAGCAGCAAAATTTTCCCCCTGCCACGGTGACATGCAACTGGAAGTTTGCCAGCAGATGTTTTCAAGGAATTATGTGAATGCATCCTGAATTTCACATTCTAATTTTTGTTATTTTAACAATTTCACTTTCAGCTCAAATTAGGTGGAAATGTCAGCTTGTTGCCTGAATCAAGTTGTACCAGGCACTGTCAGCCAAAATACTACATCACTCACGTATTCCTACCCAAACAAATTGTGCTTTCACTTCACTGTGATCAACATCACACCCAAACTGGAGCTGATGGCATTTCCTATCACAAATTTATCATTGTTTATGAAAGATTCATAAACTGAGTTGGGCCACTGCTAATGTCTTCATAATCTGTGTAAATTTGGGCAGTTCGGATTATTTTTGAGATCACAATTTCCCCCCAGATTATTTGCTTTGAAGGTTGGATATTCATGGCGCATTCAAACACAACCAGTCACCTGCCTTATTTCCCCTCCCAAATTGGAGGAATACCATTTTTTTTAAAGCAAAAACCAGCTAATGATGCCTGTGGCATGGGCACCCTCTGGTTTGGGCGATACCGTGTAAAATGCTGAGATATTTTTTAAGAGCACTTCACAAACACTCAGTGGATCCCCACGTTCCAACAATTAAAGCCTCGATTGGGAGAGAAACAAACAAAAAACGAATGGGGGGGCTTCCTTCCTGTGTCATCCTCCTCCCTCCTCTCCACCAGCCACGCTCCGAGTTCGGGCAGCGAAGAGGGTGATTGATTGGCTTCCATGCCCAAGGAGCAAAAAAACTGGAGATTCAGCTCCTTCTCTCGCTCCATTTTTCTTTTCACGGCTGCACCATTAGGGCTGGGTGCCATCAATTTCCGCAGGTACAGGATCGTACCCTAAAAATAACTCTCCTGATCTCTCCATCTCTTGTTGGAGGAGACAGAGAGGGGGGCTTTGGCTGCTGCAATAACGTGCCTGTTACCATTCCCCGTCACCCTACCCGTTGTCAAAACGCTCCGTTGTTCCCCAACCCTCCACGTTCTGGGGGCACCGGGTATATATTTAGGTGGCACAAACCTCCCTCCCGTCCCACAGGAACCAACCATTTGTGGTTTTTTTTCCATGCAACCCCCATTTTCCAGCATCCGAGCTCCTTCCTTCCCGGCGCGGCGTGGGAGCGTGGTGGCTTTCAAGGCTGGTGGCAGCGCAGGCTGCTTTATCAGGATGAATGAAGATGAAAAGGAAGACAAATAGAAGTGAATGAGGCACTGCTTTATGTGATTCATGATAGCTTGCAGTAAGCCTGTTAGCCTCCGCCTGGCTCCCTTCTCAGAGAATAATGGATAGTTACAGTGTGTATAGTGACATTGTCAAACCATCAGGAATTGCTGATTATAGTGCTAAATATTGATCTCTGCTTCACATGTGTCAAAATTCTTTCTTCCCTTAATTAGAACTTCCCTAAGCACCATACAAGAACAAACCGAATATATCAGATCTCCGTGAAAGGGAGTGTGATACCAGAATATAATTGTGACCTCTTGTCTTCTTCTTCTCTCTGGAGTTTTGAGATGACTTCAGCTGTCTATCCTGCCCTTCCCAGCACATGTGATAATCATACTCATTTTTCCCAATCTAACCATAGGAAGATTTTTCCAAGGCTGTGCTTTTCATCATTTCAACCCACCGGGGCTGCAGTCAGATGGCAGGGAAACTTAAAGTGCCAGAAGGTGCCTTTTTCTATTTGTTTGTTTCATGGTACACTGCACCAGGCAATGACCTGTGGCAGGAGTGTCACGCAAAACGGAGACAGGTTCACCCAATCAAAGGGAGCTTTAAAATTAACACAGATCCCTTCATTTCTTCATGCGGGATCGGGGAAGGGCAATTTAATGGATGTCATAGGCTTCTGATTATCGCCCTGCAATAGCTCGCTATAAAAAATTAACTTTTGTTATAATGATCACTCCGCATTATTTATATTAAAAGCGCATTTCCTCATCAGCAGAGTCATGACAATTAGTACTAATTTTGTATTACTATTCAATCATCTTTCTTACTCTTTACAGTATTTATAATATAAAATAATGAAAGCCCGTGATGTATGGTTTCAATTTACTCCACAAACTGAGCACTTAAGTCATTTATCTTAGTTTATCTGTAATATACTGGGGCTTGGGGTTTTTTTGTATTGTTGTTGTTTGTTTTTTTTTTTAAAAACATGACACAATGGTACATTTACCTTTAGTTTGATGTGCTTGATAAAAATCAATACTTCATTAAAAGATTCCCCAAAAATTGTTCAGACCAATTTGAACCGAGGAGAGGGAGCGGGGAAGAAGGAAGGTGCTTGTACCTAAACCACTAACATTTGGATAATCGCGTATACGCTGTGCTGTCTGCTGCCAGCTTATAAAATAGCAGGGATAAAGACGTGCAATCTGTGGAAATCACGGGGAAGGCGAAGGGAGGAGAACAGCCCTGCTCTCTCTGTGCTCACCGAGAAACCAAAGAAATAGCAGTGAATTATGGAAGGGAGTTACTCCCCAGGAGGAAACTTCTGGGGAAGCACCACAACAAGTAGTTCGCTTCAACCACGGCTCACCCTCACCTCCAGCCCAGGGCACAATGGCCAAAAAATTACCAACAAATTGAATTTTCAGTTGCTCTATTTTAACTTTGCTGATGAAGCCACCCATTGCCATCAAGGCCCTGCCCTGTTTTTAATTTAGGATGACCATCCTCAGCAGAGTGACAGTAATCAGCTGACACCACCACCACAGAGCTGGAGGTGCCTCCCAGGCAGCCACTGAGGAGGAGATGGATGTTGGGGACAACCAGGGGGAACCCTGTGCATCCCCTGGGACATCCCACCTCCCCTGGCTGCGTGGGCAATGGAGTCTTAAAGGGTGCAAATGCTTTGGGGTGTAACATGGTTGTTTGGTTGCTTGATTTTACTTCCATTTCAGCATGTTCACAAAGAAAACCCCACTCACTTCCCATGCTACAAGTCCCTTGCACCTACCAAGCACCCAAAGAGCATACCTTGGATGGTGGGCAGTGGGGGGCATCTCTGATCCACCTTTTGATAACGCAAATCATGCAGGAAATCATGGTCAGGGAGCATCAGATCTCCAGCTTCCAAGCTCCTCTTCTTTGCTCAGCCCACACTGATCACCAAGACAAGCCCTGGAAGAACATTGAGCGCCACAGCTCACCACAAAGAGTGGATGATCTTCAGACCTCCAGTTTCCAAGCTCTTTGCTCAACGCATGTCAATCACCAAGACAAGCCCTGGAAGGACACCGAGCACCACAGCCCACCACAAAGAGCCAACCCCACTTCACCATCTACCCCAGCAGCTCAAACAGCTGGTTCTGAAATGACAACTGATGCTCCTGGATGCCTGTCATGTCCTTAGCAAAGGAGCACAGAAAGTATCCGCTACTAACCACCTGGTACACTATTTTTTTTTAATTCAAATTTATGCTTATGAATTTTTATTTTTGTTTGTCACCTTTTTGCAATTAGGAGTGCCAAGGACTTGGATCTGCTCTGTACAATTCCCTGCTATTAATGAATAATGACACAAAACCAGGCCAAGTCCCTGCCCTTCCTCTGGCCAACCAGCCTGCGGGTGAACCTCTTCTATACAATGTGAACCTCTTCTATACAAAGGGTGTTTTGCACTTCTATGGGCTCGAAATAGGAATACAAAAAAGGGCTTTATAAAAGCATGTTTATCATATAATTTACACTCATTTCAAGGGCCCATTATGCTTCTAAAGCAACAGAAATACCTTTTATTAGGGGAACAGGAGTCGGTGGTTTTGCTCACATAAAGAGGGTTGACCTGGGTCCCGGAGCTGAGGTCCTCCCCGCGTCGCCCAAGAGGGAACACGTCCTGCTGCTGATGAGGCAGAACGACACACAGGGCTTAAGCTTTTAAAAAATATTGCACCTGCAGATCAGCAGAAACCTGGAAGAAAACATATCATTCCTTTATCCGCAGCGCATATTTAGAGTAATTCAAGGGAGGCAAATTTGATCTGATCAATAAAAGAGCTTCGTGTCTTCCACACTTATGTCCTCCTCGTGAATCTTAACCAAGAGAAATAATAATAAGTGACAGGGAAGGTTTATAGTACTTTAAATAAGCAAGTGAGCCTCCTAAAGCTATGAGCAACATTCTGTGGATATCAAAAATAATAACTGGTTTTGCAGCAGTGCAGCATGGAAACACAAGGGTATAAGATATACTGTACTTTAAGCTCTGTTTGATGAATCTGAGCACAGTTCCTGGGGGATAGATTACTTTAAACCATGCTCTTTTACTTTCTAATCCTGACTTGATTTGATTTGTACTTTAATACAGCTGCCTGGCAATTCAACAGCAAATAGAGACTATTTATGTAATCATATTGTAAGTAGTGGGACAAGAAGAAACTCTCTAGAACCTTTTTGGAAAATAGTTTGTTGTACTTTTTTATTTATTGAACAGCAGGGCTTCGGGCTTTTCAGTGCTCATTATAATTGGTTTTCTGCTTGAACTTTCAAAAACTGTCATGTCAATACTCAAACAGAATTTTTTTGCTTACTATATGGCTGTGGGCTCTATTTTCTCATGTGCTACTTGACAAAGTTCTTGTAATATCTTAGAGGCAAGTTCTAGAGTTTTAGTTGCTATTTAAGAAACTGGAAGGCAGAGTTATTTTATCTTCTCCATTGTTCTCCTTCGCTTTCCCATAATTCTCTACTGCGATTTATGGGGATTTAGCAAACCAAAGAGGAAGTTGTCAGCCTGCTTCATGCTAAATATTAGCTCTGGAAGTCATGGCGTACCCGTGGTGTGGCTTCTGCTGGTAAAAATGACGACGTGACTCGCCACGGAATTGATGACTTTGAAGAACAAATATTCCCAGTGCAAACAGGGGTGAAACTCAGTGAATCACGAGAAAAATCTATCGGGCATCAATTAAAGACCCGTTGGCTAATTTCAGGTATCCCCCCTTGTGTGTCTCCTTTCTGTGAGTCCCCACCAAGAGTTTGGGGGGGTCCCAGCCCCGGAGACTTGTCCCAGTCTCCGCTCCCCGGCGCCCAGCCAGCTCCTGGAAACAGGAATGTTTACATTCTAAAGAGCTTTGCCCTACCTGTTCCTTTGCAAACAGTCTGTAAAATTATTGTAATAATTTTCTATGCAGTTAAAAAAAACAGAGAGTAAAAAAATAATTAAAGGAGGTAACTTGTGCACCCAAAAAAAAAATCCGTTTTTGAAGCAGTGGAAAAGGCTGTTTTCTGCTGCACTTCACTATGCAGAAGCTCCAACACAGTGCTAAAATGATGGCATGGAAAATAAAATTTTGACTGTCTTAGTACTTTAACAAAGAAAGAAGAACTTCTCTATTTGCAGTTAGCTACCACATTTTAATTTTAAAAAAAACAAACCACAAAACCAACAAAACTTGGTCAAGCTACTGTATAAGTAAGAAAATTAAAATAAAAATAGACCCTAAAAGCCCTTGTTCTTTTGATACTGATACTGCAAACTAAACAGCAAGAAAAGGTGATGAGATATCTTTTCTTGAACCCAGATAATAACAATGCTTCATCTTAGAATAAATATTTTTCATATTTAAAGGTAGCTGTAAAAATGGTTTTCATTCACATCATATTCGATACTGTAAGAGGGGCTGCACTGAAGATGTAGGAGTTTAAAGGATACAAGCTGAGCTGGAATGCAGAACACTGATTGGAAATGTACAGATAAGGAGGACATATATATTTAATTGAAAATCTGCTTGCTTGAACAGCATTGTGACTAAATAAATAAATATCATTATTAAAATACAGCAAGCAGAATTTTACTATTGACTTATACCAATATGCAAAAAGAAACAAAAAATATTTTGTTCTATCTAAATTCATATTAGATTACAAATGAATGACAAACTATATGCTTAGAACACCATAATTTTTTTCAAGTATTTATCAATGCTAATAGAAGAAAGCAGCCTATGAAATATTTTAAATACATATAGCTAAATCCATGGAAATCCAGTGAATGGGAGAAAAAAAAGCCTCCTATATCAGAAAATGCTATTTGAAACAATAATACAATATGCAGCACATATTAAAATCTATTATTTCTGTCAAATATTTAGTCAGCATGGATGTGTAAACATGTGCAACTGTGTGGTTTTATGTTAACCAAAATCTGACACATACTGTTGGACTCTGGAAATACAAGAGGGAGATTCTATAGCATAATTTCAGTGACCAAAATTCATATAAAATTAATATTTAAACTTAAAGCAAACATGCATAGAAATGCTGTTAGTAATAGGCTGAATAATACCCTCAGAGCTTTTTTTTTTTAAAAAAAATACCGTCCATTTTATATGAAAAAGACATTCAATATAGAGTTCTCACTACAGAATTTATATTTGCTTTTTCATTTTCATATTAACCCGTGTTTTCTCTGTGCCCAACTTATGAAATACTAATACTGCGACCCATTTTAAAAAAGAATCAGTTGACTGAAAAAAAAAAAACAAGTGAAAATGCAGTTTGTAATATTTTTTTTGCAGCATTTCCAGAGACAATGGAGGGTCAATAGTTTGGCAGAATCAAGAGACACTGTGATTTACCCAGCATGTGTGGCAACTGCTTGCTGGAAAGGGGAAGCATATATGATATTGCGGTTTAGGTTCCTAAAACTATATCAAGGCTACTCTTTTAGTCAACTTGGAAATTTATATACTATACACTAACCCTCCTTTAATATCCTCTCTCTCTTTCCTCTGGGCATTTATTGCTGTTCTTTCTAGTTCAGTAACCAGTGAGCAGAAGGTTCATTAAAACTAATTGAATTGGAAACTTGTCTGCCCTGGGAAATGTTAACTCTTTGTTGTTATCTCTGGGAAATTCCTTTTGTTATTTTCCTTTGAATTATATTATTGGGCTTTAATATTAGCCACCACCACCTCGAAAACGTCTGGCTTTGGGAAGGCTCCTCTCCCCCGCTTCACTCCTGGAGCTGGCGAGGAAGGCACCCACCACAGACCTCACCAGAAAGGGGAAAATAAACAGCAAAATCCCAGGTTTAGGAATCCCGGCCGACCCTCCCCGATTTCCCAAGGGGATTATCAGGGCACAACAAGCCCCGAGTGGCCGCGGCATTAACCAGGAGGGAGTGGATGCTGCCGGGAGGCGACGGGGCGAGCAGCCTGCGCGGCACCGGGATTCTGGCTTTAACTTCCTCCTTTTTTTAATCATTTGTGAGCAACACTTACCAAACAGATCAGGAAAGAGTTTCAGGGAACGGAGCATCGTCCGGCTCTTTGTGGCTTGAAAATATTGATGAAATAAAACACTTGATAATAGTCACAGTGGTAGATTTTTGACAGCTTTAAAAATCAATGGGAAATAACAGGCAACCCACTGTTGCTAATAAAAGTAAATATTTATGACTGATTTGACTGAGCTTCAATACCAGTCAATCACTTCCTAAAGGATCTTTGCAATTCATTAACCTCTTTTTACTGGTCTTGTCCCTGTTGGTATTAGCCATTAAAAGGGAATAAGGGAGGGGGGCTTGATTTTTCTATTCTCATCATTCATAGCTTATTTGTTCATTCCCTCCATTCCCATACGTTGCTGTTAAATTGATTGTCTGTTTAGTCATATGAATGATAAAGTAGCTCTGCCAGGAAGAATGAAAGCATCCATTAATTTCTGAGAAGGGTGGGCTTCTTTGATTCAGCCTCAACCTAAACCAAAACTACTTCCATAGTTTCCTACAACATCAGTAACTAAATTTACTCCCTAACCTAGTGCTGATAATAAGTGCCATAATTCCCCTCACAAACTTTTCGAGGTCAAAACTTCAGGGAAAATTATATTTATTAGTATCTCTTAAATACTGTTGTTCTCAGTCTAGTATCCTTAATCTGCCACATGACTCAGCAGGAAAAAAAAAGACAGCTATTTTAAATTTATAATTTAAATATGATTTCTAAAAAATTATGTTTGCAAGTGACAATGGTAGAAGAATATACCTTTAAATAAAAAACATGATGATGGCAGTTTTGACTCTACCACCATATGTGAATTCCAAGATGGTTTGGGTTTTTTTGAAACTGGGGAACTACAGCGTTATTCTAAACATAGCGTTAAAACAGAGGAGAGATACAGAACTGTGTCCCTTTGAAAGATCCCAAAGGGATGGGAGGCTTTGGACACAGGCAGAATATTTTCCTTACACTGACACCCTCGGTCTTGTAGCCAAAAGGACTTGGGATTGCCCACAACACACTCTGTTATTGAAGAACTCGTTGTGGGGACAGATAGAGTCTGTAGGAACTAAATTAAAATCAACTCGGGGGCAACTTTGTATTATACACCCCCCTCTAAAAAACACTTTCTCCTTCTTAACTCTTGCCCCATAACCAGGGCATGATGAAGAAACCCGTCCCACGCCACAGTGACTGCTGACAGCTCTCACTCCCATCAGCTGACAGTGGATACGATGGGATTGTTTCCACCAAACCCACTGGTTTCCTCTCTCAGAGCGCCACGGAGAGCACTTTTAGAACAGAATACTGTAAAAGAGAAGAATTGTCCTCCCTGTGAGGCTACCACAGGTAGGGGCTCACTCTGGTGCCCTTGCCCAGGACTCACCCTCTCACAGTCCCTGTGCTTTACAAGGTTCAATACCTGTAATTTTTACCCAATCTGGGCATGGTGGGACCAGTGCGTCCTCACTGCCACTGACCCAAACAGGCCAAGTGGGGATCGTGGACCATCCTCCTCTTTGAGCATCATATCAATGAGGCTGTTTTCGTCTGGTCCTGAGGCACAGCAGGATTATTAATGCATCTTTTACTCTGAACAGCTCTGAGGCAGAGCTCTATTGTCAAGAGTCTGGGCTGCTGCCTAATAAACCCTGAAGAAGAGAAAGTGCAGGCAGAAGTTGGGGTGTCCAGAGGTCGGGAACTTGAACGACCATGAAACAAAGCAACATTACCCTTGGAGATATCTCTGTTCCACAAAGCAGCATTAGGTGAAAGGGCTTGGTCTCCCAACAGGGAGCAATCACCAGCACCATCCAACAGGAGCAACCACCAGCACTGTCCTTCAGGATAACCATGGGAAAACTTCATTTATGCTTCAAATAACTTCACAGCTTAAACAGCTTTTGGAGGACCACGGGTAGGCCAGAGTCAGAAGCAAATCTTTCTCTTCCATCTCTACTTGATGCCTTTGCTGAAGGTCTCCTCTCAAACCCCATTCTGCTGCTTTTTGGGGGGCGAGAAAGTGACTTGCTGAGGGACTGGCCACCAGCATGGTGGGAGCATCCCTAATGGACTGCACATACTGCTCCACTTGGAAACAACCAGCGTCCAGGCAGGGAACAGGCAGGGGAAGGACATCCAGGGTTTAGCATGGCTCTGGGCACCTCTAATCCCAGCAAAAAACTCTTTCAGATGAGGTCCTTGCAGCAGTCACTTGTCCTGTCGTCACCTTCAGAGCCGGGTACCACGATGGGCTGCAGCACGGGCCTCTGCAGGAGGTCGCCCAGGCTCCATCAGGGGCAGAAGGCAGATTGTTTAGTGCCATCAGCTGAAGACAATATATCTTTATACCACTGTGGTAGAGCCCGTACTCATCCCTCATTCACCAACAGGACCGATGCGAGGTGGTGATCTCAGTAACAGATGAATTATCTGCAGGGAAAATTTTTTTGACAAATGTACCACCCTTTTCTGCTTGTGAATTATCCCTATGCAAACTTCTGCTGATACTAATTCATTACATTCATTTATAAGTTACTCTGATTTATTCAACAACTCATTCACAATACCAAGGATAACTGAAGATTGCCCATGGACTCTTCTCGAGCCTCTTGGCTTAAGCATTTATTTTTCTGTCTGATTAATCACTTAAGTCACACAATGGAGTTTCTAGTCATTGGCTACCCTGCAAATTCAAAAAGGCCTGCATCCCCAGCTGCAGGAACTCACTCAAAACGTAAATGCCTTAAAAATTTTGACAGGGAAATTTCAAGTAAAGAACCTTCAGTTTGGATTTTTTTTTTTTCCTCTGACACTACAGCCCAGGTTGAGTTTCAGAGAGTGAGGCCCAACCTCATTTCTCCAAGCTTTCACGCCTGTGGAGTTGAGAATGTACCTTCATCTGGCCGTCCAGGTACTCATCTGCTACAGATTTCCTTATTTAAGGTCACCCCCTCCTTTGCTCCAAGATTCAGCCTGAATTTTCCTAAGAAGGGTGTCCCAAATGGGGCAGAAGGGCTATAATGCACATTCCTCTTTTCTCAACACTATCCTGTCGACTTCCTCCAGGCTATTTTTCAGATCCAGCATGGAAAAACGTTAGCCCCAGGGAAGCTCCTGTGCTGGCCTCCCCCCGGGGCGGCAGCAGCAGAGAGCACTAAACCCCCACAAATCACACCTTCGTTTTCCCCCAAAAAAGTTGCAAATGCAACTTTTCTCCCTCACAGCAACTGTTCTGGAGCATTTTAAAAATAGTCCTCATAACCTCAGTTGGGTTTCAAAATTAATGACCCATATGTTTAACCTATTTCAGGGTATCTACATCTAAAGACACTGTGTGGGAACCAGGCACTCAACACTCTACCCCGCCAGTGAAAGTTCTGCTGACTGCAAGGGGCTCTTAACTTGATTTCTTGTAGATAAATACAGAACATATTTACAGCTGCCAATGACAGATGTTCAGTGCAAATATTATTCCAGCAGATTTTTTAATCAGATGGTGTAATGCATGATAGTGTCATTTAAAAAAAAAAAAAGTATGAATACAGTGAAAAAATTACCATTTGAAAGGCAAAACTATTTTTGCAGAATTCATAATGAACTAATTTTTGTCATCAGCAAAATGAAGCTATGAGACACACAAAACTTATTTCTTAGTTGTAAGAAACCAAATAATTAAAAATTATATACATGTTCACCTTTATGTTCAGGTGCAGAGGAGTCCCACACACTGTGACCCGTATTTGTTCAGCTCCATGGAAACCATTTCACTCCATTATCCAAACATTATTTACATAAAACCGAGGGGGAAAAGGTAAGAGAAAATAAAAGTGACACAGGCAGAAATAATAACAGCGATCGGATTCACGGTGGAGAAGTGGGCAGGGAACCAAGAGGCTTTAATGAAATTTACATTCGCTGAGGGGAGCGGTTCATGAGGAGTTGATTGCAGCAAAATGGGATGAGAAGGGAAAGTCAAGCCTACACGAAGTAAGATTTTTCTCCTTCCTGCAATAGCACTTGTACAACTACTCTATCAGAGCAATAAATCTTACTTAAACCGAGCAGGGGGGACCCGGCAAGAGAAAATGGTACAACAGGTAAACGAGTGGAAACCTGGGGATCACACCAACAAACAATGGTCTAGAAGGGAAACACACACCTCTCTGATGGGCAGAGACACAAGCAGTTACTCGACAGCCATGGGTTGCTTGAAATATTTTGAGATTTCTGCTTCCAGCCTGCTCCTTAGCATTGCCTGCCGCTGCTGGGGCGACTGCTTCCCTACAGTAACAGCAGAACATTCCACTAAAATATGCTTCCTTTATAACCCACAGAAGTTTTCCAATTGTTATTCCTTGTCTACAGGGGAAAAAACATCCAGAACAATCATAAAACCAAGAGAAGTATTAAGAAAAGTTGACTTTATCTCAGACTAAAGTCGTAGAATCACCTAGGTTGGAAGGGACCTTAAGGATCACCTTCACCATCAACCAACCATCAACCTAACTCTGATTAAAAAAAAAAGAAAACCAAAGAAAACCATACAAAAGACCATACAAAAGAACACACATCACCAAACCATGTCCCTAAGCACTATGTCAACCCATCCTTTAAATACCTCCAGGGATGGTGCCTCAACCACTTCCCTGGGCAGCCCATTCCAATGCTGGATAACCCTTTCCATGAAGAAATTTTTCCTAATATCCAATCTGAACCTCCCCTGGCACAACTTTGAGGCCATTTTCTCTCGTCCCCTCACCTGTTCCTTGGGAGAAGAGACGGACTTCCCCCAGCTACACCCTCTTTTCATGGAGTTGTACTTCCCTGTTTGTGCTGCTCACGAAGCTGCCAAAGATGAGAACTCCGCAAACAGACGAAAAACAAGCAAACGAAGAACCTCCTCGACCAGTTCGTCCACCTCAGACTGCCTGAGCTGCACCTCTCCTGCTGCTGCCTGCCTCTTCCGGGATGGCAACTCCAGCCCTGACCCTGTCCCTGGCCAGGATACATGGATCAACCATCTTCTCAGGCAACGGCTTTCAAAACAATTTACAGCTGGGTCCAGAGTACTGAATGTTTAATGTCACTTCATTAAAAGAATTTCATTTTAATGCCTTCTGCACATTTAGAGCCAATTAATGCAAGGTACTAAGTACCCTTAAATCACATTTCAGACAAGAGGAGCTAAGGATGATCAACCGTTCACAAGGTGAACCTTGTCTGATTTGACAAAGGACAGGAATTTTCAGCTGGGATCCTGAAGGGTTCTTCCAATGGTCCTTCTTCAAGATGGGAAGTCAGAGAGAAGCAAAAGAATTGAAGGCTTCCTCTATCAAGACCACCTGCAGAACGTGGGGGTGCAGCCACTGCTACCCCAGAAAACTTCAGTGCTCTGGTTATAGAATCATGGAATGGTTTGGGTTGGAAGGGACCCTAAAGCCCATCCAGTGCCACCCCCTGCCCTGGGCAGGGACACCTCCCACCACACCACGTTGCTCCAAGCCCCATCCAGCCTGGCCTTGAACCCCTCCAGGGATGGGGCAGCCACAGCTTCTCGGGGCAACCTGGGCCAGGCTCTCACCACCCTCACACCAAAGAACTTCTTCCCCACATCTCAGCTCCATCTCCCCTCTTTCAGGGTCAAACCCTTCCCCCTCCTCCTAGGGCTCCCCTCCCTGATCCAGAGTCCCTCCCCATCTGTCCAGTAGCCCCCTTCAGGTACTGTCAGCCATGGGCTGATCTCACCCTCAATTCCAGCTGAAGATACAACCCTCCTCTTCCTCTGTCGTGTCTTACCATGAGTGGTTTCGGAGCACTGTGATGTTGAATGTGTTACTATCCACACATCCTGTCCCTGTCTTGCTCATGGCTACGCAATAGGCAAGTAAAATGACTTTGTGTGTACAATGGACATATCAGCACGTGGTTTTCAATGATTTGGAAGGAAAGGGATGACAGATACTTAAAACAATTTAGATATTCAACAGTCCTTAATTTTTAATTTTAAGATAACACCTCTCCATACCGTTCTTCTTCTTTCCTGAGTAGTACAACTGAAGTACTCAACAGCAAGGGGAAAAAAAGCTGACCTGCATTGGAATTCCACCACTGGAAGATGTTAAAAATAAGTACAACCAAAAAAAAAATAATAATACTGTTGTACCATTAGCTTTCTGTGGAAAAACAAGTGGTATGTTTCACGCATTACAGCAGGAAATATATACAGCCACTAACATACTGTGCCCATATGTTAGACTGGATAACCATTCTGAAATACTGGTCCCAGTAATTACTGGTGCTCTGAACAACACGGATCCAATAGCAACCTGTGTTTCTGTTTATCAGCTCGCTCCAAACGGAAGGACCTGGATGTATGAGAAGATCCTTTTCCCCACTACCCTCCACTTAACTTGACTGCGTGGCAAACTGGTGCTCACGTGGTTTTTTTAACTTATTCTCGCCCTTCAATATGTGAAAACAAAAGAGCATTGTAGGCAGCATAAGGTATGATTTACTACAGATGCAAACATTGAAGGTCTCCTTATTTTCACTGTGTGTAAGTTCTTACCATCCTGTTGATGTCACTGGATTCACTCCTGGTTGACGGAAACATGTGAGAACTGAGGACCCTGCACAGAAAAATGGGCTTCAGGGAGGAGAAGCAACGAGACCAAGGTGTTTGCCAAAGAAATACCACCATGACGTGAAGCCACATCTGTGGGTTTATAGATCACTGGACACGAAGGAAGGCAGAGTAAAGGAAAGAAGACACCAGATGACTGCAAAAACTGGGAGTTCAAAATGCACCAGCAGCTACATGAACACTGGAAAGGAGACCAAATCCCTCACAAATTGGACACCACTGAATATATGCAAGAGCAATAGGTTTTCTTTGAAAAGTCATGGTAAAAACTTGGTATTTCATCAGGAAGAATCCCTTCAAAACCCAGAGGGATGCACAGAGCTAGAAGGACAGACTTACCCAGTAGACTTAAACTTTTAAACACAGTCTGTCTCCTTCCTTTAGGACTCCTCAATCTCCCCTGTGGGCTCCTCAAGACGAGTCTCACCGGGTGCAATTTCACAGCTGATCTCTGAGCTGGTTCGATATTTCCTTTGTGACTGATGCGGCATCATCTCCTTCCTTTTGAGCAATTCTAACTTTGATCTCTTTTCTCTACTAGCTTTTCTTTTCATGTGCCAGTTTATACGAGGAGCATGTACCCCAATAGGAAAACACTTACCAGTCTTCACGGGTATATACCTGAATGTGTCCCATAATTGCAGGCATTCTAAGTTATATTGAAAGCCTGAGCTAAAAAATTATATGGGCTTTCCAAAACACACTGTTGTATGTTATAATTAAAAGCCATCAACTAAATTACAGCATAACAGCTGTTTTTTGGTTGTTTTGCGGTTTGTTTTTTAATATTTATTTTAAGATACGTCTTTGGTGTAATTAAAAAAAAAATAAATGACCTCTCTCACTCTTAAGTTGAGAAGGAGCAAGACTACCCATTTTGTTATTTGCCTCCCAGGAAGAAAAAGGCAAACTAAGTGTCTGCAAAATTCTCTCTGAGGGAGATTGCACAGGAAAGGTGCCCTAGCATGCACTTTTACTCTGTTCCAGAAGTTGCTGAGCAGAGACCAAGTGCAGGGTCTTCACCATGAAGGGATCAGTGTCCCCGACCAGGCTTTTTCTTAGCAGCCAGGGCTTTTTGTTTTCCGAGAGCTCAGTGAATACTTCCACATCTTCTCTGAAAGTTCCAATCAATACAAAAAATGAACCGCACTTTGTAAACACTGTGATCACATCAATTGCTATTGTATTTGTAATTACATTCATTTATCAAATGTGCTACTAGGATGATCATAATAATCTCAACATATCCATAAAAACTATCTAACTAACATTATCTCAAGGTGTGCACACATCCCCAAGTCATGAATCATCCATCCTGTGTTATGAATTTACCACCAGAAGTTAAAGACAAGTATTTATGGAAAAAAAAACTTGCCTCTGAAATATTTAGAGACCATATTTTCATTAAATATCATCTTCTCATGCTCATTTAGCCTCCATATAACAAAAACCTCAGGCAAAGCCTTTAATACTCACCCACCTGTGATACTGATGGGTAACCAAGAGAAAAAGAAAAAAGAAATAAAAATAAAAAAAAAAACACAAAGAAAGAAAGATTCAAAACGCTTAATTTCACCTTCATAAGAGCATATTTTGTTCCTGAAATGTTGATGCCAGAGGGTACAGCTGACCAAGCAGAAAGTAGAGAATAACAGTAGTACAAAGAACATCACTATTTATTAGACGCATCTCACAAATACTGCACTGATATCTGCTTATTCTGAGAAAGCAGGAGGTGACAGACATGAGATTCTTGAATGTGACACAGAACAAGAAGAGGGGATAGAAACTCTTTTTCCATTCCCCAGCAATCCCTTAACCTGATGTATTCTGCATTTCTCACTAGCCCTTCAGACCGTTGCTGAATGCACATACTAAAAAAGAGGTTTATACATACTATACACTGGGTGTGCACCAGTTAAGTGAATGAAAAGAAGGACAAAAGTAAGAGAAAAAAAACCACAGCCCCTTAAGAATCTACTTTCTCTGTTCAACCAGACATGGTTTCCATTTCTGTGCTATTTCCCTACACACATTCAAATGACATACTCTATTGCTCACACTAAGACAAATCATAGAATTGTTTCGGTTGCAAAAGAGCTTTAAGATCATCAGGTCCAACTGTTAACCCAGCACGACCAAGTCCACCAAGTGGACTGAGTACATTCAATGGAAGAACGACCCAAAGGTTCAGTAAATGGTGTATATTTGAAAGATTAAAGATTAATCAGCATTTTTCAAGAATTTTAATGATTATGTTGCTTGTCAGCTGCTTCCAGAGAGCTAATATCACAAAGAGCAGCCACGTGGAAAGGCTGGTCTTACCTCTGAACTTGATAAAATGAAAGATATCTCTGTCCCAAAGAGTAGAAAACTTCCAAGTTTTGGGCTGGACATGAAGAGAATTGGAGACGGGACCTGCCTGGGTTCTTCAGTGCCATCTACTCGCTGAAGACAGGTGCATCACAGCTCCACATCAGTAAAAGCCCACTGTGAGCCAATCATATTCACCCAACAAGTCATGACGCCTCTGAACATCGTGATATATTTTAAAGAAATGCTTACAAGTTAGAGCAATTCTTACGTCCCTAAAAACCTTGGATGGCTTTGGACATTTCTGTTGCTATTTCGCTTCCCAATGGTAGCTCTGTATTTTTAATCCAACATCATTCCAGACCTATTCCCCACTCATCACTGATGCTGTGGGGCAGGGTGATCTACAAAGCCACGCGGAAGCCCTGGAAAAAAAAAAAAAAAGGAACCCATTAAGAACAGTATGAATTAGTCACAGGGCACTTTCTTACCCAGTGCAATGCAGAACACAGATGGACACTCAAGAACGTGACGTGGAGTGCACCAACAGAGGTGTTCTGCCTCTAACATGTATGAAATCACTTTATTTAAAAAACACATTAAGTCACATATAGGGAAGGAGCATTATAACATGCTCGAGGGCTTGCATGAGATTTAACTGTTGCACAATGGGGTGTCATTACATGAAAACAGGAATCAAAAGATATATCGGTGCCTGCGAATTGAAGTCAGCTGCTCACCACCCCCCAGGCCACTGTCTGCCTATGTGGATCTTCCTCCTGGTCCCTCTGTTTGCCCTCAGGGAGCAGCAGGGCCATCGGCAGCCAGGACTCTGCTCAGAGGTGTCATACGGGTGGATGTGCCCTGTTACTCACGGTTACAAGCCTGCAGCCCAAAGGAAAACACAAAAGGTTTCTCTGGAATGATACAGAGGCCAGAAACACGCAGATTTTGATCATTCCTTGGGTACTTCCCAAGCAGGCCCCCTCAACACCTATGGTGTGACACTGCGTGCATCCAAAGGGATGTGCTCCAAACCAGGCCCTGGTCCACAGTATTCTGTATTATGTTCCCCTCGTATCACAAGACATTCCACTGATTTTACAGGAGATTCCTAAAAGGGAAAAAATTATGTTGATGCCAAGAGCAAGCGAAAGTATGAGAAGCTGGCCATGTAAATCTTACCTTCATCTTTTTCCTGAATTCTCATACACAAGGCTTGGCTAATTCCTTCCACACGTCTCTGGGAAAATAACATGCAACACACGGAGTTTTTCCTCTTGAACACAAAATTTCCCAGATATTCAGAGACAACTAGAAGTTCTTCAGAAGGTCTCATCCTGACTTCTGCCTTTTTCCTTGCGTGGCCAGTAACACAGAGTGTGATGATCCCAAGGCAGCTGAAGTCAAGGGAGATTTGTTTCTCTCCTATGAATGGATTTTGGACTATGTCCTGCAGGAGCACAAAGTGCTGAGTCAAGACCTAAACCACAAGCTCATTACAGACAATTTATCTGTGGTTACAGAACAGGCTCACAACCTTAATTAACCCATTTGTTTTTGAAACAAAGGAATGTTGGAAAATCAGATTAATAAATAAATTCTAGAATTGCAGGATAGTCCTAAAATACGGCATTTCCACTACTTTTTTTAAACAAGAGTTTCCTACCTGAATTTTGTCAAGAGTCAATAAAGGTATAGAAGACATTAATAAGTGACATTTTAGTACTAATTGATAAAAATCCACTAAAAGCGGATTGGCAGTATAATCTCAGCTATTATGATTGATCTGTTAGTTAAATGTGTGTTTGTAATCAATTGCCCTCCAGATAAATAGGTGGTTTAGCCTGGGAGGTACGTTAGATCCCTAATGAAAGATCTAGGGTAATCCCTGAACAATTATGTAGCCCTGTGCTTACAAACCAGGCTCATACACCGAATCCATTAACAAAATTTAGGTATTTAAGCACTGTCTTTTGGATGTCCTAGAATATTAATTATACCTGATATATAAAACGTATTTAATTATGGCAAAATGTGAATCTGGATGAATTAGCTACACACATAAAAAATTACACACCTCCTTTTCCCTGTTATGAACCATTTAGCACCAGCTCTGAAGCATGAGCTTTGTAACGAAGAAGATGCTTGCAGTGAGAAATCAGTGTGAAGGGACTTCAGAATGAACGTAGAGTACGGAGCATCAGAGACCTCTTTGACAATTGCTCCATGAGCCTTTGAAGCATCCCGAAGAAACCTCTACCCTCTCACCAGTGTGTGACCAAGACCATCAGCTTTTCCCAGGCAGACCCATGGCACGATCTGCACCAGTGTGAAATGGTCCCCAGCCCAAAGAGCTTTCGGAGGGACGTGTAGCATTGGCACAATAACACACATGGAAACACACAGGCTCTCAACAGGCTTGTCTTCTGAGCAAGTTAGCTATGAAAGTTCTTAGAAAGGGAGTAAAAACGGTAAAGACCTTCAAAAGAATGGAATCATAGAATCATTGAGTGGTTTGGGTGGGAAGGGACCTTAAAGCCTACCCAGTGCCACCCCCTGCCCTGGGCAGGGACACCTCCCACCACACCAGCTTGCTCCAAGCCCCCTCCAACCTGGCCTTGAACCCCTCCAGGGATGGGGCAGCCACAGCTTCTCGGGGCAAATCAGCTCTAGAAAACTGAAGGCAATTTTTTATTTTATTTCTCACCTTAATACTAAGTTAATTAGGTTGGGGTTTTTTTTTGTTATTGTGAGGTTTTTTTAGATTACACTATAAAAATATACTTACCTTAAGTAGCCCAAAGTATCATATATATAGCAATTATCTCTTCTGATTAAATGCATTTTTAAAACGTTCCAATAAATACCCTTGCCTCCACACATGGATGTGTCTCTCTCTTGAGTGTGGACAAGGCACGATTGTTCTGCAGCTCCACTGCCGTGTTCCTGAGACCAGCGAGATCAAAGCAAACAATCTAATAGGACTTGCTTGGCTGCATCGTGCTTGTGGTTAAAAACGGCCTGTATATTCCTGCTACATAAAAACCAGGCAGTGGGGCATCGCCTGCGATCCCGGATCAGAGCAAAAAGCCAAGGGAGATGCAATATATATATTGTAATAGAATATAATCACCACAACATATACTGTTTCTGCATCGTCCTTCCCGATGGGACCTGCTGGCATGGCACCCAGCAGGGACCAGTGAGGGTAAATCCAAAGAACTCATGTGCCTCCAAGCTGCCCATTGGCAAATAAGGGCATGAAACCTGGGGCACGTTGGGTTTCAGTGCAGCTGGCTCTTAATAAAAATCATGTTCAAAATAGGTAGTTAGTTAGCATAAATTTTCTTAGTTAGTGAGTGTAATTTGCATTGCTATTACGCTTAAAAATTGAAAAGTTTCTACCAAAGCAAAAGTGACAGTTATAGAATCATAGAATGATTGGAGTTGATCATCAAGTTCCAACCCCACTGCCCTGGGCAGGGACACCTTCCACCAGACCAGGTGGCTCAAAGCCCCATCCAGCCTGGCCTTGAACCCCTCCAGGGATGGGGCAGCCACAGCTTCTCTGGGCAACCTGGGCCAGGCTCTCACCACTCCCACAAGTAAAGAATTTCGTTCTGGTCTCTAATCTAAATCTCCCCTCTTCCAATTTAAAACCGTTACCCCTTGTCCTGTCACTACCCTTCCTGACAAAGAGTCCCTCTCAGCTCTCCTGTAGCCCCTTCAGGTATTGAAAGGCTGCTGTGAGGTCTCCCCAGAGCCTTCTCTTCTCCAGGCTGAACAACCCCAGCTCTCTTAGCCTGTCTTCATAGGAGAGGTGCTTGAGGTTGCCAGATCTGTTCTACTCCATCCATGTCATCAGAGACTTTGAATGATCTGGAGCCCCACCAGTGCTTCCCACACACCAACTTCTCTTGTAGGCAATAAACTGGGCAGATCTCCCGTGGACTGGGACCTATGGACCACCTGGGTGCAGCACTGACCACAGTCAACATCCTTCTTCCTCCAGGTATCCCCAGCCTGTCCTTCACGTTCAGAAGACAATGTGGTTTGGGTGTGGACATAAATGCAAAAATAATTAACTCGAATAACCAGGGGAGAACTAAGTGTGTCTTAAAGAAGGGTCTGTCTGTAAACAAACAGACTTTTGCTAAAAAATTAAAGGACTTTTCCCTTGGAGGTCATTTAGTACGGGTGGGCCTCATTTCTATCCACCAGACAAACATTGTTTTTCCCCAAGATAAATATCAGAATTCATTAAATCTATCGTTGTCCAACATTTCTTACCCAATACCCACATACCTTCACAGTCAATGAGTCATCCCAGACAGCTTGGAACGTGCCATTCAAAGCACACACGCGTGAGGCACATTGCAGAGCCATGGAGAAAACGTGTATATTCTAGCTACTCTTTTGCATTCATTCCTCAAAACAAGAAATTAAGTCCCCAAAACAAACTTTTTGCTTTTCCTCTATAATCAAAACTTTCAGAATTCTCCAGAAGGATGAAAACTTCATCAGGCAGAATCTGATATAAAGCAACGACCAAGGAGAAATCCTCATTAAATCTTCATCACAAAATATCAGATCTGCTTTACTTTTTCCACCTTTCAGCACTTTCACCACTGCTTCATCTTAAAATGTTAAAACCCTTGACACGTACTGCTGCCCTGTGTATTCACCTGAAATACCTTGTCTGCAAAACCTCATCGCATTCTAACGCCAATCCCTTTCCGTCCGGCATTCAATGCAAAACATTTTCCGTTAAATTAGTAAATCAGGTCCAAATTCATGTAAACCCATGAGATGCTGAACAGTTCAGGCTTAAGCTTTATGGATGAAGCACCTGTAAATGTCTTCTGAATGAACATAAGGAGCCAGGCTCAAAGTAGTCCCAGCATCTCAAAAGACATAAGTACGTTGTATGTCCCTTCAAGAACACTCCATTAATAACATCACAGGGATTTTGAAGTAATTTTGAAATAGAGGCAGACTGTGAGAAAAAATAGATGAGCATAATTAAAAGATCTGTCACATACATACACCCTAAATCCAGCACAAATTCCCTAACCCTTGAGCCACACCTGGCTCAGGTATGGCCAGGCTTCACGAACACCATTTTTAAACTTAGTTCTTTGATATACTTTTCACGGTGAAACTCTTTATCCTGAGTTAAAATTCAAAATTACATGTTCTCCTTTCCCTGCTGCCCTGCCCCCAAAGATGCCAGAATCTCAGCAAGACAGGTACAAATGTCTTACCATTTTAAAACTCCCATTAAAGTATTTAATCTTAGAAAAAGAAATAATCATAAAGCGGGAAGCTATAAAATCCAAAAAGTTTCTGTAGAGTGCAGGACTTTTAAAAATGTCAAAGAGAAATGCAATAAATATATGCTAAGATAAAATTGTAAGTGGCAAATGATTAAAGTGTGAGGCCAATATTAGAAAATACTCCTTATAAGTAAGTAGAGAAAATGCAATCATCCTGCCAATGAAAAGCAGTCAATTACAATAAATAGCGTATGAATGCATCTCATATGCTTTCGATGCAATACACATACCCAAGGAGAACTGTCGAATTGTTATAATTTGCATGGGAGAATTACAAATGAGACATAAAATATTCCTTTGAAATGCAAGCTATTTATATTTGGGCGTTACCATGATCAACAGTGATCCCCTGCATCCAAATCACCAGGCAAGGCAATAAAAAAAAAAATCCCAGGGACTTATGCTGTAGGAGCACAGAGACCAGTGCCACACTGACTCTTCTGCAGATATATTATTGTCAGATACATTTTCTGTCCTAAGTGTTCACAGGACATTTTTTTATTCAAGCATTCAAGTTGATCCCAGCATCTGGGTGTGAAAAAAGTACTTAGTAGATGCTAGAAATAAATTCCTTTGGTCCATCCTGTTTCCAGTTCCTCCTTTGTCATTGATACCTTTGGACTCCTAATTTACTACAGGCAGTTTTCTTGGTCGGAGTTGCATAAACTGAACCAGTGACCTCGGGTGTCTTGGTTAATGTACGGAATGAAGAATAAAATAAATATTATTTTTAAATTGCTAGCATGGTATTTTTTGTGGCCCAGAAAAAGTCCTTGCTCCTTTATCTTCATGTAGTCAGCAAGCAGCCTTAAGTCATTCCAGGTCATAGCTTAAAATGGTACTTCAAGGGGCACAATTTCCAATTCAAAAGTTTGACTGAGCAGACACCAAGAATTACATCGATTAACTCTTGTCCATTACATACTTAAATGCGAGGGCTGCCCCTCAGACCCCACCAAGAAACTGAAAAGGTACCAATAGAAGACATGTACTTTGCACAGCGTTTTCAAGCAGTTACGTTTGCCAATATTTTTCCCCACTTCAGACCTTGCAGAAAGCAGCAACGGGACTTTTCAATGTAGTGTTATGCTTTGGACTTGCTTTTACCTGGAGGAAGCTAAACAGGACATTTTTACAAGGACAAAACCTCACAGCTAATTCACAATTCACACCCCAGCTCTGAAAGCTGTGGGTCATCCCTTAGGAAAGAACTGGCAGCCTAACCCAAGAACCAGTTTTTCTATGGGTTAAATTCAGGGATCCCCATTTCCTTGATTAGAGAAAGGCAGATCTATCCCGTAGGAATGTTTCGCGGTAGGGTCTTTCCCAACCAACCTCTCAAATCCTTCTACTTGGCAATTCTAATGACAAGGACAGTTTTAGTCATCAAGGGAGCTTCTATGCAGCAGTTAAATGCCCCCAAAATCCGAAGTGCAGCATTATACAGTTTTCCCAACCTGCTGAAGAGATTGTGATAAGGAAGAACTCAACTTCACTCGCCCTCAAGCTTGGTATCTGCATTGGGAATCTCAAAACCTTCACCCTTTACAAGCAATACGCTAAACAACCCAAAGGTTTCCATTGAATTTCTTTTCGCTACCTTCCTTCTCAAGCAACTGGTTTAATTCACTCAGAAAGAATATCCTCTTACCACAAATCCTTTAAGCACCATGGTCCTGTCCATTATGGCATAACGAGCAACAGAGCCTGTTGGGGTCAGCAATGGTGTGCTTGGATTCCCATTGTCAGGCACGGGAAGGCAAAGCCATCGGTGCCGCACGCAGGTATCTCCTTGAGGAGAATTTGCAGACACTTTGTGAGCGTGTTTTCCCCCCAGAGCTTTCAAATTAAGTTTTCCCACTGAAGATCAGCAACTCTAAAGGAAGGGTCTTTCACTTGGCTTTCTGTGCTTCCTTATAAAATAAAGGCAGGGCCAACCAAAAAAAATCAGATTTCCTCCAATTGCCATTAACTCCTCCAATTGAGCTGAGAATATGCCCATATTCAGATGTGGAAACTCAGAGATAATTTTAACATTTCATGTACTTTGCGACACCTTTGCCCAGTCCACGCTGATGATTGCCATCCCCACGAATCATAAAAGTGGAGAGAATAGACGGGTGATACAGGACAACCCTCCAGCCACCAGAAATTTTATGTACAGCCTTTGGGCTTGAGGTTTCACTTCCCAGTGCAATTTTCTAAATTACTTTTTAACTCTAGTATATAACTACACTAAAAAAGAGATCTAGTATCAGATTGCCATGCAGTTGACTTTTCAGGGGGTTGCTTAGGTAGTAGTTTTTTGCTTCACTACTTAAAAAGTCAGGGGGATTCCAGTATCCCAGACAAACACTTCCTAATGCCTGTGGGCAATTGTCAGCCTGAGCAAACAAAAATGCAATACTGATTAATTGATACTGATGGCCATTATTTAATTTCCCTCCTGGTTTCTGTAAACTGAGTATGTTGTTCTGCCAGACACCCTGTGTTTCTTTGTAGTTGCTGTTTATAGTGTATTATTAGAAGTAATGAATTATTTTATTGGCCTCATTAGCCCCGTAAGAGGCACGCAAACGCTGTCCGCTGCTTTGACTTAATCTGTGCCAATCAGTGTGTTTTGCAGAAAATGTATATCCTGTCTGAAACATAAGCTCTGTACAGGGGATGCAATATCAACAATTTTGTGTTAATTTCCCTAAGTACAGAAATACATGAACAGATTTAATATTTGAAAGTTGTGAAGATCCAAATTTCTTCATCTGCTGGTACTTTAAGGCACCACACCTATCGTACAGCCAATGCCAGCTCTAAAGGGAAAACCCTTTGAGAAAACAATCTCACAAATTTGTTGTACATCGATTTAATATTTGAAAGTTGTGAAGATCCAAATTTCTTCATCTGCTGGTACTTTAAGGCACCACACCTATCGTACAGCCAATGCCAGCTCTAAAGGGAAAACCCTTTGAGAAAAAAATCTCACAAATTTGTTTTACAACAAAAAAAAAAAAAAAAGACAGAACATAAGCTAGTTAGATAAAAATGTTTCCATTTACTAGTATCCCTATAAACTTCCAATATCTTTTAGCAATTTTCTCAAGGAATCATGATTTTTTGTTATATATTGCTCTTGAGAAAACTCTACATGTGTGACAAGGGATAAAATGAAGAAAAGCAGCTTCCTTGTACTCACCACACAGCAACAGGAATGCAATTATTCAGGAGTTTTGGTGTGTTTGATTATTGGAATGAAAGCAAATGTGCTGTTCAGTTTGCAGTTGCTTGTACGGGTCAAGAGAAGCTAAATTTTTACATTTACCTATTTCCTGTCACACGCACAGCTCCTGGTCAGCGCATTCTACCAAAGTGGGAAATTTCAACCCAACCTCCACGTTCGGGAGCTCAGAGCCTGTCTCTAAACTTACTCCCCATTAATTTTAGCTCTGCCTCCAAGTCCCTCCAACAGCCGCCTGCTCTTCCAGTTTATTTTCCACACAAGTCCATAAAAAGGGAGAGAAGTACTACTTCTGGTGTTATTTTCTGTTGTCAGCAGCACCAGAATCACAACCTTCTTGGCCCACTTTTCTTATTAGCCCTCTGCTGCCTGTTCACTTGTGCAATACACTCCCCAAGGTCTGACGTGTTTGGTCATGATATCACCCCGAGATCTATCTGGCTGGCTGCAAAGTTTTTTGGCATAATCTATTTATTGTCCAGGGAAAAAAAAAAAAACCCAATATTATGGTTTTACTAGTGCTGCAGTGAAAACAATGGAGTTATTTTTTTAATTCCCAATTCCTAATTTTTAATTTGACCACTGGGCTTTCCTCTTCCATCACCCCTGGGAACAGTGTCCCCAGCTCTGCCCAGTGGCTCTGAATGAGGACAAACACCTGCAGAACTGGCAAGTCCCCAGGGAGAGCGGGTTTAGGGCTGAAATAGGAGAATTTCCTCTTACATGGATTTTTAACACTTTCAGCAAACACAAAAATTTTGGTCAAGTCAAGGAAATCAGACAAGGGAAGTTTCCCATTCCCAAGAAAGTGAGGCCTGGATACCTTAAAAATAATCTTTTCAGCAACTGGGTTCTTGATTTACTGAAATGAACATGCCTCATGCCTTTCTTCTAGTACCTCCCTATTTTCAGTAGCACTTTTTTTTTTGTTAATTGATTACAATCAGATCTCTTCAATTTATCCCCCATTCCTCAAAGTCTGCTAGTCTAAAGACTAATCCTTTTGAGCTACTACCTTTCACACAAACCCTCAGGTGGATTTCAAATATGGTATGATTACTAGACCCTAGATATTCACCAGTTTCCATCATATTTATCATACTTGCTTCATTTCCTAGGAGAAAGGGTCTGATTCATTAAAAATTATATGCCCCATTTAAGCAGGTTTTCTGCATACTTTACTCAGGAAAAAAATGCTGAATGCATTTTTTCCACATAAAAGTATGTCTTTTTTGTGATTTATCAACCTTTTATACCCTGCTTCTAAGTGGATGCCTCTCAGTCATGTACCCTAGTGGTACATAACTCCTGAAAAGGGCGATAACAAGCATTTCCAACTTCCAGCACAGAAACTGAAGCTATTTCAGGCAGAACAAACCTCACATGCTTTTACTGTTTATGATATTTTTGTTTGGTTTTATTCAAGCACCTTGATTCACTATTTGAATTCCCTGGAACGGTTAAATTCACGCTAAGTTTAGGTTTGGTTTTTAAAGATGGGTATCCAGGTATTTGTGGGTCAGAAGCAAACCAAATAATACTAGGGTGGGGTGTTTTTTTTTTTTTTTTTGCAGAAGAGCAGATTTCCACATTACTGTAATTTATCTATCTTTATTACTTTGGAGATTTAAGTGATCATTTGCTGTTAGCCATGCCACGGTTAAGCACAGGAGCTTTTAATAACATCTGGGAAGGCATTGACTCCTGGGCACAGAGCACAGACAAGGGTCCCTGGTCTGCCTGAAGCCTTCAGCATGAAGTTTACATAGTCAGGCACCTTTGCACAACCTCTTTGTATTATGACAAATTTCACAGCTGGGGGGAAAAAAAAAAAAAAAAAAGAAAAAAATAAACTTTCCAACACTTACATCATGGAACTGTTCCTTCCTTTTATTTCCTTTCTGGTTGTGGGGGGAGTTTATGGGATGGGGAAGGGGCAGTAGAAAGAGGTAAAACAAGCAGCGAGGGGCAGACACCTCTCAAGCTGACAACCAAAAGAGAAAGAAAAGGCTGTTCTCTATCAGCACACTGTTGCTTTGGAAATCCTGAAAGCTAATACTGAAATTAGTGCTTCTATATCTTTTAAATCAGAGATCTAGGGCAGGAAGTTGGGTTTATAATGAACCCCTCTCATAAATGGCAACCAGAAAGCTTGAAATTTGTAGAGTACGAGTGAGTTCTGAACCCCCAGTACACGTGAAAATATGTTCCTTATTTAACAACACTTTGCAGGAGTTACCATTAACCAAAACAGCCCAGTATTTACCAAGTTTTGCTGATATTTAACCCATAGGAAAATGAAGGAGGTACCTAGTACACAACAACACTGTCAGAATTGCCTTTTAAACAGTGACCGACTCCGGTGACTGAGTACTGAGCTCTTTCCTAAGAGATGTCAGTATTAACTTCCAAGAACAACCACTGATCTCATACATATAAGAGTTGCCACATCTTTTTATGGTTACAATATTCAGCCATAAAGAAATGTATAAGTATAAAGGGAGATTCACCCATAGTGCAAACAAAAAAATTCCAAAATGTCCCCAAGCACACGCTGTCACACATTTAGCACATAAAAGAAAAGGCCTCTAGGAAATTATCAGAAGGATAAAAATTGCAGAGACAAAGGGCAGTTTTCACCACTCTATTCACATAAATCTCAACAGACTTTCCACAGACACAACAAGAAGCTCCCACCAACCAAGTTCTGGGTTTCTTGTCAAAAATATAGAAGTCTCGGTAACAAGCATAGTTGATACATACAAATGAATAATTCTAAGATTATATTAAACAATAAAAATATTACCAAACTACTTAAAGAACTGCATCTCTTAATCTTGCTGATATTTAAAATGTTGTGCAATTGTTGCAATGATCTAGACGCCAGCAAAAGAAAGCAGTAGAGACACTGTTTATGCACCAGAACACCACTATTTTACAGCACACTTCCACCAAGAAAAAACACCCCCAAAAAATCAAGGTATTTTCTTACAATGCAAGGGGCATTTATCCTGTAGCACACTTTATAGTACCTGGATCTGTTATCCCCAGATGCAGAATTAGACAATACCCAGCAGAAAAATAATGCACATATCAGTGGGGAAATAATCTCTCACGTAAAGGTATGAAGCATTGTCATGAAACATGCCTGGGCCACGGCTGAGCTAAAATACACTTTGTATCAAAATAGAGTGTAAGCTGTTCTCTAACTTTTAGCTTTTCTGCTCCATTTTGAACTCAGTAATAATACAACAGGAAAAGTAGACAACTAGTGCAAAGAGATTCAGCTGCTGCCAAGACGCTGCTATTCACAGAAGCTCAACCAGTCAGAGCTTCAGTTATTCAGAAGCAAATAACTGAATTTTCAGGAGTGAATATTCTATTTGCAGTTTTATGGGCATGTTTTTTCAATAGCATCTATTCCTCGGGTTGGCAAAACCGAAACACAGCCGTGACAAACTATGTAAAACTTTTCCACTGTACCAACCACACCTGTAAGAAGAGGCCAAATTAAATTCTAGGTGGAATAAACAGAGGAAAATCACATTGCAATCAACTTGCCTTTAGTTAGTCTACTATTAAATCAGAACCAGTGCAAAGGTACCAAAGATGAATTTTTTTCCCCTTCATTTTTAAAAAACTTCATCACAGCTTCATCTCAACACACCTTTTGATACAGGTTACACAGTTTCTTGTAATTATTTAGATGATGGCTGACTCAGCTTTTGGAAGGCAGCACAACCCAACCCACAGAGTCAGGAAAACCACTTATTTATACTTAAAACATCAACCTGAAACCTGTAAAACTGTTAAGCCAATGATAGCACAGAAACAAACATCTGCAATATGTAAGTACCACTATAAGCTCTCATTTCTTCTTGCAAGAAGGGGGGGATTTTATGAAATGGCACCCAATTAAATTTTGTCAAAACTGCAAATTAATTTATTTTGCAGGATTTCCCTCTTCTTGACTTAAGATGCTCTTTTTGTGCAAGTTTTCCACTTGGTTTGCTGTCCAGACCACTGACGTCCCCATAAAAATATCTTAAAATTTTGTAATTGTTCCCAGTTTTCCTGCAATTCCACTAGATCTGTTCTACCAAGCATGCTCCAGCCCCTCAGTGTCTTTGTTGTAGTGAGAAAAAAGAAATTCCTGCCAATTACGAACACTGCAATGAAAAACATCATCTGAAAAACAGTAGCTCTCCTTGTCATGACTTCTGAGGAGCAGGTGTCCCACGGGACTTTGCTGTGGTTGGAGCTGGCAGACCCAAGGGAGAGGAGATGCCGACTTTGCCCACTGAAGGTTGCACCCTCAGAGCTGCCCTCCACAGAGCTGAGACCAAAGACCACTAGAATTAAGCACATGTCCCAAGATAGCACTGGTGTAACTGGCATGACTTACCCCTCAGTATCTGCCTCCTGGTTCCCCAGACACCAGCAGAAAAGGGCGGCTCCAAACTCAGCATCCGAAGCATGGAGGGAAGAATCCCATTTCTTTTCAGTCCTGTATCATCCAGGTGCTTCACACAAGCACTCATGATGGGACACCTAAAGGTACTCACCAGCAAAGCCTCTGCCACCGCGCTTGGAGAGCCCTGCAGCACTCACCTACACATTACAGGCCACGCTGAATAAGGGCATCCCATTAAAAAAAATAAATAAAATTACATTTATTAGGCTTGGGAAAAGGTTTCTTTTCTCATCTAGAGAGACAAAAGGAATGGACTTCAAGCTTTTATTATAAATGTATTTCAAGAAACATTTTTCCAGGTCTCTGCAAGAAGACATGGCTCTGAATTTGTATAATAATAAAGTGATTTTATTAAATCCCTCAATATAAAAACATGTAAATGATTATTCCCAAAAAATATGTTTTAATCATAACCTCAGTCAAGATAGCAATTCAAAAATTCAGATTATTTGCAACAGGTTGTTACACTACAGAACATAATGCTGATATCTAAGAAGTCAAGAGCAAAGAGCAAAATTCCAGAAGTGGATGTAGAAATTCAAATTTATATCACCAAGTGACTTAGCAGGGAAACCTAAATCAAAAGGCAGGGCCGCCACTAGGCTCATGAACATGCACAATAAAGCCAGTCAGATTCCATTTGCTAAAACATGCTGTTCAATTAATTTTGCCGTCTTTACTGAATAATTTACTTGACGAATCAATTCCTCCGGTAACTAACCACTTCTACATCCCCCTGACTTCTGTGGGGGCAAAACCAGCTGCTTCTTTTGGCACTAATTGACACATCAGGTGGTGGCCGAGGCAGGACCTTCCTCCACCAGAGAGGGCTCAAGCCAAGCTCAGCACATCGAGGGGGGCACAGGACACCCCCGCCACCTTCCAGCTTTTGGGAACCCACCTGCATCCCACCAGCAACACCCATGGTGACACACTCGGATGTTTTTCTCTGGTTTGGTCAGCTACCACCATCCCCCTTGGAGATTAAATATGATACGGAATCTCTTAAGGACAAATTTAGATAGTTCTATGACTAGTGAAAAGTGCTATAACATTTCCAAAAGCAAAGCTTTCCTATAAGCACCATCAATTTCCTTAAAATGTTTGCTGTGAAACCTTTATCTCGGAGAAAAGCTAAACATAAGGATACAGAGACAGAGGAGAGATATTTCCGCATCTATTTGAAGAACTCTCATCCATAAAGAAACAAATTGCCATGGTAATTATCACTATCTTACTTGTAATTGTAAGAATAACCATACACAGCTTATACATATGGACCGTTCTCATGCCGTTTGCTTTAATTCTCCCTAGAAAGAAATGATCTTTTATGGAGCAGAAGTATTAGATGTGTTCTGGCAACCAGGAGACAGTGGTTTATCGAGGTGCTGGGCCACGGAGCCAGCCCTGCCCACAGGTTGGGAGAGGTTCCTGGTGGTGCTTCAGAGTGGCGTCACCGGAGACTGAAACGCCAACGGTTCCAGGAACATGAATTCAATATTCACCAGCAAAATGGAGAATTACCCCCGTGTTCACTAGGACACTGCTGTCCAAAGAGCTGCAGATGCAATCTGCGTTATAGCAGAGTTAGTTTGCATTAGACATCATCTCAAAATGAATTACTACAAAGCAAGAAAGGGTCTGTATTATTATTATTATTATTATCAACATTATGAGTTATTTAAATATCAAAGATGTGAGTAGGTCTACTCTGGTTTCGGTTGGGTTTAGCTTTGGTTTTTTGTTGTGTTGGGTTTTGGGGTTTGTTTTTTTTTTTGGTTTTTTTAACCTGTGGCAAAGCACCATGTAAAACTAAAAATCAAATTTGCCTTGGAAAGCTACACATGGATTAATATCTAGTTCTTCTAGTCACTGGAGGTAACCTGTTCTGGGTGGCCTAAGAGAGATAGTACTCCTATTCCTCATCCAGTTAGTCAGTGGAAAGAAATTGTCAAATTCTCCTAAATAAATTCTCCCAAATAACCAGCGCCCTGTCAGGAATGACAACTCTCTGCCCATTCCCCCACTCCCCAGGCAAGGCAAGTGACACCCCCCAGCCCAGTCAAAACTTCACTGAAATTAAATAACACTTCTGCATTTATTCCCCGAATCCTTGTTACACCTCTGTAGGCGGGACACTGTTTGGTTCCCAAGAAGGAAAATTTCCAAGAGGAAGCCCAGGGTGGGGGTTCCCCCAAACAGCCCCAAAAGAGTGGGGTTGGGGGAGAGCTCACAGACTGTGGGCAAAAAGCTTTGGACCCAGGGATTATGGCTCTTTAGGAAACTACAACCCCAGAAATACCTGGTATCAAGATATGATAAACGACAAAAGGATTCAGGACCCTGGATAAGTCAATCTTTTTGCTTTCCTAATATAGGGCTCTATATTTTAAAGGCTACTCTTCCACATTACATACGTCTTGCTTGGGGGATGTTATTTCTAAATATATGAAATTTCAGTGAGCACATTTCTATTTCCAAACAGGATTAACCAGGAGAGAGATTACCATAGGAATGGGTGGTTAAAAATAAATCCATCTGCTGCTGTTGGAGGGAAAAAAAAAAAAAAAAAAAAAAAGAGGAGAACCCAGGCCAGAGTGAGGACCATCTCACCATCTCCTCACCTCGAGATGGGGGCTTGTCCCAAGGGGGGGCCGCTTGTCACTGCTGAGGGGTCAGGCCGTGGGGCTGGAACACCAACATCACTGAGTCCTTAGAGAAGGGCTGAGCAATGAGAAAGAGCCTGTAACCATTGAGATACAACGAGACTGATGGGTAACCACCTGAAATTTTCAAATTTTAAGGTCTACAATAGAGAACTGGCATTTGCAGCTTAATCTTTGTGGTTTTATGTTTAAACTGTACTTATAATTTGTATTATTAAGCTGTATTTATTACTCTTGAGGATTAATAAATAAAGTTAAATTCTTTAATAAACTATGAATCCCTTTGAACAGAGAAAAAAAATTCAGACTCCAAAACTTCCATTTAAATTTATTCACTGCTAGTGCAAGTTCCTACCACAGCTAAAGGTTTCCTGTGTAAGGGTGAAGCATATACCTCCAAATGTCACCATTTACCTCCAAATACAGCCAAACACAGTAAAATAACCTCACAGAGAAAATAAACCATCACTTTCACAGTACTAGTTGCATCCCAGCTTTGCTGTCATTGATTTCGGGAAATACTTTATTATTCATTTCAAGATGAGCCCATAGCTTCGAACCTCATACAAAAAACCAAAAGATTACCTTGCCTAAGAAAAATATTCACAAGTGAGGTAGAGACACAATAACCCCAGCCATTCACTAAGCAGCTGAAAGCTTTTTGTGTTTCACTTGTGCAAACCAGCATTTCCATTAAATAATTTTAAAAATGATATGGTCTGTTGTCTGATTTCTGAACCTGCAGGGGCAATATATCCCATAAAAATTCTGGATATAAATATATATCATATATATGAAGTATATATGATATATGTATATATGTATACACACACCATATATATCATAGAATCATAGAATTGTCTGGGTTGGAAGGGACCTTTAAGATCATCTAGTCCAACCATCAACCTAACTCTGATTTAAAAAAAAAAAAAAAAAAAAAAACATAAAAAAAAACCCCCCACATCACTAAACCATCACTAAACCAGGGGAGGTTACATATACACCGGCTCATACTCCATCACAGCACCCAGAACAAAACCTGTAGTTTTGTGCTTGTACAGCAGGTACAGCACAAATGCTGACCATCAGGTAAGAGACCACATCTGAGGAGTCTGAGGGCGATTTCTGGGTTGGAAGGGACCTTAAAGCCCCCCCAGTGCCACCCCCTGCCCTGGGCAGGGACACCTCCCACCACACCAGGTTGCTCCAAGCCCCCTCCAACCTGCCCTTCAACCCCTCCAGGGATGGGGCAGCCACAGCTTCTCTGGCCAACCTGGGCCAGGCTCTCTCCACCCTCAGGTGGAAGAATTTCCTCCCCAGATCTCACCTAAATCTCCATTTTTTTTTTGTTAAAACCCCTTCCCCCTCCTCCTAGGGCTCCCCTCCCTCACCAAGAGTCCCTTCCCATCTCTTCTGGAGCCCCTTGAGGGACTGGAAGGGGCTCTAAGGTCTCCCCAGAGCCTTCTCTTCTCCAGGCTGAACCCCCCAACTCTCTCAGCCCCCCCCCCCAGCAAAGGGGCTCCAGCCCTCCCAGCATCTCCACGGCCTCCTCTGTACCTTTCTGGCTATTCCATATGTCCCAAGGAATCCCACTGTTCCCATGGGCAGAGGGACAGTCCTCTCCTGCCTCCCACAGACTCTCTGAGCCATTCCCACTCTTGGCCTTGAGCTTTATTAACACAAACCTTTAATTTCCCCTAAAGATTGATGTTTTCTGTTCTCTGGGTGGGGAGGGAGCAGCCTGAGCACACACCTACCTGCGGGTCGGAGGAGCCACATGTGCCCTTCAGCATCTGACCGGCACATTCAGCAGTTTCCCATCAAATCAGCAGAATCACTCGCTGCCTTCCCAGAAGAACGAGCCCCATTTTCTGGGGTGAAGCTTCGTTTTTTGTCACACGGTGAGTGCTACCCCCACATTACAATCCAGTCTAACAGCGCAAGGTCAGTCTCCATCCAGTGAGAGACATTCCAGCCAGCACAAAATTCCTACACCTGAGCTCCTGCTGGGGTGCTTTGAACAGATCAGGCACGGACCTTAAATTAAAAAACATGAAAATAACAAATAGCCTCGTTTTTTAATTTATATTTTTCTACTAAGTTTTTCTATTGAGATAAAGGCGGGGAGCAAGCCATGAATTCGCCAGTCCTCACAGTGCAAGAGTATTTCAGCTCCTTGTTTCAATACTTCTAACACTGAAAATATTGTACAAGGCTCTTGCCTATAAAACCCTATGCCATGGCCGTGCAGCGTTTTTTCCTGGCTTCTCAGGCCCAACAAATTAAAGCACTCAGAAGTATTTTTTTGCGATTTGCGTTTAATTATTTTTGACTCGCAGATGTTTACAGCAGCTGCCCTTTTGGAAACCTTGAAATAGAAATCTCTCACTAGTTAGATTTTTCTCCTTCTGCAATTGTTACTCTAATCTTATTTATGAGTAGTGAAAAAAAAGACATTATGTCACTTATAGCATCAAAGAAGAAAGATTGTTAGAATGAGGGAACCAGGGAATGGGCAATAGCAACACTACCCGTGCTTACCTGCAGTGATTCCTAGCAGCCCCCAGCTCCATGGAATGGTTTGGGTGGGAAGGGACCTTAAAGCCCACCCAGTGCCACCTCCTGCCCTGGGCAGGGACACCTCCCACCACACCAGGTTGCTCCAAGCCCCCTCCAACCTGGCCTTGAACCCCTCCAGGGATGGGGCAGCCACAGCTTCTCGGGGCAGCCTGGGCCACCTCACATAAAAGGGTGACCATCTCAACTTCCCCAGGAGTAGAAGGACCAAAAGACTCATTAAAGCCACCTCACAACTGTGGGAGCTTATGCTAGGAGCTGATCAGCCCCTAATGCTCTCCAAGTGCAGGGAATACAAAGGTTTGAAGCAGCCTACACGGTGCATTCATCCTACGTTTTTACCATGTATGAGGAAAAAAGAAGCAAACTTTTTTTAGAAGTTTTTTCTGAGATTTTTTTTTTACGTCAAATTTACCAAAAAAAAAAACTTTTTAAAAAAATTAAAAAACAGCCCCTATTCTTATTAAAAGATGCCTTCAGACTTCAAGCAAGAATGTTAATTCTGGCTCTTAGTCCTTCAGAATCTGTTATTTTTCTCCAGAGACAGCTACAGGACTAAGCTGCTCAGGAGGATCTGCGCACAACACTTCTCCAGCAGGCATCTGAGACCTAACAAGTTCTATCATCCATGTCCTTTGTAGCTTCACACAGCCTAATCATTTTGAAAGCTTCAACACGCATCTCCCCGTGGTGTCAGTCTCTGTAAGGGGACAGGCAAATCAGATTGTTAGGAGAGAGGGGCTTAATTGCGTCACTTCATTTAGGTTGTGTTTACCTCGTTACCGCCCAGGCAGGGCAGTCAGTAAAAGAAGAGGAAAAACCCATTTTTTCCTGGCTCCAAAATGAAGCAAAATCCAGTTACTCAGAGGCTTAACACACCAAAGGCTTCTCAGAGACGCGTTCACCAGCGGGTAAACACGGGTGGCTCCAGGAGATGCATCGCTTTTCCCCCATTAATGCTTCAGGAACCCCGGCTTCCAACGCTTTGGGGTCCCGGAGGCGTATTTCATATATTGTTGTTAAAGCTGATTACGGCCCCTGAGGAGGAAAACTTAGATCAAATACAGTGTGACAGGTAAAGGGCACGGCGAAGGCTCGGTGAGCGTACCTGCTACGGGGGGAATGTGCTCACCATGTAGAAAACCCTTTCCCTGCCACACAGAAGGATGTCTCCCCGGCAGGTTTTTTTCCCGAGCACTCCACGCTACCAGATTGGGGAAAAAATTCATCATTTTACTTTCATGAGGTATAAGCACTGCTTTACCCTTGGTTTCTGTGCTTTCTGCCTCACCCTCACCAGGACCCGCAAACTGAGGGTGAGACAACCCAAATCACAGGTATCCTCTCCATAGTTGAAATAATGCACTTAAAAAAAAATCCTATTGTATAAAAATCAATGTACTTCATAGAAAAAAAGAAAAGCCTAGAAATTTGAACATTTTAAAAACTCCTTCTGCTTGTTCATCAATCCAGCCAAGACAAAAAGCTTACATTTTCATGAACAGTGAGCATTTCTTGCACGCAACATCAGAATCCCTTAATGGTAAAGGATTTATTATACACCTCTCCTGGAATCCAGACATACCTCTAACATGTCTAGATGCAGGTAGCCAGAGTCTACTCACTTTTGAAAGAAAGTGTTCTAGATCAACTAGTTTTAAAAGTTGCATTTTGATATATATATTTTGGGGAGGAGGGGGGGACTTAGCATAACCCTCAAGAAACAATACAATGTTATTCTCTTCAAAACAATACCTATTCATCTCAGAAGGGTTCCTTCAGTAATAATCCCAAGAAGAAAAAGGGCTGTAAAATAGTATGTTATGGACTTCTCTTTTTGGATACATGAGATTATGAATTCCATAGATCTATTACTGTAATCATAGAATAGTTTGGGTTGGCAGGGACCTTAAAGAGCACCCAGTGCCACCCCCTGCCCTGGGCAGGGACACCTCCCACCACACCAGGTGGCTCCAAGCCCCCTCCAACCTGCCCTTCAACCCCTCCAGGGATGGGGCAGCCACAGCTTCTCGGGGCAATCTGGGCCAGGCTCTCACCACCCTCACAACCAAGAAGTTCTACTTCTGCAATGCCATCTAAAAATCTCAAAACTCTCTCCTCAATCTTTGCAACGCTAATGTTTATGTTCAATTTTTCCCTATATATTCGATGATGCCTGTTTTTTACAAGACTCTCTTACCAAGACATCACACAAGAAATTTATTGGAGGAAAAGCAGATGAAAACAGTACCGAAAATAACTTGGAGGTCAAACTTATGCCATTTATTAATTTTACCTAGCCAAGCTCGGTTCAGTTGAAGTATATCCAAATACAATCTAACAAGAGGAAGACGGCCACAGCTATTCCTTCAGTGTCCTTAGCTGGGCAAGTGACTTGAGCCTTCAGCTCTCAGCCGAGCCCCCATCACCTACCTTGTGTCTCTAACGCTCATTGAGGACACCCCCACCTTCCCACACAGCATGACAGCCTCCATGGTCTCCTTGCATGCCCTCCACCTCCACCATCAGGGAAATCTGCTGCAAGGAAGCTCCGAGAACAACTGCCAGCAGATTTACTGCAAATCCCACAGATTCGGTGCTAGAGGCCTTCATCAGACCATCTGGAAAAAGCAGCTAAGACTGGGTATAATCTAATATGCCAAGAGGAGTAAGGTGGGTGTCCATCCTTAATGATAGAATGGGTTTTGATCAAGAGCCCGCCAGTGAAGAACTTCAGGTACAATCACAGAATCATATGGGGTTGGAAGGGACCTCTGGAGATCATCTAGTCCAACCCCCTGCCAAAGCAGGTCCACCCAGAGCAGGGTGCACAGGAACTTGTCCAGGCAGGTTTTGAATGTTTCCAAAGAAGGAGACTCCACCACCTCTCTGGGCAGCCTGTTCCAGTGCTCTGCCACTCTCAGAGTAAAGAAGTTCCTCCTCAGGTTCAGAAAAGGCAGTTTTTCAGACCTGAAGAATTGCACCTTATCTTTGTGCTGGAGGAAACCTATCCATCTTTTAATTACAGCTTTCTGAGTCAACAAAGCCCATCCATCTTGTAATTGCAGCCCTTTAAGTCAACATGCCCTTTGCACCCCAGCTCTTATTTTTCCAAATGCTTCCCAGACGGTGGGATGTCCCCCCCATTACAGCTCCTTTATCCCACAACAGGGAGATGTTGCTTAAAACTGCACTATTCCTGGTCTGGAGTTCTTCTGATGGAAGCAACCCCATACGCTGTGTATTACATCAGTTCATCTCCGTGACAGAAGGAAAGACATTTAATTTACCCCTCTCAAACAAGTGCCACTTCTTCAGAGCTTCTCAAACAGCCAGGAGGAGCCCAGACCTGGCTGGCAGCTGCACAGAGCTGACAGGTCAAGTCGTGTCACTGTGGGATGCTCATCACGCACCTGGCCTTGTCCAAATACCCCACCACGTACCAAAAAAGACAGAGAAAAAAAGGGTTATTAGTTGAAGGAGGAGCTGAAGGTGGACCCGTTCCATCCTGTGTGTTAACGGGGCTGCTTCTTCTGAACAGCCATGGGAAAATTCAAAAACTTGAAATAGGAAACAGAAATAGGGAATACAAAAGCACACAGGAATACCCAGGAAGATGGGAAATGCAGTATTACCACTACTCAGAAAATAAGGTTTCCACCCAAGCCCAAGCCTTAGAGGTCCTCACATTGCTGACCTCGGGCTGAGCACAAACAGGACAAGCTCTATCATATAAATACAAATATAAAAATAGGGCAAACAGGTGACCTTCCCAAGATCTCTGAATTCAGCAACACCTTAGTGCTAAAACATCCCCATTTCCCAGGTTCCAAATACTTTCAGCCCAAAACAAGAGCAAAACCAGCTGGCTTTCCCAAAGATTTCCTGCTGATGCTTATGTTGATGAGGAGTTTTCCCTTCTTCAGCTTTCTTTTCCCTACCAAGCAGATATTTTACGCTGCTTTTACCTAGGAAAACATAAAGGGTTTCTTCAGCCCCCCCCCCCGCTCTCCGGTAGGAATACATGATCTTTCCTTCAGAAAGTGTGCACATCTACAGGCAACACAGAGAAATGCCAGACGGTAAACTTAAATACAGATATACTCTCCCAAAACCTGAAATTAAGCTATTGTTATTACACCGTTCAAGGAATCGAATGACTACTAACCATAATTTAGCTAAGATCAAGTGTAAAATCAGTTTAATAATATCCGATACGTCCTCTATCTGGGAGATTATATCCTGCATTTGCAGGGCATTGACTCAATAATCTAATAGGTCTTTTCCATCTCTGACTTCTATTAGCCTATGAATTATAACAAAAGGACCATTAGGCAAACCATAATTGTGGAAACAGCCTTTGACACATGAGACTAACTACTGCCATGGTACAGAAAAAACCCTAAAATTAAAACATGGACAGACAATTGCAAGTAAAGCTTTCCCTTTATCCAAGTGTTAACTCGCTTGATTAAAATCACGAAAAAACCTCACTAAAGTTGCAGAGGAGGCACTTTTTCTCCCCATCTTGTCAGGAAAAAAACCAGCTTATGTTGACTGCAAATGCTGTTTTGTCCCTGAAGGAGGGAGTGGAGGGTTATGTGGGCACTTGTCCGGACCGATGCCGGCAGCCAGCCTGGGCTCTGCTGGGGACAGTCACACGTCCCTCCATGAGCTTCACCTGGGGAAGAAAAAATGAAAGCAAACAAATAATAAAAAAAAACCCAACCCAAAAGAGGCAGAAAGCACGCAGCCAGGGCTCACTCTGTGTGAAAGAGCTGGAAAATGCAGCCATCCTCTACCAGCTGGGTCTGTCACACGTCCCTGCAAAGAAGGTCATCGGCTTCGCAAACACCTCAGAGAAAAAGATGAGTTAACAAATGAAGTCACGCATTTTAATACATTTGCAGGGAATGTAAACTTCACCGGAGCCCGGCCACGGGGACACCTGCGAAGAGGATCAGCAAAAAAAAAAATTCAGATCTCAGCTCCCCTCTGCCAGGGCTCGTTTGTATTGCTGGATTTCTCCCAGTCACTCCAAGGAGCTCCTTTGCCACAGGAGCTGCCAAAGCCAAGGCGAGAGAGATGGGGAGGCATTATTTCTCCTGAGCATCCTCCCTTCTACAGCCCCATGGCTGGCACGGTCCTCCCTCATGCAGGACCACCATGTCTGGGTGACATCAACCAAAGACCTGTGTTGGGAGTGTGAAGAGCTGTGTTCATTCCAGATCTCTTCACCAACTGGGATGGTGGTGACCCCACGCAGGATGGTGGCCACCCCTTGAGGTCCTGTGCCAGGGCCTGGATGGATGTTCTGGCTGCGTGGATCTCCAGATGTGCAGAGATCTGACATCTCAGGCAAAGGGACAAACACACCGTGAAGCCACCTCTCCCTGGTCCCATCTTTCACAGCCCATCATGGCAGGGATGTCACCCCTCCACTTGGAGACAGGGTTAGAGGAGCACAAAGACATTTCGTATCAGCAAAGCCCCACCAACACCGGAAAGGAACCATCACTTCCCACAAAAATCACAGCTTTCTATTTTCTGTGAAATTTCTCCAGCTTAAATAATAAGTTTTTTTACATGAACAACTGTTCCTTTTTTTTTTCCCCCATTACCTTCTAATCCAACAGTCTATGCAAAATACATTCATTAAAGCCAGCTCTACAGCATCGTCTCTTTTTGCTGCCATTCACAAATACTGCAGAGAAAAAGCCCTTGGTGACATCTTACCTTATGGATCCTCCTGTTTCCGAGGTGCCAAAGAGCCACAGGGATGGCAAAGGGGAGCCAAACCCCAGCATCCCTGTGGGGTCCCAGCCCCTGGCACAGCTGGGGACCACCCCTGGTGCCAGCCCAGCCTACCCCTGCCACACTGCCAGGGGAGGGCTTCCATCTGTATTTACCAAACAGAGGGGCATCCAGCAGGGATTAGGAGGACTCTCTGGGTCACTTTGGGCAAGGGTCTGAAAACCAGCCTTTTCAAACGGCAGAGAGTTAAATTATACATTTCTACAAGATGATGCTTGGAGCTACATTAACACTTCCGTTTAAAAAAAAATAAATCAGTTGTTCAAGGGGTTTGTGAGTTGGCAGTGGGTACGTTCCATCAACTAATAGCAGCCACACCTGACTCATTTTTCTCATTAAAATTGGATCCTGATAAACACCTATGCAAAGAGCCTGTTGGCCGAGCAGGATCCCCGAAAAAGCACAGGGTCAAACCCCACTGGGGTTAAACAGGGAAGTTTTACCAGTTTAGGGTTCTGACTTTCTCGTTTCTGTCACCCTCTGCACTTTACAGCCACCAGCTTCAGCAAACGGCCATGAGCAGCAGAGGAAACCATCCTGCACCAGCAGGAGCCAAGCTATGAGTCTAACAGAAATAAATGTAAATATTGCCTCTACCACAGACACAACCACCACCTTTAAACGGGCTGCTCAGCCTTTCATTCCGAAGCTGCTCCATCTCCCCTTCTCACCCCAAACCACACTTGCAGTTTTCATTTTCTCCGTGCGTCCCGTGACACGCTCATTAAACCCCGTGACATTTCCTTCCAGCCCAAACTTAACGTCTTTCCTCTAAAGTTACTTCCTTCTTATGCTATCTGTGGTCTGCACTATTGCTGCGCCAGGCAGCAAAGCAAGGGTTAATCTGGAAAATAAAGTCATCCTGAGCCTGGCCCTAATTTCCAGACCCAGCTGGACCCAGGGAGCCGAAGCAGGTTGCACTTGTCTATGGATCGCTGTAGGGCCCTGTGTATATTGGGAATCTCCAACCATCCTGATTGTTTGGGAAAAAAGAAAATAAAAGAAAAAAAAGAATAAAACCCCACACTAATTTCATCTAAAAATCTGACACACTTGCTGTTTGTCTCCCAAATCGCAGGGCAGATGCTCAAACACCAAATATGTCTCTGTCCTCTGCATTCCCACGCAGTGATTTGCAGTCCAGCCCGAAACGCTGGGTTTGAAGGGATGGCTTCTTCTGCACCGACAGAACAAACCACTCCTGTTGTATTTCCCTGTGTGGCTGAATTAGAGAACGCCGCAGCATTAATCCCAACTAAATATTTGCTTAACTTGTAAAGGAATTGGTGGATGCACAGATAAAAAAAAAGCAACCCAGGATTTCTTCCTGAAATCTCAGCCCAGCACAGAAACCTCTGCGAGTTCTCAGGGCTCCTCCGTCCCCTGGTCACTGCAGAAAATACCCCTGGGCAGAGAGTCCAGGGACAGGCTTTTCCAGGATTCCAAAAATGATGGGTTTCTGCCCAGCCCCTTCTTTAACGAAGCTGCAACTTCTTTTTTCCCAAGATTTTAACAAAGGCACCCACAGCAGATGTTTGCAGTTAATTTTAGCTAACAACATCACTCTGTTTTCCCTGATACCAGTAACTTTTTTGAAATAACTTTATGCCATTATTTCATGTTTGTTTTGAAAATCTGCTAAAAATACAACAACTCTAAAACAAACGTATTGTAGGAAATCTGTGTTTCTCAGTCACAGCCATATTGCTCACTTACAAACCATTATGGAAGTAATGTGAACACATGAAATTTATTTGTTTTTGCTAGGAAATGAAATGAAGTAAAAAATTTTACAGTTAAGTTCTATAAGCTCCATCTTCAGGAATTAGCACAGAGATTCATTTTATGGAGGTTATTTTTTAGGAGAAAAGACATCAGTATATGACTTGAAATTAATTTGTAATACACGCAACTGTTTTATTGTCCTTGCTTATGCTCCCAGTTCCACAGCAGGTTATTCTGGCTATAAATACCATAAATACATGATTTGGGGTTGCTAGTCTTTGGAGCCCTCTACCATTTAAAATATATATTATATATATATAAAATACATATAATGGCATGATGCTCTGCTAACAACACTGTGGTTTTAGCAGTTTATTGGTGCCAATACGCTCATGTGCCTGAGGTTTGTAAAACCAGACTCCTGTTGTAAAGCAAAATTCACAGCCAGAAACTGGAAATCACATCACTGCTCAAGAACCAGATCCACGTTATTTGGACACATTGTCCAGGGAAATACCCAATTTTACAGCAAAAGAGAAAAAAAGCAGACTGGGAAGCTGAGTAACTACATGCTACAAAGTCCTTAATTGCAACAACAGGGAAACGTTGTGCTTTGAAAATATGATTGTCCCAAACCCTCTCTCAGTGACTTGGGTCACGCAGCCTCACAAGAAGCAGCGTTTGCAGGAGCAGCGAGTCCCCGTCCCCTGGGCTCAGCAGGGTCCTGCCTCTGCAACCACGAGTTTGCAAGTTCTTATTGCGGGAGAGTAAAATTGTCACAACTTAGGACCCCAAAACCACTTAAATGGCTCTGAAACAAGACGAGCTCACAACTTAACGATGGTGTGGCTGCTTACATGAGGAATTCCAGAGTTGGAGACAGATAGAAAAATTTAAAAAAAATAAAATAAATCAAGGCGGTGCCTTCCCCAGGCTAGGACCCTGGCAGCAGCGGGGCTCACTGCAGGGGGTGCCCCATCCCAGCTCCATCTCAGTCCCCCCAAAGTGAGCACTTTATGGTGGGTTTCATCCCACCCCAGGGAGAGGGCAGGAGCAGGGGGCACCCAGAGCAACCTCAGCATCGCTGCCCCGAGGGCTGCCCGCCTGCTGGGGGGAAGGAGCTGCTGTGGCAGAAAGGGAGAGAAAACCAGGAGAAACAGCCAGAAAAAAAAAAAAAAAAGAAAAAAAAAATCAACCCCTACAAACTGAGGGATAGTCTTAAAGAGAGTAGCATTTAGAAGCAATCCTACAGAATTAGCCCTGCAGGTGTTAAAAAGGAGCCATCCCGGTATGTTGGAGGCACCAAACCACCTGCAGAACCTTCTGGGTGCCCCATGGAGGAGCGATGCCCGTGCCCCCATGTCCCCACATCCCTGTGTCCCCGTGTCTCCCAGCACCCTGCTCCTGCCAGCAAGGGCATTCACAGTCTGTGCCTTTTCCTCCTAAATGCTGGTGCCTGCAGCTTCCCAGGAGAGCATTTAAGCATCCATGGGGTGCAGGCACGTTGCTGGAGAGCTGGGGTCCCTGGGCCAGCCCCGGGTACTGGTCCCTCCTGACCCCGGGCAGGGATGCTCTGGGACACATCATCTACCTGCAAAGCCCACACCGAGCCCAAAGGAGCGAAGGAGGAGCTGCTGCTTTGCCCGAGGGGCAGAACCCACCCTGTGTCAGTGGTGGCTCCTCTCCCCGCTGACCCCAGCCCGGCCCCAGCTCCCGCTGACATTCCCTCAGAGCCAGGACATTTCCAGAGGGGCTGAGGCATCCCCCCGTCCCCTCGCATCCTCCCGCCGCCCGGCCCCTCGTCCGTGGCCTTTTAAGTTTTGCTCCAGAGCTTGTCGCTTCGCTTTTATTTCTCAGAGAAGAGGCTGGAGGGTCCCTTGTTCCCAGGTGCCTCCCTGAACCCTGGGAGAGAGACGTGCCCCCCAGCACGGGCCTGGCCTGGCCTCCCCCCCCTGACATCCCCAATGACACACACCCAACAACACCCAACCACCAGCAGAACAGCTCTTTTGCTACCTAAATGTGGGCACTTTCTCAGGATTTAATGATTATATATTTTTTTTTTGGCAAGTTCTGTTAGAGAATGGGACGAAAGGTGTTTATTTTACAAGCGCATCGCAGCGATGCTTTATCACCTGCAAGTCTGACTGGGCTGCCCAACGCTGTGCAATTTAAAACGATAGAGTAATTAAAATTTCGCATTAACGTCTCCTTGTAGAACACCGAGTTGGGCAAGAAAAATTAGCTAAGCAACGTTATTTAGTATTTATTAACACGGGCGAGCCCCTGTGCCCGACACCAGGAATGCAACCAGCATTGGAAGCTGGTTTTTGCCAGTGCTGCGGAGCAGGTTTGTCCTATTAAAGCCACCGCTTCAATCCCCAAAGCTGAAGTGCTGTGATTTGGAGCATTAACCCGGTGCTGCTGGCCCCAAATCCGCTGCAATCACCCCCAAAGCACGGAGGGAGAGGAGCCGGACTGGGGTCCCAGCAAGGACACCTTGGGGGGAATCAGGTGTCACTTTCAGATATTATTTCCCCAAAGTGGGAACATTCGTCCACATTGAACTCTTCCCCACATCCTGAAAGGTGCTCGGCTGGAAAAAGAGGGAGACAAGGAAAAAAAACATGATGGGAGGAAAACCACCCAACCAGTGTCAGGGGGGTTCTCCCGTCTCAGCCAGGGCCCCAACTTTACTAACGAGGTTTGGGTTCGTGCAGAATAGTGTAAATAGGTGCGGACAAAATTTAGAAGTGATCTGAATAGACACGAGGCCCCTTCAACAAAATGGACTGTTTGCGTTTATCCAAAAAATGAGGTTTTGTCCTCAGCCACTCCGTAGCCCGGCACCTTCTCCCCCTGGCAGAAATCATGGCTGGGGAGCTGGAGCAGCCACAAGCCACGGGCTGGGGCCAGCAGGGCTGCCTGGTCAGTGCTGTCACCCCCCCGTGCTGTCACACTGCACCCACACCAGGCTCTGCTCACCCAAAAATCCTCTCCCTTCAGGTTTTAACAACCCCAAATGCCCTTTTGGGAGAGACCACCAGCCACCCCCTTTGCCAAACCCAGCTCTTCTGCTCGAGGGTGCACTGCGATAAAACGCAATAATCCCATTATTTACCTAAACACATACTTTGAAATAAAATTAATTATTAAAATAATAATAATAAAGGCAAACCACAAAAAAAACCCAAAAACCCAAACCACAAAGCTTAAGTTTCCTAGCAGCCCCCCCCTCCTGCCTCCGAGGCCGCCCAGAGCCCGGCAGCCCGGGGAAGGCCACTCTTCGCCGCTAAAACAGGGGAGCAGAGACAGGAGGAAACCAGGAAAAAAAATCAGAGAAAGAGCACACCATATAGAAAATGTCAAATATGTCAAAACATTCATGAATACCAACATCTCCCTCTGCACCACAGCCAGCTGGAAAGGTTACTTAGGGCTAACGTTTCAGCAAGTGCAGATTATGCAGCGGCGGGTTCACTTATACATAAAAAATCAGCTACAGGTGCATCCGAAGCGCTTTTCCACCCGCAGCCGGCACAGGGACCGCTGCCCCCCGAGGGGAGCCAGGGGGGGAAAAGCACATCAAAAGGGGATTTTTCCAGCTCCGGCTGCCCTTAGACGTAAATTCCTCCTGGCTGCTCTCCGTGTATGTGACACAGGCAATGAGGATAATTAGGTAAAGGACTAAGAAAGCAAGTGCTGCTGATTGCATTCCCAAACTAATAAAGCTCCTACACGGGGCTGGTGCCTGCAGTAATTCATCTTCCCGGTGCCGCGCCGGGGAACGGCGGCTTCTGAACACGTCCTGACACTTTCCCAGCCCTAAGTCACCAAATGGGGATTATATCAGGATTCCTGCAGACGGGCACGCTCTCAGGGAGCCAGCAGGACACACACCGGGCACCTGGGCCCACAGACAAACCAAGCTTAAATGAAACGCCACAAGTTGAAGGCGAGGTGCTGTATAAACCAACACCTGACCCTGATCTCCCCCCTTTCCCACCCCAGTTTGTTTGTCAGGTGTGTTTTGGAAAATTGTGCCTTAGCAGCATCTCCTCACCCTGGCAGAGCAGGAGGAGAGAAGGTGCCCAGCTCCAGAGAGGAGCAGTGAGACAGTCCCCACCACAACCACCCGGGAGCAGAAATGGGACTTTCTGATAAATAAGGCCAAGAGCCCCCATCCTCGTGCAGCAGAGCGTGGCAGGAGGAACTCTGCAGAAGACAGTGCAGTTGCACAAGCACGAAAAAAAAAAAAGAAAAAAAAAAAAAAAGTTGGGTCAAAACCAGCAAGGGAGGGCAGGCAGCTCTGCACTAGCTGAACGGGTAACAAAGAATATGTGGCAAAAC
>NW_015090787.1:920348-930427 GCF_001431845.1 Calidris pugnax | reverse complement strand
GGGTTTAATATTTTTCCTAGAACTTTTTTTTTTTTTTTTTTTTTTTTTTTTTTTTTTTTTTTTTTTTTTTTTTAAAAAAAAAAAAAAAAAAAAAAAAAAAAGTTGGGTTCAAACCAGCCCAGCGGCCTGATAACAAACTACAAAAAAAAAAGAGGAAATCCTGAGGGAACAAGCCCAGAGTGGGTTCTGTCTGTCTCCTCACACAGACCGAGCAGAAAAGGCAGAAAGAAAATTCGTAATCAGCACGGAGCTAAAATAATTCAGACAGTTACTAATCTGAGATACCTGCCTGGAGAAGTAAAACCTTTAAACAAATCCTCCCGTCGCTACTAGCATTTAAAAATTACTCCTTCAGCTCCGTGTTCTGCACTGAGCTTCTGCTCCAAACGTTTTTCTAAATGTCTCTACAAAGTGCTTGCTTCTTGCTTTCCTTCCCTCCTTCCTTCTTTCCTTCCTTCCTTCCCTCCTTGGGCTCTGCAGCCCAGGGAAACCGGTGGGCTCCTCTCTCGGGAGCCCCCAGACTCCAGCAGCTCTTCCCTCTCCTGCTTGTCCCGGCTGCGGGAGGTGAATTCCCTCGGGGGGGAAGACCCCCCCGCTGGCTCCTGGACACCTTCCCTCCCGGGAATCCCACCCCAGCTCCATCCTGGATGCTGCTCCTGCCCGGGCAGGCAGCCCTTTCCCCCCCCCGCAGCCCCTGGTACCCACCGCTACCCGGGTACCGCAGCGAGTGCCCGGCCGGAGGGATGCGGAGGGGGAGGAAAAACCTGGAAAAGCGGAGGGAAAAAGCCGGGAAGAGCCGGGAAAAGCTGCGGGAAGGTGGGACGGCTCGGCAGGTGCGGGGAAAAGCCGCGGCAGGTGTAAAAAGGCTGCGTGGGAAGGGCGATTGCTGCTCTTCCCCCCCCCCTCCCCACAGATGCGGGGAATTAAGGGCGTTAGGAAAAAAAAAAAGTCCTTACAAAAAGGCACCGGGAAAAGCGTTTGGAGATAAGCGGCTCGGGGAAGGGAATTAAAATAAAGGAGCGCAGGTGGCGGCGATTTATATCATTTAAGGGTTAAAATCGGCAGCGACTCACTCCCGCGCCCGGACCCCGCTAATTGCCCGCGGCCGCACCGACTTGGATTCCTTCTCCCAACTCTTTAATTAGTATTTGGAGGTGGTGGTGGGGGGACACACACACTTCCCAACCGTCGCCACCGGGCGAGCACCCCCGGGGCGGGGGGGTGGCCACACACATCCCACCGCCTTCCCTGTCGCCGGTTTGGTGGTTTTTTTTTTCGGGCATCCTTCTCCCGCAAAGTTTCCGAAGCGCGGCGGGTGATGCCGGCAAAGGCGCCTGGCTCTGCCGGGAAGCATCCCCAGCATCCCGGAGTTGGGTTTTTTTGGGGGGGAAAAGCGGGCTCTGAGTTGGCGAACCCCGGGAAGAAGCAGTTCGCCTCCCCCCGACCCCCCTCCTCTGGGTTAGGAATTAATTAGACACCCCACACACACGCTAAATCTTAAGGATTTGCCGAAGGAAAGGCTGGCGGGAGGAAGGAGGGATGCTCCCGGAGGGGGCTGGATGCTGCCCCCCCGGCAAAACAAAAAGAAAAGAGGAAAAGGATGTTGGAAAGGACCAACCTCGCAGCCTCTTCATCCTCCTCTTCCTCCCGCAGGGCCGGCGCGTCCCGCCGCAGGCGTTTACCGGGAGGAAGCTGCCCCATCCATCCTCCTCCTCCTCCTCCTCCTCCTTCCTCCTCCTCGGCAGTTTATTACTACACTGTCAGAGGCTATTGTCCTCTGCGGGCAAAGGGGACGGCGGCCGGTGCTGCTTCCCGCTTGGACAGAAAGAAGACGAGATTCTATTCGTTTACACGTTTTATTGTTGTAAACATTAAAATCGTCTTTCTCAAAGAAAGAGTTCTCGGCAGGGAAAAAAAAAAAATAAAAAATTTAAATTAAATTAAATCAGCGTTTCTAACTGTCATACACCATAGTAAAAAATAAAAAAAAAAAAAAAATAAAAAAAGCAGTGACTTGTATCATGTGCCACAGGGGAAATATACAAATTAAAAATACTACAGAATATGGCAATATTAAAAATATTACTCCAACATAAAATAATATATTAACCGACAATTTTAGACATTAAAAAAAAAAAACAAAACCCAAACGGAACAAAACAAACCAAAAATTCAAAGTGCTCAGTAATTTCCAGGGAGTTATGTATATTATAAGCACTCTGGAAACAGTCAAAAGCTGCTGCATGCAAGATTTGTTTAGCTTTAGACAACAAAATAATCAAGATATAAACTTCTTTTTTTAATCAACATCAACAGTACATACAACACTTACAAACAAGGAATGTCGGACGGTGTTTACAAACACTATGTGTCCCTTTGGGGAGGATTTCGGGTTCTGTAATACTTGTGCCCACCTATTTTACAATTGAGAAAACGTTTGAAGCTTAGATAACTACCAGTCTTTATAAAAGCTAACAGACTACATAGTGTCTGAAATACTATTTATAGAATATAGACATTACTGAAATAGCAAGTGCCTATAACATCCTCACCCTAGAATCGTCATGCTTTCCTGGTACGGAGGAGAGATTTATTTTTCTTTCTCTTTATTCTCCTGTTAAAATTTTTTTTCCTCTTTTTTTATTTTTTTTTTTTTTTTGCAAACACGTTTAGCTTTTCTTTTTAATTTATTTATTTCTTTTTTTTTTTTTTTCTTTCCTTTTCCTTAGAATCGTTTCCCATATTTCTCCATAAATAGGCACAGGATAATTTTTTAAAAAGCCAAACCGCATCTGATAAATTTACAAGCCTTCGCCTTCTTCAATGACATGCCACCCACGCAACACTGAGGGGTTGTATATATTACAGCTTTCTTTTACAGCAGAAAACTTTAGTCTTTAGGAGGGTGGGGACTCGTGGGTCACCTTTAACGCTTCCTTTGTCACCGCGTGAGTCTGAGCCGCGCACCCGGCGTCGCCAGATGTGGGCATCGGTTTAGTCAGAGGTCCTCAGTAATAAATTCATTTATAAGCTGATAATAAAAAGTTTATACCATGGTGTTTGTGTAGTCCGTGAGCTGCATCCGTGATGCCCCCGAGAGCCAAAAAAACCCGCCCCTCCGCGCGCTGCCCCACACAGGGGGGTGGTGACACTGGTGGGGATGGGGGGGCCGGCACCCCCAGGCGCCGCGCTGGGGCCCAGGCCAACTGCCCCCCTCTCAGGCAGGTGACGTTTCTCTCCAGTTCACTGGCCGCGGCCTTGGGGGAAGAGTCTTAAAAAGGTAAAGTGTCCAGAAAAAGTTTGTCGATTATTGCTGGCGGCGGCACCAAATCCTCCAGTTTCAGGTAGAAAATGCGCTGCAGCCCCTGCGTGCAAAGCGTGCGGAGTTCGGGGAGCTTCCCCAAGAGTTTGGACAAATAGTTGGGGCGATTCAGCCCCCCGTTATTAAAAGTCACGTGGTCTTTGAGGCAGTTCACAATCTTGTTCTGAAGTTCTTCCACCCTCTTGGGTTCCTTCAGCCCGTGCCTCTCTGCAAGGAGAAGGATGCGGTCAGAGGTGGGACGGGGATGGGGGTTGGGGGGGGTAGGGGCTACAGTGAGATGTTGGGGGGACACACACACACCGACCTGTGACCATGGCCAGGGCAGCAATGCAAGAGAAGGCCGAGATGTCGATGTTCATGTTTTGCAAGTTGGAGGAGAACTCCACGATGGAGTCGATCCACTCCCCGAAGCCGCGGACGCACTGCAGGCGGTGCAGCACCACCCCGTTGCAGAAGATGAGCTTCCCCTCCACCGGGTTGGACCTGCAGGGAACGGCACGGAACGGCCCCCGGTCAACGGGGTGAGGAAGGGAGGAAGGAAGGGGGGAAGGAAACTCAGGAAGAGAAAAGGAAATAAAAGAGAGAGAAGGAAAAAGGAGAGAGAAATTGTTAAAAAAAGAGGAGAGAAAGGAGAAAAAGAGAGAAAGAAAAATAAAATAGAGAAGAGAGAAGCAAGAGAGAAGCAAGAGAGAAGCAAGAGAGAAGCAAGAGAGAAGCAAGAGAGAAGCAAGAGAGAAAGAAAAATAAAATAGAGAAGAGAAGAGAAGAGAGAAGAGAAGAGAGAAGAGAAGAGAGAAGAGAAGAGAGAAGAGAAGAGAGAAGAGAAGAGAGAAGAGAAGAGAGAAGAGAAGAGAGAAGAGAAGAGAGAAGAGAAAAGAGAAGAGAAGAGAAGAGAAGAGAAGAGAAGAGAAGAGAAGAGAAGAGAAGAGAAGAGAAGAGAAGAGAAGAGAAGAGAAGAGAAGAGAAGAGAAGAGAAGAGAAGAGAAGAGAAGAGAAGAGAAGAGAAGAGAAGAGAAGAGAAGAGAAGAGAAGAGAAGAGAAGAGAAGAGAAGAGAAGAGAAGAGAAGAGAAGAGAAGAGAGAGTGAAAAAGAAAAAAGACAGAGAAAGGGAAAGATAAGAAAACAAAAAGAGAGGAAGCAAAAAAACAAAAAGAGAGGAAGCAAAAAAACAAAAAGAGAGGAAGCAAAAAAACAAAAAGAGAGGAAGCAAAAAAACAAAAAGAAAGAAAGGGGAAGAGAAGAAAACAAAGAGAAAGGGGAAGAGGAAAAAAGAAAAAGAGGGAAAGGGAAAGAGAGAAAGAGGGAAGGGAAAGAGAGAAAGAGGAAAGGGAAAGAGAGAAAGAGGAAAGACGAAATGAAAGGAAAATAAAGATTAAAAAGGAAAGGGAAAGAGGAAGGAGGAAATGAAAGGAAAATAAAGATTAAAAAGAAAAAGAAAAAGAGAGAAGATGGGGGGAGAAGAAAAGCTAAACAACTAATTACTTGAGGAGCAATAAATGAAGGATTTAAGAGGCACCTAATTACCGAGGAGTTAATAAAACGCAGATCAGTGGACCTTGAAAGGATCTGATTTTCATAACCGCCCCGAAGCCCCCTTGAGTGTGTGTGTGTGTGTCCCTCGGCCACCCCCCCGGGGCTCACCTGTAGGCCAGCCGTAGCACGAAGAGCTCCAGGAAGGCTGATTCGAAGAGCAGATCCTGGTCTGTTTTGGGCAGGTCGGTGAACCCGGGTATTTTTTCCGCCCAACCCCGGATGATCTCCATGGAGCCCGTCAGGAGGTCGTAGAACTGTTGGATGTGTTGGGTGTCGTCCCCGCTCAGCTGGTAGTCGGGGTTGGCCTGGAACTGGGAAAATCCATTTCAAATAATAAAAAAATAATTTAAAAAAAAAAGCTTTTAATGAGGTTCTGAAATGGCTAAACCCCTCAAAGAACAGCCCCTTGGCCGCTCGGGCTCGGTGCTGGCCCGCTGCGGCCCCCTCCGGGGCCGCATCGGGCCAGCACCGAACCCGAGCGGCCTTCCCCCCCGGGACCACCGGAGGGTTGGGTGGACACAAGGAGGTCCCTACGCGAGCTCGGTCCAGCTTACCCTGGAATAGTCCAGGCTGGTCATAGCCGGGTTGGAGTCGACATGGGCTCTCACCAAATAATAAAAAAATAATTTAAAAAAAAAAGCTTTTAATGAGGTTCTGAAATGGCTAAACCCCTCAAAGAACAGCCCCTTGGCCGCTCGGGCTCGGTGCTGGCCCGCTGCGGCCCCCTCCGGGGCCGCATCGGGCCAGCACCGAACCCGAGCGGCCTTCCCCCCCGGGACCACCGGAGGGTTGGGTGGACACAAGGAGGTCCCTACGCGAGCTCGGTCCAGCTTACCCTGGAATAGTCCAGGCTGGTCATAGCCGGGTTGGAGTCGACATGGGCTCTCACCAACGCACTGATCAGACTCACCGGGGGAGAGGGGGGAGAGGGCTCCTGGGGGCTCTTCGGTTTGGATGGCAAGCGACCCCTCCGGCCTTTGAGGCTGTCTGTGCGCACCACTGCGAGGGGAGAGAGAGAGAGGGATGGGGTGATGGAGGGAGATGGTGGTGGTAGTGGTGGGGTGGGTCATGGGCATGCCTCGGTTGCCCCGCTAGCCCAAGCTGGGGGTGTGCTAGCCCCCCCGGTGACTCACCCTCCTTGACCATGCCGACGGCCAGGCACTTCTGGAAGCGGCAGTACTGGCACCGGTTGCGCCGGCGCTTGTCCACCGGGCAGTTCTTGTTGGCCAAGCAGACGTACTTGGCGTTCTTCTGCACCGTGCGCTGTTGGGGGGGGGACACGGGACGGGACGGGTCAGAGGACAGGGCCTGCACACCCCGCTCCCCGGCCCCCGACGCCTCCCCGGCCCCTCTCGCTATCTCTTCTCCCTCTTTCCCATCCCACCTGTCTTTTTCCCCCACACACATCTTTTCCTCTTATTTTCTTTCTTCTTCTTTCTTTTTTTATCTTTTTTTCTTTCTTTATCTTTTTTTCTTTCTTTATCTTTTTTCTTTTTTCCCCTTCCTTTTATCTCTTCTTTTTCCCTTTCTTTACTTGCCCTTTCTTTTTTAATTGTTTTCCTTTCATTATTTCCTTCTTGTTTTACCACCTTTTTTTTTCCTTTCTTTATTTCCCCTTTCCTTTTTCACTTTTTTCTTCTTATTTTTCCCTTCTTTTTTATCACCTTTCTTCTTTCCTTGATTTTTTTCCCCTTCCTTTTTCCACTTTTTTTCCTTTCATTTTTCCCTTCTTTTTTTTAAATCCCCTTTCTTTCTTCCCTTTCTCCTTTCTTCATTTTCCCCTTTCTTTTTCCCCTTTTTTCCTTTCATTTTTTCCCTTCCTTTTTTTATCCCCCATTTTTTTTCCATTTCTTTTTTCCCCTTTCTTTTTTCTCCTTTTTCCCCTTTCCTTCTTTTCCTCATTTCTTTTTTCCCCTTTTTTTCTTTCTTTTTTATTTTCTCATTTTTCCTTTCCCCCCCCCCCTTTTTTTTTTCTTTTTTCCCTTTTTTTTTTTTCCTTTTCTCTCTTTTTTTTTTTTCCTTTCCAGGGCATTTAACAGGAGAAAATTGATAGCGTTAACATTTGAGCTAACCTCGCAGCTCCTAGCTGCGTTTTATATGCCAAGAGGAGGGGAAGGAGACGCTCGGTAAATACAAATCCGTGGGCATTCATATTATTTACATTCCTTGGAGACCTCCTCTATTTAAAATGATAAGATTATTCAATCAGGATGGTGAAATAAAGAGATCACTTAATTTTACCACAGGGAATTCTGTTCCACTTGGTTAGCTCAGACACGGTTCTCTGTCCTAACCAATTTCCATCTGAAGGGGAGAGCGGCTCCGCGCCCCGCCGGGTCCCCGTGTCCCCCCCCGTCCCCCCCTCCATCCCCGGCTCCCCGCCAACCCCCGCTCACCTTGAAGAAGCCCTTACAGCCCTCGCAGGTGCGGACGCCGTAGTGCTGGCAGGCGGCGTTGTCCCCGCAGACGGCGCAGAGCCCCTCGTTGGAGGGGGACCCCCGGGAGGGGGGCGAGGGCACCTGGCTGTCCAGGAGCTGGGGAGCGTGGCCCAGCTGCAGGCCGGGGAAGGCCATGGAGGGCTGCTTGCGGATGGGGTTGGGGACGGCGAAGGCCTGCCCGTCCACGGCGTGGTGGGCCCCGGCCGGCTCGGGGTTGATGGGGACGTGGAGGGGCCCGTCGAAGCGCATCTGGCAGCTGGAGACGGGGGTGCCGGGGGGGGATTGCTTGAAGGAGAAGAGGGAGAGGCGGGAGACGGGCGTTTTGCGCTGCTCGATCATGTGCGTGGTGGCCACGTAGTTGGGGTGGAAGTTGTGCAAGGAGCCGGGGTCGTCCCACACGGGGCCGTGCTGCACCTGGAAGCCGGGGGTGGCAGGGGTCGGGGGCGAGGAGGGCTTGTAGTAGACGGAGCCCGAGTGGGACATCATCTCCTCGGATTGTGGGGGGAGGTGGCCGTGCTGCTGGTAGCCGTGCATCTGAATGTCTTCCACCTTAATGGAGGACTGCTGGCCGGCGAGGGGCATTTGGTACAAGCAAGGCGGTTTGACGTCGTAGCCGGCGTTGTAGTTGTCCATAAAGGTACTGAAGCTGGGGAGAGAAGTGGTGGCGGTGATTTCGGTGTTGGTGAGGTCCATGCTAAACTTGACAAACTCCGGGGTTAGGAAATCGGAGCTGTATTCTCCCGAGGAAGAAGATGAAGAAGAAGAAGAGTGGTAGCCGCCGTAGCTTTGGGTGGCCGGGCTGGCTCCTTGAGGTGAGGATCCATACTGAGCCTGAACACAGGGCATGGCTGGAAACGAAATAGGGTCATATAGACTTGGACCACACCATGAAGCTCCCTCCACCCCCTTTAGCATCCCCCCTCGGGGCGCCCGGCGGGGGCTGCTCGGTGCCCGGAGGGGGCGTACGCCCCCTCCGGGCACCGAGCAGCCCCCGCCGGGCGCCCCGAGGGGGGAGAAGGATTTGGGGGGACCCCAGGAAAGGGAGGACACAAACCTTCAGCCGACCTGGAGGTGCTGGTGGAGGAGCCGAGGGCGGACAGCGTCGGAGATCAGCGGCGGGCAAGTTTTAAAGCGCTGAGGAGGAGGAGGAGGAGGAGGAAGGCTCCAGCCCGCCCGGTGCGCTGGCTGCAAAGAGAAGAGAGGAGGGAGATGTCCCTTTTAGGATGGGGGGTGTGTGTGGGGGGACACCCGGGGAGATGCTTTTCGGGAGCAAAGATATCCCTTATCCCGGGAATAGTCACCCGGGGGATGATTTTCGGGAGGATAAGGATAATCCTTATCCCGGGAATAGTAACCCGGGAGATGCTCTTCGGGAGCACACTCAACGGGAGATGGTCTTCGGGAGCATCTTATCCCGGGAAAAGGGATGATTTTGGGGAGCAAAGATAGCCCTTATCCCGGGAATAGTCACCCGGGGGATGATTTTCGGGAGCACTGATATCCCTTATCCCGGGAAAAGATACCCGGGGGGTGATTTTAGGGAGCACTGATATCCCTTATCCCGGGATCATCCTTATCCCGGGAAGAGACACCCGGGGAGATGCTTTTCGGGAGCAAAGATATCCCTTATCCCGGGAATAGTCACCCGGGGGATGCTCTTCGGGAGGATAAGGATAATCAACGGGAGATGGTCTTCGGGAGCATCTTATCCCGGGAAAAGGGATGATTTTGGGGAGCAAAGATAGCCCTTATCCCGGGAATAGTCACCCGGGGGATGATTTTCGGGAGCACTGATATCCCTTATCCCGGGAAAAGATACCCGGGGGGTGATTTTAGGGAGCACTGATATCCCTTATCCCGGGATCATCCTTATCCCGGGAAGAGACACCCGGGGAGATGCTTTTCGGGAGCAAAGATATCCCTTATCCCGGGAATAGTCACCCGGGGGATGCTCTTCGGGAGGATAAGGATAATCCTTATCCCGGGAATAGTAACCCGGGAGATGCTCTTCGGGAGCACAGATATCCCTTATCCCGGGAATAGTCACCCGGGAGATGCTCTTCGGGAGCAAAGATATCCCTTATCCCGGGATCATTCTTATCCCGGGAAGAGACACCCGGGAGATGCTCTTCGGGAGCACTGATATCCCTTATCCCGGGAAGAGATACCCGGGGGATGCTCTTCGGGTGACATCCCTTATCCCGGGATCATCCTTATCCCGGGAATAGTAACCCGGGAGATGCTCTTCGGGAGCAAAGATCCCTCATCCCGGGATCATCCTTATCCCGGGAACAGTCACCCGGGAGATGCTCTTCGGGAGCAAAGGTATCCCTTATCCCGGGAAGATGCTCTTCGGGAGCAACCATATCCCTTACCCCGGGATCATCCTTATCCCGGGAAGAGACATCCCGGGGAGATGCTCTTCGGAGTGTTCCCGGGACCAGCGACACCCCACCCGGGCACGGACACCCGGGAGATGCTCTTTGGGAGGAACGACATCCCCACCTCGGGCGTTGATACCCGGGAGATGCTCCTCGGGGTGTCCCCGGGAGGGAGGAACGACCCCCCGACGGGGCACGGACACCGGGGGGATGCTCTTCGGGGGCAGCGACATCCCCCTCCCGGGCGCAGACACCGGGGGGATGCTCTTTGGGGTGTCCCCGGGACCAGCGACACCCCACCCGGGCACAACGACATCACCCCCCCCGCCCCGGACCCGGGGGGACACTCGCTGCCCCGTCGGGGTCCCCGAATTCCACCCCCCCCCACACACACACCCCCCCCCC
>NW_015090787.1:917470-919377 GCF_001431845.1 Calidris pugnax | reverse complement strand
CTCAACGGGAGATGGTCTTCGGGAGCATCTTATCCCGGGAAAAGGGATGATTTTGGGGAGCAAAGATAGCCCTTATCCCGGGAATAGTCACCCGGGGGATGATTTTCGGGAGCACTGATATCCCTTATCCCGGGAAAAGATACCCGGGGGGTGATTTTAGGGAGCACTGATATCCCTTATCCCGGGATCATCCTTATCCCGGGAAGAGACACCCGGGGAGATGCTTTTCGGGAGCAAAGATATCCCTTATCCCGGGAATAGGCACCCGGGGGATGCTCTTCGGGAGGATAAGGATAATCCTTATCCCGGGAATAGTAACCCGGGAGATGCTCTTCGGGAGCACAGATATCCCTTATCCCGGGAATAGTCACCCGGGAGATGCTCTTCGGGAGCAAAGATATCCCTTATCCCGGGATCATTCTTATCCCGGGAAGAGACACCCGGGAGATGCTCTTCGGGAGCACTGATATCCCTTATCCCGGGAAGAGATACCCGGGGGATGCTCTTCGGGTGACATCCCTTATCCCGGGATCATCCTTATCCCGGGAATAGTAACCCGGGAGATGCTCTTCGGGAGCAAAGATCCCTCATCCCGGGATCATCCTTATCCCGGGAACAGTCACCCGGGAGATGCTCTTCGGGAGCAAAGGTATCCCTTATCCCGGGAAGATGCTCTTCGGGAGCAACCATATCCCTTACCCCGGGATCATCCTTATCCCGGGAAGAGACATCCCGGGGAGATGCTCTTCGGAGTGTTCCCGGGACCAGCGACACCCCACCCGGGCACGGACACCCGGGAGATGCTCTTTGGGAGGAACGACATCCCCACCTCGGGCGTTGATACCCGGGAGATGCTCCTCGGGGTGTCCCCGGGAGGGAGGAACGACCCCCCGACGGGGCACGGACACCGGGGGGATGCTCTTCGGGGGCAGCGACCCCCCCCCCCCCCGCCACGAGCCGCGTGCGGGGTGGGTTTCTTTTAAGTCGCGACAGAAAACTTGTCCCCCGGCTCGCGCGCCTTCCCCCGATTTCCCAGCTTTGGGGTTTTTTTTTTTGTGGGTTTTTTTCCTCTTTTTCATTTTTTCCGGCGGGGCGGCAGCCGGCGCCGCCCCGGGACCAGCGACACCCCACCCGGGCACAACGACATCACCCCCCCCGCCCCGGACCCGGGGGGACACTCGCTGCCCCGTCGGGGTCCCCGGGCTGCGGGGACAGGGTTGCGGGTGATTTTTGGGGCGGAGGGGGGTGGTGATGTCCAGCCCGGCCGCCGATTCCTGCCACCCCCACGCGTGACAGGCGCCCACGGAGCCCTCCGTGGGGTGGGGGTGGGTGTCCATCCCCGTCCTCCCCCTCCCTTACCGCACCTCGGGTGACTCTCCCGCAGCCTCGCGCGTGGATTTGGGGTTGTCGGGTGTTTTTTTGAGGTGGGGGGTGTGTGTGTGCGTGGGGGGGGAGCCAGGCGTGGGCACTCACCGGAGAGCGGAGAGCCGTGCATGCATCCACGCGTGACAGGCGCCCACGGAGCCCTCCGTGGGGTGGGGGTGGGTGTCCATCCCCGTCCTCCCCCTCCCTTACCGCACCTCGGGTGACTCTCCCGCAGCCTCGCGCGTGGATTTGGGGTTGTCGGGTGTTTTTTTGAGGTGGGGGGTGTGTGTGTGCGTGGGGGGGGAGCCAGGCGTGGGCACTCACCGGAGAGCGGAGAGCCGTGCATGCATCCGAGGAAGGAGGAGGAGGAGGAGGAGGAGGTGGCGGGAATAAGCGGCGCTGTGCGGCGGCGGGAGGAGGGAGGCGGTGATTGCGCGGGGCGCGGCGGCGGCCGGAGTGTCCCCCGTCCCCGCAATGTGCCTTTGTTTATGTGGGGGGCTCTCCGCCGCCACCAGCCAACGTGCGCCGCGAGCCCCCCGCGC
>NW_015090787.1:911483-915381 GCF_001431845.1 Calidris pugnax | reverse complement strand
CTCCTCCTGTGCCATGTCCCCCCCGACGGCTCCCCTGTGACATCCCCCCCCCACCCAACGGCTCCCCCTGTGACACCCCCCACACTCGCTGCCATCCCTGGGGATCCTGCCCATTGTTGGGGGGGGAAGAGGGGGGTTATTCCCTCCGGAGTGACCCCTCGGCTTTCTCCAGGGGAGACCAGATGGTCGAGACGAGGAGAAAGGTCCCCCCTGGTTTAGAGCCAGGTTTCCGTGTCCCGAGGGGGGTCCTCACCCCACACGTCCCCAAGCAACACCCGTCCCATGTCAGTCGCCCCCCAACCCCTCGCCCGGGCTGTAGCCCCACCACCGGGGGAGGAACCCCCCACCCGGGCCCTGGCAGGGCCAAGTGACACCTCTAATTACCATACCCTCGGAATAGATGTGATATAAATTTCATTACTCACTTAAAAGTTCTAAAGTTAACAGCATAAACTTGAAGTTGAGTAATTAAGTAATCCTTATATAGACACTTATTAAAGTATTTATACATATTATCTTAAATCTACATCTATCATTTTGCCAATTAAAATTAGGACTTTAATTGCAATTAAGTAATTTAATTGCCAATTGAACAGCAAAATTGCTAAGTGACTAATTTTAATGCCTATTTTAATTACCAATCATGACTGGGGAGGGAGCTAATCAAGCAGTATCAGAGTAATGATGTGAAAAAAAAAAAAAAGGGAGAACAAACATTCCAGACTACATGCTTTTTTTTAAAAAAAAAAAAAAAAATCCCAACAACCCAAACCACAACTCCAAATTAAATAAATGCAAACACAATTTTATCCGTGTGGCAAAACGCGGGGTTTTGGTACCCAAAGGCAGGAGCACAACGAGCACCTTTAATTAGGGGGAACCCCCAAAGGGCGGGGGGTGACGTGTTCTCTCCCTCCCACCGGCGCCCGAGGGACCCAAAAGGGAATCGCGAGCGGTTTTGACCCTGAACGGCCCAAACAGCACAATCGTCCCCAAACACACTCCAAAAAGTAAAAATCCATCTTCCTGATGGGCTGCACCCGCCGCTAACGAGGTTTCCCAGCTCATTAGAGCAGCTCCATCAGGAGGATGCCCTGTGGCCGCCCCCCCGGGCCGGGTTTGGAGGCCGTCTGTGCACAGCAGAGCTCCAGGTACCATCGTTTTCAGTAAAAAGCAGGAAAATCGGTGTGGTTGCCTTCTGCGAGCGCAGCCAGTGCCCACGGAGAGCGGGTGTGGAAGGTGGAGAGGTGGAGGGACCGCTCCGTGGTGGCCCTAGCTCCATGTCTCGGGGGGACAAAGACCACGGCTGCATCATCCCCGTGGTGGAGTTTTCCTCGCTCCAGCCATCCCACCCACAGAATCACATGGGGCTGGCAGGGACCTCTGGAGATCATCTCCTCCAACCAGAGCGGGGCCACCCAGAGCAGGTCCCACAGGAACGTCTCCAGGTGGGTTTGAATGTCTCCAGAGAAGGAGACTCCACCACCTCCCTGGGCAGCCTCTGCCAGGGCTCTGCCACTCTCACAGCAAAGAAGTTCCTCCTCACATTTAGGTAGACCTTCTTATGTCCAAGTTTGTGCCCATTTCCTCTTGTCCTGTCCCTGGGCACCACTGAAAAAAGCCTGGCCCCATCCTCCTGACACCCACCCTTTGAGTATTTATAGGCATTGATCTGATCCCCCCTCAGCCTTCTCTTCTCCAGACTAAAAAGCCCCAAGTCCCTCAGCCTGTCCTCACAAGGAGAGCCTCTCCTCACTCCAGGCCCCTCATCATCTCTGTAGCCCTCTGCTGTCCCCTCTCCAGCAGTTCCCTGTCCTTCTGGAACTGGGGAGCCCAGAACTGGACACTGCCCCGAGGGCAGTGGCCACCACGGCCGGACACAGTGAGCCCTGTGGCCAGTGCCCGCGGTGACCACCACACCTCACAGACTCCACCAAACACCCACCTGGCGTAAGCCCAGCCGGTGGTGAGGGTCACACAGCCGCTTGCTCCCCCCACGGTGGGGTAGGGAAAAGAGGGAGAAAAAAGAGAAAAAAACTCATGGGTTGAGATAAGACAGTTGAATGGAAGAGTAACAGAAGAGGAAAATAGCAATAACAAACCAAATAATACTACTAGTTATTATAATAATAATAGGAGGAGGAGTAAAAGAATGTACAAAATCAAGTGATACAAGTGATCAAGTCTCACCACCCACAGATCACTTGCCCATCCCATCCCAACAGCAACCACAGGTTCCTGTTCCCCACTGACCAGCCCCCATTTATACACCCAGCATGACGTCCCTGGTACGGAATACTCTGTTGGAAGTTTATCCTGTCTGTGCTCCTGCTCTGCTTCCAGCTGGAAGCTGAAAAAGATCCTTGAAAAACATAAACATGACTTAGGAACAACTAAACCAATATGGAAAGTAGAGCCCTAATGAGAAGCTAAGCCCCAATGGAAGGCAGAGCCCCAGTGAGAAGGTAGAGCCCCAATGAGAAGCTAGAGCCCCAATGGAAGGCCCCAATGGAAGGCAGAGCACCCATGAGAAGGTAGAGCCCCAATGGAAGGTAGAGCCCCCATGGAAGGTAGAGTCCCAATGAGATGGTAGAGTCTCGAGGAGAAGCAAGAGCCCCAATGGAAGGCAGAGCCCTAATGAGAAGCTAGAGCCCCAATGGGTGGCCCCAATGGAAGGCAGAGCACCAATGAGAAGGCAGAGCCCCAATAGAAGGTAGAGCTCCAATGAGAAGGTGGTGCCCCAGTGGAAGGCAGGGCTCCAGTGAGAAGGCAGAGCCTTGATTGGAAGGCAGAGCCCTGATGAGAAGGCAGAGCCTTGATGAGAAGGTAGAGCCATCAGAGTGCAGCTGGGGGCTCATGGCCAGACTTGGACACAAATGGAGAAGCTCACGAGCACTCCACTGTGTCCTCCTAAAAATTCCACAGGAGCATCATTCTCCCTTTTTTCCTGCTCTTAGTGAAACTCCTGAAACTCAGCCATGAGGTATCTATGACAGTATAAAAGGTATTTATTACATATAGAATCATAGAATTGCCTGGCTTGGAAGGGACCTTTCAGGTCATCGAGTCCCACCATCCACCCAACGCTCACAAAAAGACATCATTAAACCATATTGCTGTGTAAGGGAGTTATATCAGCTTTAAGGTGTGTGTATATTTATATACACGAAGTATTTATTGCAGTAATATTTATTTCTGTTTATATTTTTATTAGGACGTGATTATGGAGGTCTATCAAGCTGTAGTTCCCTGTTATTACCGGGGGCGCATCACCTCCCCGCCTGCTTAATTTTTTTTATTTTTTATTTTTTATTTATTTTTCTATTTTTTATTTTTATTTTATTTTTATTTTTTAAAAATTTTTTTATTTTTATTATTTTTATTTGTTTTTAATCCCCGAGCTGTCTTTGATTGATATCCCTTCCAGGCGAAAAGGGCTAAACCGCACCATATGGCACGTCTTTGGGTTTCCATCTGCTCCTGGCCCAGCTCTGCCTCAAGCTGCTGGTGGCAACATCTGCCCTTCCCAACCATCCAGCTGTGCAGGAACCAACTGCTTTGGTGGAACCCCATGACTGATTTCAACCTCAGCTGCCGCTCCGGGGAGGGGGTTCCTCGCCGCCGGACCCCCAATACCTGCAAAGCAGGTATTGGGGGTCCGGCGGCGAGGAACCCCCTCCCCGGAGCGGCCACCTTTTGGGGCAATTTGCTTGGATTTTGTCCCTTTGGGATGTTTTGCCTCATCCAACAGGTTGGCGAGGAGGAGGAGGAGGTTTGATGTCAGCCCGGCGTCTTCTGGATGCCGTCGATTCTCCTAAAAATGGGTGACTTTGAGCCCGGCGCCAAAGTTTTCTTACATAAAGCACACATCTATAGACTTAAATATATTTAAATACAT
>NW_015090787.1:893261-911246 GCF_001431845.1 Calidris pugnax | reverse complement strand
CCCCCCTCACGCATACGTAGATTTAACTTGGCAGCCTTTTTCCTACAAGGTTTTGGAGACGCCAAAAGTAGTAACGACGCTGCGGAGGATGGTTATAGCTCCTCTGTTTGCTGGATTTCTGAATTTCTGTTTGTCTCTGAATTTCTCTTGTCTGAGGAGGATGCCAGCCCGGCCAGAAAAACGGCAAAACAACCCCAAGATTGTCCTGGGAATGGCCCTGGAAGAGGCAGCCCACCCCATGGAGGGGGGAGTTGGGGAAGGGCGCGCTGTTCCAGCTCCCCCAGTCATCTTGCTTCCAGCAGAATATATATGAATGTAATTACACTTTTCCCCCCCAACCCTAGAATTTACATACGTGGGCCGTGGAGCTGCACGTGGATCAGATGCTCCCAATCAGGCGCCTCCCCGGGGGATGCAGGTCCCTCCCTGGACTGGCGTGTTTGGCCACCGACCCCAGAAGAAGGCAGTGGTGACAGCAGGAAGAGCTGGCTCTTTGAGGAGTAAGAGCAAACCGTCCATATTTAACAGCACAAGAACTCCCCAGCCATGATTTTTTCCAGTTAAAACTCTTTGGTTTGTGTTTTCCAGCCATGCCATCACCAGAAGCTCTGCTGGTGGTGGTACCCGGAGGGCAGAGATCTTCCTCCCACACCATGGTGAGGTGGTGGGCGAAGGTCTATGTGTCCAGAGGTGACCTGCCCCCTCTGCCCCACACGTTTTCTTACTGGAGAAGACCCCATTAGCAACGCACGAGGAATCAGGACCAGAGTGTCCCTGTGGCCAGCATCTGGCTGTGGTGACAGTGGAGGTGGCCGTGGCCCACGCTGGCCAGCACCCAGCTTGTGTGGGAACTGGCTCGGGGACTGGCTCCAGGCTGTTCTGCCAGCTCTGGAAACCCCCAAAAAATGTCACTTGAGGGATGTGTTTATGTCACCAGCGCTCTAAAATAGCATAATTACACATTGTTTTCCCCGTAGTTTGGGAATTAACTGACAAAACACAGAGAAATCTGGTTTAATTAACTACTTTCTTGAAGTGAAATCCTTTTCGGTTTTTCAAGTGAAATCCCTTCCTGCTTTGGGAGGGATTTTCTTGATGTATCTGGGATCCTTCCCCCTCGTACCATTCCCAGAAACCCATTCCCTGGAAGACTCTGCCCTATTTGACTGCGGGAAAACTACAATTCACCCAAGTTGGGAAAAGGGGCAGGTTTCCAGCACAGCCCCCGCCGTGTCACTGGCTCCATCTCCAGATGGACAACGTGGTCCAGGGGCTCTGGAGCTGGGGGGGAGTCAATGACAAGCTCTGAAGGTGCCCCTGGGTCTGCCTGGGGATGGCTCTGCTCCCAGCTGCGGCCAGGAAAGGCTCAAAGACACAAATCTGAATATTTTTCCTCCCAGATGTGATGTTTTTCATTACTGGAGCCTCACAGCAGCAGCGTGAGGTCACTCGGTGTCAGGAGCCCAGTCACCAAGCGACAGAGAGAGAGGGTGTTTCTGGGAACATCCTGGCATCCTCATCCTCCGTCCCGCCTCGGGGTCACTGGCGTAAAGCCTGGCAGATGTGAGACATAATTCCGGAGGGATGTCTGGTTTGACCGAGGTACCAGGAGTCTGTTTCTGTCATCCCCAACCAGAAGCAGTTTGTTGAAGTCCTCCCAAAGAGTTTGCCGCGGGGTGGGCTCACTGCCAAAGGCACCACGTGTTTGTCCCGGTGAGATCATGGCTGCAGAGGACAGCCAGGACCCCTCGCTCGCTAAAATATTTGGGTATAAAGATGTTATGGTTTTAAAGCACCAGATGTGAGGTCTGTGTGTGCCTTGGGGGTAGGCAGCGGTGCCAACGGCCTCGCCAGCTGTGCCACGGGGCTTGAGGGCCAACGTGCGCTGCTTTGGGGCCAAATCCTTCCCCTTCACTCACCTCATGGAATCATAGAATCACAGGATGGTTTGAGTGGGAAGGGACCTTAAAGCCCCCCCAGTGCCACCCCCTGCCCTGGGCAGGGACACCTCCCACCACACCAGGTGGCTCCAAGCCCCCTCCAACCTGCCCTTCAACCCCTCCAGGGATGGGGCAGCCACAGCTTCTCTGGGCAACCTGGGCCAGGCTCTCACCACCCTCACACCAAAGAAGTTCTTCCCCACATCTCAGCTCCATCTCCCCTCTTTCAGGGTCAAACCCTTCCCCCTCCTCCTAGGGCTCCCCTCCCGCATCTAGAGTCCCTCCCCAGCTTTCCTGGAGCCCCTTGAGGGACTGGAAGGGGCTCTAAGGTCTCCCTGGAGCCTTCTCTTCTCCAGGCTGAACCCCCCCAACTCTCTCAGCCCCCCCTCCCAGCAGAGGGGCTCCAGCCCTCCCAGCATCTCCGTGGCCTCCTCTGGCCCCGCTCCAACAGCTCCATGTCCTTCTGCTGTTGGTGGCCCCAGAGCTGGAGGCAGCACTGGATGGGTCTCCCCCACTGGCCACACTGCTGGAGATGCAGCCCAGGAAGGAGCTGCAGTGGGTCCTGGGTGGCTGTGTGACAGTCACCAGCATCGGTGTTACCAGCATCTTTTGCTTGTCCCACCACTGTGTGACAGTCACCTCCCTCTACAGGTGGCTCCACCATGGGTGGCTGGCAGTTAGCAAATGCCAGAAAAAGAGCTGAGAAACAAAACCTCAAGAGAACTGTTTATCTCCTGGGCGACAGGCTCACACCCTCCTGAGGCCTTCAGAAAATAGTGTCAAAATAAAGGAAACCCAACTCCTGGTAGTTATGAATTTGTAAAACCCTCCATGCACGTGATGGGCGCTGTCACCAGAGCTAATGGGCAGCGAGAACGAACCCATTAATGCAGGATGTTAATTGAAAACAGGACTTGTACAGGGAATGGAGTTTGTAATTACGAGAATAGTTATTAAAAGACCATTTTCCCTTCTAAAATGCCTGACTTTAATACAGAGTAGGAAGGAGTTATATTTAAAGAAATTAATTATTTCTGGTGCATCAGAAAGAGACATCTAAGCTGAAAATGATTTACCAAAATTGTTAAGACAGGTTTTTAATTATCAGTTTCACAACACTGTGGTAGAATACCAGCTGAACCTCACTTTTACTTTCCCTCAGGAATGTGCTTTACCCCCGTGTGGATGCTGTTCCTCCTGGGGTGTTCTCTGGAGCTCAGCTCTGGCTCTGCCCATGGTGGTGGGTCACAGCCCCAGCCTTTGCCTCCCAGGGGCTCCCAGATAACGACCTTTATGACTTTGAGGGTCTGTTTGGGGCTCTTTTTGGTCCTACCTGTGGCAGCATTGGTGCTGTTGGTTCTCTTTGTGGTCTCCCAGTCCTGGGGTGGTTTCTCAGGCACCATGCTGCTCCCTTTGCTGCCTCCCCTCCTGGCCAGGAGGTCTTCTGCCTTGGAGCTCTGGGTTGACAGGGACCGGGGCTGGTTCTGGCTGAGGAGAAGGGGGCACCCACCAGCTGTTCTGGGCTCAGCAGATGAGAGGGGATCTCACTGATGCTGAGCAAGAGCTAAAGGGCCGGGGGCAAGAGTATGGGGCCAGACTCTTCTCAGTGGTGCCTGGGGACAGGACAAGGGGCAACAGGCACAAACTGGGACACGGGAAATTCCATCTCAACATGAGGAAGAACTTCTTTCCTGTGAGGATGGCAGAGCCCTGGCAGAGGCTGCCCAGAGAGGTGGTGGAGTCTCCTTCTCTGGAGACACTCAAACCTGCCTGGACACGTTCCTGTCCAACTGCTCTGGGTGATCCTGTTCTGGCAGGGGGTTGGACCAGATGATCTCCAAAGGTCCCTGCCAGCCCCGGCCACTCTGGGACTCTGTGAAAACCAAGAGGAGCATTTTTGTGGAGAGTAAATACCAGCTGGAGCCGGGCACGTGTTCACAGAATCACAGGATTGTCTGGCTTGGATGGGAGACCTTTCAAATAATGGAGTCCAACCATCAACCCAGCACTGTCCAAACCACCACTGACCCATGTCCCTCAGCACCACGTCTGCCCGGCTTTTAAATCCCTCCAGGGATGGGGACTCCACCACTGCCCTGGGCAACCTCTGCCAAGGCTTGCTACTTGGTGCCAACGGAGCACTTACATCCACCCAACAGATCACAAAGTGCACGCTGGCCATGTCCACTCGATGAAATAATTATGGAAAAATGGGCAAGTAATAACACACAGTAAATAACATCATCTTCTCTGCAGCATTTGGAACACAGTGAGTAATAACCACTGATTTGTAGAAGAGTAGTGTTGAATCAAAATAGCCAAACTGTAGTTCAACCCACACAAAGAACGGAGGAAAAACGGGGTTGTTTTTCAGTTTTAACTAAAGGGGATCTGGTTCTTCAATATGAAAAACTAGATTAAAACTGAGGTAAAAATTGAATCCCATTAATGTTACTAGTAAATAAAAATATATTATTTCTTGGATGAGAGGGCTTTAATAATAAGAGATACCATAAAGAGAGAAATCAAAGCTGGATTGTATATTCACCGGATCGTTCAATACAAAAGCCAACAAAATTAGTCCATATTGATGCAATAAGCCAGAAGAAATGTATTAGTTTCCAGATCACAACATTCCAGTAAAAGATATCATTGGAAAAACCAAGTCAATCTTTATATCAGTCAAATCCCTATTAGATTACCCCGTTCTTTGCAGCGAGAAAATGTACAGACCTGGCCCCTATTGACGTATTGGTAATGAGATGTAAATATATCACTTTCTGGCTCACGGCATTTCGGCAGCCCACCAGAGCTGGTGGACCCATCACGCTGGTGGCCCCCATCATGCTGGTGGCCTCCTGCAGTCCCCGCAGGGTCGGGTGCCCTGGGAGGGGACAGCATCCTCTCTCCATCACCACAGGAGAAGGTTCCCCGCTGCTGTGGATGGGATGAGCCCAAATTAATAAAAGAGCAAGGAAAGGGCAAGTTTTTGATCCGTGATCTCTGGATTTGGACGTGTTTCACTGGGGTCAGCGGCAATGTCTACACAAAGGGATGAGAATTGTCCTGGCTGATTCCCCATTCCATGGGAATTTGATGTTGTTTTATTAAAGTTTTTAAAGACATTCCAAGTTGAGTCTAATTTTTAAGTTTTAAAATTTCAAAGTTTTATTTTTCCTCATATGCCTAAAAAATGGCCCTATAATGACTTTATAAGAATTTATTCTCTCTGCTGTATGAAGATGCTATTTAACACACACTGTGATGGTCTTGTGTGTCTAATTATTGTTCAGCCTCAGATCAAGGTACTCCTCAGACTCCGCAAACTCACAGCAAACTAGACCAGCACTTCAGAAGATCTAGACCAGTAAAAACCCCTCTGATAATTGTGGCTGCTAAAGTAGCTACAGAAGCAGTAAAAGTGCATTTTTGTTTCCTGGTCAAACAGCCCAGAGCTTCCAGCAGGTTCACGTGAGACGTACTTCGATGGAGGGATCTGAGGAGAACTTGGGAAATACCCTCAGTTTGAGGTACGAGTTAAAGGCTGTTATTAATAACAAGGTGCTTAATTCCCAGTGTTCTCGTTTTTCTGTTGGTTTCTCAGGTCATGCAAATCAGGCAAGGCTGGGAAGGTAAAACGAGGGGGAAATTTTACCGTAAGATTAATGAGCAAAATACAACTACCTTTTCTCAACGAACAGGCAAAGTGCTAAAGGTCAGGAGTGACACTTCGGAGGGGTTCCCTGAGCATTCCCTGACCCCTGCAAAGGGCAGATCTGTTTGTGTGGGCCCATCCTAAGTGCCCAAACCCTTTCTACACCCCCCCAACCTTGCACTTTCCAAACACTGCCCATTATTGCTACTCTAACTGAAGCTCCAAAGTGAATAATACTCCTTATTCCCCCAACTCAAAGTATATTTTTAATTTTTTTTCTGCTCGTGTTTTCCTTCAGTTTTTTGGGTTTGGTTTTTTTTGTTGCTACTTTCTGAGTAATCTCTTCTTTCTCAGCCTCAGCACCATGAAAGTTCAGAGCCCAGGGAAGGAGTTTCCATGACACACACTGGTTTGTCCTGGAGAGGAACGTGGGACTCCTGGAGAAGATCCCCCACAGGAATTGCTTCACTCGGGTAACGGCGATGAGCTCCTGTCCCCAGGGCTCCTCAGAAACTCGTGTTCCCAACGTCTGCTGCCACCGGGACTTTCACTCTGCTTCGGTTTTTTATTAATAACAAACTCTTGTTGTTCTTTGGCGGATGATGCCGTTACACAGTTATTTTTAGGTGCATTTGCTGTAATTTGGCTGCCTTATAACTCAGTAATTATACTATTACTGCAATGAGAGAAAATGTAAAGCTTCCAGTTTCCTATCAGCTCAAAAGTGACAAAATTTAAATCCAACTGTATTTTTTTTTTGGAAGAGCTATTAGCAGTAGCCCTCACTTTGGTTTTTCTTTCCCCATGAGCCTGGGTGAAGAAGTCCCATTTTCCCATGTGGGTCAGGAAAGCAGGAAAAGATGGTTTTACATGAGAATATTCGTTATTTCTGAGCGGGGAGCACTCAGGGCCCTGGTTTGCAGAGGAGGCAAAAGGCACCCTGGTTCCCAAAAATAAACATAAATGCAGGCTGTTTTGGTAAAACAATGAAAACAGAGGTGGAAGAGGGGGTGTCATGGGCCACCCCTCTCTGCCCCCAACTTCCCTCTGTGCCAGATGGATCCACGTGTGGCTACAGCTTTGGTTGGAAGGCAAACGGTGGCCACTTGACCACTCATCATGAGTTTAAAGGCTGACACACCTCATCCTGTAAGGGCTCAGAATTGCTTGTTGCCAAAAGATTGCCGTCTTCCTCTTGTCTGAGAAAAAATTCCACTTATGTTTTGGGTTCTAGATATCACCTGAAGAGCACAAAAAACAGGGAGCAAGGGGTTCCCCTGGAGGAAAGGGAGCACGGGAAGGAAGCTGCAAGGCCAGGTGGGCATTTGAAGTCCAAGTTATGGTTGATTTAAGACAGTGAGTAGGAGCTGAGCATTCTTCTGGTGTGATTCCAGGCAATCAGAGAAGATCTCACTTAATACCTGTAATGATTCTGGGGTTCATACCGGGCTAATGAGCGTGTGGTGTGGTCCTTCTCACTGGAAGGGGATGTGTTTCAATCGGGATGTAGGTTTTTCCAAAGCTTTTCCAGGAACAGCAAATAACGTGTGCTCTGAGACAGAGCTCGTAATATCTCCCCCGTGAAAATAACAACACTCAGCAAGCAAACTGGGAAAACATAAACTGTTATGTTTGTGTGTGCTGGGGACAGAGAGAGAACAGCAAACAGGCAAGAGGGTTCAGAGAATAAGTTGACACTTTAGGAAATAATAATAATGATAATAATAATAGTGTACATTTTCAGGGTTGGGTAAAACATTTTGCAGAGTATTTTAATCAGGCATCCTCTCAACAAATACGAAGTGTCCCGTGGCACCATCTGCCCTAATGAGACTCTTGGTGTCCAAATCAGCTTTGCCTTCACATCCCCCGTGGGTCTGTAAATTAAAGGCCTGTAAGGAAAGCAGGAGCATCCCACTGTCTGCACACTTTAAACTGTGTAAACCTGTATAATTGTGCTAGACTCTGGCTTTCTGAGCTTTACCAAAAACCCTCCTATTTGCCTCAAATCCTGAGATGTTAATTTTCATCTCTGATTAGGCTAAAGACCAGTGGAGGCTCTTTTATGAAGTCCTGCAGACTCCTACCTGCTTCCTGAGGGCTGAGAAAACCATTGGAATATTGTGTAATTAATTTGCCAGTCAAATAATTTCTGCAGGGCTATATTTTACTTATCCGCCTGCAACCCTAATGAATCTCCCAGTTCACTACTTTAATCCTGTTTTCTGCCTTTTTATCTCCTTTTTTAATTCCAACTTTGGTAATTCTTTACTATGGGCTGATGCATAACCTGGATTTTTGGGATGTTCTTACAATGTTCTCGCTGGGGACAACAAACACCAACCAAACCCACCCAGACTTGGCAGACTGGGAGCTACGGAAGGACTTCCTTGCTTTATTCCTCCATTTCCCTGCAGCAAACCAGGGAGTTAATTCAATAAAAATGAAAGATGTAAAAACATAGGAGGAAAAGCCATTTTTAGTTGGAGGACCTACGACTGTAGCGTCACCCAGGCTCAGTCTAGAATACACACAGAACTTCCTGAAGGTTATTCTGAGCGCTGTCTTCCCCGAGTAGCAGCAGCAGATGATAAAAACTCTTTGGTAAATAACATCAGCAATTTTTTCAGTTATTCCACTTTTCAACAATATACTTATCTTTTCAAATGGTTTGTTAAGTGGCATTAGTAAGTGTGTTGTCCATAACTCCTGAAATTTGTCACTTTAACGTTTTTTCCTGATCTGTGTGGCAGGAACATTTTTGGAAGGACAGGAATGCTAAGTAAAGCATAAATAATATAACAGAACCATGAACATTCTCAACTGCCTCATTTGGATACCTGCAAAGAAACGCAGGGTATGATCCTACGGCAGCAGAAAAATCACTTTAGCTATTTATTTATGAGCGGCCGATGCCACTGCCACGGGCTCCTGCAGCTCAGAGGAAAAATGCTGTGGAAAATCCAGAGTGAGTTCAAGCGTGTGCCTCATGAGAATCGATGAAAAACACAGAACCTCCCTGGGCAGCCTCTTCCAGGGCTCTGCCACCCTCAAAGTCTAGAAGTCCTTCCTCGCGTAGAGATGGAACTTCTTATATTCAAGTTTGTCCCCATTGCCCCTTGTCCTGTCCCCAGGCACCACTGAGAAGAGTCTGGCCCCATCCTCTTGCCCCCCACCCTTATCTCTTGCTCAGCATCGATGAGATGCCCTCGCAGTCTGCTCTTCTCCAGCTGAACAGCCCCAGGTCCCTCAGCCTTTCCCCAGCACAGAGATGCTCCAGTCCCTCAGCATCTCCACAGCCTCTGAGGGACTCTCTCCAACAGTTCCCCGTCCTTTGTGAAACTGGGGGGCCCAGCACTGGTCCCACTACTGCAGCTGCAGCCCCCCCAAGTCAGAGCAAAGGGGGAGGATGACCCCCCAGGACCTGCTGGCCACGCTCTTCTTGATGCCCCCTTCGGCCTCCTTGGCCACCAGAGCCCATTGGTGGCTCATGGGAGAAGGGGGGCACCAAGCAGCGGCCTCGGAGGGGCGGGGCGGGGGGGCTTCTTCTTGGGGGTCCCCCACCCTCCACCGCACACGGGGCCGGTGCCGGTGTCGTCCCCTCGCCGCCCCGGTGCCCAGAGACAGCGGTGAGGGGCGGCGGGGCCCGTCCCACCCTCTGATACCGCCGGGTGGAAACGGTTGCCAGCCGGGGATGTAGCTCAGTGGTAGAGCGCGCGCTTCGCATGTGTGAGGTCCCGGGTTCAATCCCCGGCATCTCCAACCGGCTCTTTTTAGCGTTTCCGGTATTATTTTCTCCTGTGTTTTTTTTTTCCAAAATTTTTTTCCCCTCCCTCCCGTTGCTCCGCGGGGCCGCCCCCGGCACGACGTGTCTTTCCCCCCAGCGCTGCGGCACCGCTTCTTCCCGCTCCGGAGCCCCGCGGGGAAAAGCACAGGGCGCAGGAAGCGCTGCGGGATTAAAAGGCGGAGGTTTAAGAAAACCGAGGGGAAAAAAAAGTGACCTGCATTGGCCGGGAATCGAACCCGGGCCTCCCGCGTGGCAGGCGAGAATTCTACCACTGAACCACCAATGCACGCTCTGATTGAGTCTTTTGCGGCTCCCGCCTCCAATACCTCGCCCTCAATTTTGGGGTTTTGTCTGTTTTCCCAGCTTTCTGTTGGTACTCGCTGCTTTTGAGCCGTTATGTCCACGGAAAAGAAAAAACAAAAGGTTTTTAGGAAGTTAGCAGTCTCTGTGTGCATTTTTCCCTCTGAAGGATAAAAAAAAATTAGAAAATTGTATCATGTACCCACCACCCTTTACATTTAAAAGCTTTCAGAAGTCGCAAAAGCTGTATTTTTGATCCTTTTCCACACCGGGAGGACTTTGGCAGAGGCAGCCAGCAGTGAAGGGCTCAGAGGCTCACAGGATCGAGCAACAGAGGGCTGACTGGGGTACAATGTCTGAAGTTATGTGTCTCTCTCATGGGTTGCTGTGGAGCTGCAGATCCTGACACCTCAGCCCCATGTGCCGTTGTGTGGTGATGTGATACCAACAGGACCCCACTGCCTGCACCGTGATGTAACCACCCCCTGTTCCAACACAAATTACACACCCTCCTGACATCTCCTTTGTCTGGGACACGCTCCCAGGGACGGTCACCCCGAGCCAGAGAGGTCAAGGAGAAGCAGCATCAGGTGCTGGCATCAGGAGAGCACCAAGGTGGGCAGATGAGAACAGCTGTGCTTCAGAGGAGCACCTACCGCCAGCAACTCTCACAAAGGGTTTCCTTCCTCAGCGAACAGCAATTTGACACTGCAGGAAATGTCCCGATCTCCTGCCTGGATATACGTTAAGGTGGAAATGTAAACTTCCCCATGGAGAGTCCTCTGCTGCCCAGCCCTGCAGCTGCTCCCAGTTGCACAGTGGGTCCATCCGGAGGGAGGATTTCTCTTACCAGCCTAAGGTAGAGGCTGAGCAAAACTCGTGTCTGCAGTGAATCTGGAAAGCAAGCTAAGGTCAGTCCACACCAGGAGACAGCGTTTCCCACTCCCCCCGGCCCGGAGGAACGCCGCAGGGCAGGAACAGTGCCAGGGCAGGAACAGTGCCAGGGCAGCTCCTCTCCCCTCAACTTCACTCCAATCCCTTCATTCCCACCGGCAGAAACTAGCACAGCGAAGACTTCACGTAATAACGGCTATTTAGAGTTATTAATTAAATTATATTTAACTCGTTCTTACAATTGCATCAGTCTGCCTTGAAACGCTGCTTTCCCAGGTGAAGCCCAGAGCAGAAATCCCAAAGCAGTCAGGCAAAAACCAGTCATACTGAGAAGATTCTAATTCATTATTTTACTAGATCTGAGAGTGAGGCACGCCGAGGTAGATAGCTCTAGTTGACTAATTAGTTTCCCCCCCTCTATTTTCATTCTCTCCCCATCACGTCAGGAGGCAGGGACGCTCTGGCAGTGCCTGAGCACAGCCAGGGGACTCAGAATTCCTGGAGGGAGAAGCTGGTTTTACTGGGCAGGTCGGGGGGATTAACACAACAGGCTGCCTTTCTCCTGCTCCTTAGGGAATTAATTTTACCAGGGATGGCTACAGGAACAAACTGCACTATCAGCGAGCCCGTCTGGTCCCCAGAGCAGAACCGAAACCTCTTCTTGCACCCGCAGTTACTAATTCAGGGCTGTTTCCCATGGCTGTTAGAGCACGTTCTGCGTCTGCTCAGAACATCTGTGGGTGCTGGCTGACAAAGGACGGGGAACTCTGCACATCAGGAGGGGTTTGGCAGTTCACATTGCTTGCTGGAGCCCCAGTGCTGCTCTAGAACGTGCTCCAGAAACCCTTTTCCAGGCTGCATGAGACAGGCTCGTACCTGGCTGCTCTTTAAAAATGACTGTGTGTGGCAGAGCGCTGAATGAAGGAGAGACTCGGGCCCTGTAATGTCAGGAAACAGTGGTACAAGGTCTCAGAACTGGGGAAACTTTCAAAGGATTGGTTCATCCTTCTCCAGTGAGACGAGAAGTCCTGGAGGAGTTCATCGCCCTAATCATCCCAAGGGCTGGGAGAAGTCTCCCTGCCAAACCTGGGTGCAGAAGGGAAGAGTCTGTGCAGGGCTAGCGCAACAGGACGGGGACAGTCCGTCAAATTACTGTCCTACACAAAATTTAAGCTCTAACACTTCATAAAAACAAATGTGTCTCTAGCCGTCATCCATAAAACATACCTAATTTTAGAAGTTGGGTAGATGGCCCGAGTGGCTTCAAGAATCCAACTTCATATAACAAGGTTACAGCATGTAGGGAACTACTTTTAGTGAGATGGCTTTAAATCTACTTTTGTGTGTTTCTCCCTAGTACCCGATGACTGGCTGAGAGGGATTATCTCCTCAGGGACCCGGGACAGCATCCCCTTGGGTTCAGTTAAAAACCCTTCCTGGCAGCCGAGGAGACGCAGCCCCAAACATCCCGATGGAGCCAGCGTAGCTGCAATGGGAACAAGGTTGGGATAACAGACAGGTAAAAGAGCTCAAATCAAGCTTGTGGCTGGAGGTGGGGATTACCTGGGGTGGGGTACCATTCCTTCCCTCCTCCTCCCTGGCCGGGATGGACACGTGTCCCCGTGTCAGGCGCTGCGCTTGCGGCTGTGCAGCTTTGGAACCGGTGTTTGCATCAACCTCTCCACTGGTACAGAAAGAAGAGAAGGTGTGATGCTCGAAATGTACTTCTTCCATCTGCTGGGATTCACCTCTTCCCGTGGAGCTGTGTTAAATGGAGAGATCCTGTCAGAAATAATGCCCACAGAGTGATTCGGACCCACCCGAAATATCCCACACTTCTTCCTAAGACTTCTCGTGTTTAACCAACACTGAATATCACCGGGGGGTCCGGTCAAGACATCTTACTGGCCCCCAAAATTCTGAAGGATAACTGCAGGCCTTCCAGAACATCTCTGGAAAGTAAAGGCTTCCAAAGCCTGCTCCTGTAGTGCAGAAAACCTGTCCCCTCCCCGGCGAGTTGTGCGCCAAGCAGAGTTACACGCACATCCACTGGATTTTAACAGGTCACGGAATAAAGCCGGGCATTTAAAAATATCCACCTGCCCAAAAGGACACAGGGAGACGTACTGCAGAGCCTTCAGCAAAAGACTGTTGGAACAGAACAAACAAAACAATCGTGGTAATCTTTTAGGTAGGATTTATAATGTAGAACAACTTGTCAGTGCGGGTTAAAGTTTTAAGGGCTAGCAATTTTGACAGCGTCCCTTTGAGCACAGCGAGCACGCAGGGACCAGCAGGACAGCAAAAGGTCACTTGGTCACACGTATCTGCTGCCTCCTTTAAGTTTATCTCCAGACCCACCAGGCACGTCCCAATTAATTATTTAAATCTGCAGGGGAAAAATATTTCTGTAGATGAAAAGGTACAGTCTTAAATCCCAGGGAAGCTGCAGGATGGCTGGATGGTGAAAAAGCAGGGGTGGGAGGAAGCTGAGGCACAGCATCCCATCCAGGAGCTTCCCACCCCGGGAGGAGCTGGCTACATCCAGGAACGGCCCTTTGCTTCCCGTATCGGCGAAGAGGAAACTCGCAGATTTTCCTGCATCCCTCTGTTTTCATCGGAACATTTCTGGCTGGCAAAAGGCCACCAAACCCAAATGAACAATGACATAAGTGGTTATTAAAATAATTCTTCCCAACCCAGCTATTGCCGATGCTGCAGGGATCCACAGAAGTTCCTTCTAAACCTTTGGACACCCCAAAAATATTCATTCCAGACACTATTCAAAGGGTGCCAAGCGAAAGCAGGCAATGGAAATGGACGCTGGGAGAGAACAAGACACAGATCCTGTATTTGTGGTGGTTGGAAGGGACCTCAGAGATCATCATTTCTTCATTATGTACTGGAATATCAGGCTTTCCCAGTGGTTATATATGCCTTTGAACAGGTTTTCTAAGATTTTTCCCTCATCAATTGCATGGAGAAAATACCTGGATGAAAAGCAGATGTGTATATTCACTGGGGCTGATTTTGGTCTGCCATTGTCTGAGAGAAAAAAATAATACAGCACAAATTCCAACGAGCCTTTTCCACTTCATTTTCAGAATACAATCTCTCTCTGGCACACCTAAAGAGGAAATATTAGAAAGATTTTTCATATTTCCTGCCACAACGACGATTTTTAAACACCAGCAAGTAAATACTCTTGGCTAGTCCGAGCAGACTTGGTTTCTGAAAGATACTGTCGTTCTTTCCCCCTTCTCTACCGATGGCACCCAGGCTCTCTGTCAGACCCAGCCCAGCTGTTTGCCCCGGAAACATACGGCTATTCCACCTGGTTTCTGCCCATCGCCCGGCTCCCCCGGCGCCGCGCTGCCCGTGCTGCCACTGCAGGGAGCGGCCCCTTAATTACCCTGTTTGTTCCCCAACAAATAACCCGACCCGTGACCTTATTCTTTTAAACGGCAATTTTTGCGTTTGTTTCTGTGACTCAGCCCCGGTGTGCTCTCTGCACCGCACAGCAAACAGCAACACACAGTTGCGATGATAACACACGACTTCAGTCTCAACAGAAAAGCTTTTCTCCTGGCAGACACAGGCAGGAACGCAGTGGATGTTTGTATCTGTCACAGTTTAAGGGGGGGGAAAATGTTTAAACACCAGCGATACCGCCCAGTTCCGCTGGTAAACTGAGTCTCTGACATGAAGCAACACAGTCACATTTCTGAATGATACCCGATAGCAGCCGCCAGAGATGGGAACACTTCTAAATGTTTAATCATAGCCATGACTAAGGGCTTCTCTTTTCCAACGGGAGCCGAGGGATCCAACCAGCCCCAGATCCCGCTTGAAAAAAAAAATCTCAGTAGAGAAATTTGGCTTCTGTCTCTTCATTTCCACTCTTCCACGATTATTATTATTACGCCGTGCTCCTCCCAAAGACGTTTTCCTGAAGACAGATTAGGAGAAAACATGTTTGTGAATGTAGGAACAGATTTTCCTGGTATGATCCATACCTTTGGCACGCAGTCAGGAAGCGATGATAATCTCTTTTCTCCATCTTCTCCCAGCTAATGAAGAGAAACTGCCTCTGGGGTTAAGGACAAAAGGTGAACTCTCCCCGAACACAATTTACACCTGCTGAGCGCATGATTCGGGCATCTAAAATTCTTCTCTTGGCAGGTGGCCCAGGGACCGAGCCACACACGTGGGTTCTAAGGAGGTAATATTTTCATCCAGGCATTAAATAAAAAACAGGCTCAAGAGGGATGGGGTTTGCGATACCTCAAGGCATATCTTTTTTTTTTTTTTTTTGCTTAACCTCATAAAAAAACTTTCAACTATTCAAAGTTGTGAAGGCCAGTCTTCACCAGCCAGGCACCAAGATAAAACCAGAAGTGGAAAATAACGAAGAGAAGACAGCTGTAGTCGGAGAGAAGCTGAACCAAGGTTTCCCTCATTAGCAGGTAGCAGCACCATGGCTGTGTGGAGAACCTCTCCTGCAAAGGGAGCTCACTCAGTAAATGTGATCCTAATAAAAGTTTTCAGTCATTCGTGGATTTTCCTTTTCTGAGAAGAGCAGTACAGGGGTTTTTTTTTTTTTTTTCCTTCTCCCTTTAAGACTTTGCTGGTCTGAAGAGTCCATCAGCCACAGAAGTGCTGGGGTGTGGAATACCTTCCCCTGGATGCCGAGTGCAGACACATCTAACGCTCCTCATCCAAAGGTGTGAATCCATCAAAAATTACCACAAACTGACGCTGACAACACAGCCAGGCCGGGGCAGACACCAGCCTCGAGGGGTGGGAAGGCAGGATATTTTCCCAGTTCTCAAAAATTTATGATGGCGTTTTGAATATTTGTTAGAGACAGAAGAAACGACATTTAGTGCCATCTAAGTACACATCGATGGGGCAGGTATTCACTCCTAAAACCCATGTGTGTTGAATCAGGCTGTGATTATTCACCGTGAACACATTTAAACCCCTTTTTTTTCCCCAGTTCAATTGTTCCTCCTCCTTTCTCACACTCTGTCTCAAAAAACCCACCCCAAAAACATACCCAAAAAACCCCCAATGAATCCACTTCAGAGGGGTTTCTTTGATTTTCCATCATTTCTGTTCAGCTGAGGTATTCCCGTGGATTCTAAACCTGAATATCTATGGAGTGTACTGATTCCACTTGAGACCTTATTTCCTTTTAAGAGCACTACCGTGGCTCCTAACGTGTCTGCTGCCCCCAGCATCAGTGGCTCGAAGTATCACTTACTTTGCAAAACTTGTGAAATCCAACCCTCGGAGTTGTTTACCAACTTTAAATGCCACCTTGGGAGCTGATAGCCGCACGTTATCATTGCAGCTTCCAATTTAGCTCATCTGGTTATATCTGACCCCAGAGGGAGGGATTAGGTTCCTACAACCCCCTCGGATGGGCCCTGCTGGTGACATTTAGCTGGCTGAGGGGGGACAGGAGCGTGCCTGAAGGGCGCTATGGGAGGGAGACGTGCCCCATCCCTCATGGCAGCAGCAGGTTGTTTTTCGGTGCCCAACAGAAAACACGTCTCCTGCCGCCTGTGAAGCGTGTTGACTAAGCAGCCGGCACGGAAGAACAGCAATAAAAGTGGTTTCTGGGAGACAGCCAAGAAGCACGGTCAGGCACAGCTGATCCTTCCATGCCTGGAAAGCAGGGAACCAGGGACGGGTCCCCAGAGCTCAGGGTGTGCAGGGGTCCTTCGTGTGGGGCACCAACTGCATCAGGCCACTGACAGAGGCAATGGGTGGGTAAAGACAGACTCGTGGTGGGCTTACGGGGACAAAGAGTCACAGGATCAGCTTGTGTTTTGCTCCAGTATGAAAAAGGAGATCCCAAACACTCAGGGAACCACAACCCTCAGCACACAAAAAATATAAAATTGCAGGGAAAAGTGCAGCCAAAAGTTCAGTGATGAGTTTTGGAGGGGGAGGAGGATCCTGGCTTATTACTAATGCGTGTCTGGCTTTCTCACTGCAGAAGAAGCAACAGCAGGAACCTCCAGATGATTCTCCCCCCCCCAAAAAAAAACGCAGCTATGTTTGTCAGCTGTGTCCCCAGGAGCGTGAGAAATGGGATGAGAAACAAAGAGGACCATGAGACCATAATTCATAGGAGCTGCTCTACCAAGACTTGTCGCTTGGTATCGCAGAACAGAAAGCAGCAGGAGAATGAGGAAACACCAAATGTCTCCCGGTGTCACCCAGCCAGCACCTCACATACAAACCTTACACAGCAAGTGCCCAGGGAAGTTCAAGATTGGAAATCTGGAGAGGTGAAGAACTGGAAACCTTTCAATTGAGGAAGCCCTCAAGAGAGGAAAACAAGCCCCCACACCCCGCGCTGCAAAACTAACCTGAGAGTCACCCTGTCCCAGCACTTGCGCTGCAAGTGTCCTCTCTGTGACAGTGCGAGTGTCACACCATGGTGGGCTCCATTAGCTGTGCCCCTGAGGGGTAGCGGTCAGCCTGGCTTCTAGGAAGACCTGGAAAAACTGCTAAATTGTGCTTCTGCCAAGTCTGGTAGAAACTGGGAGCTCAGCAGGGTCTCCTGAGAAGTTTCAGTTGAAGAAAGTTGGCAGATGTATCAAGCCCCTGAGATGTCGCTTCACATCCAGCTTCAATGCCATACTGGAGAGGACAACTGAAAGAGAGATGATGTGCATTTCTATACATCTGTTATGTACTGCGTATTTGTTCTCATAGGTGGATGCTCAGCGATTTAGCATTTTTCTGGTCTAGGATTTCCTCTGCCTTCTATGAAGGATTTCCTCTGCCAAGGTCTTCTATGAAGGACTTCCTCTGTCTAGGCCTTCTATGAAGGATTTCCTCTGCCGAGGTCTTCTAGTAAGATCAGAATTAACTACTAAATTATGCTTCTGCCAAGTCTGTAGAAACTGGGAGCTCAGCAGGGTCTCCTGTGAAGTTTTGGTTGAAGTAAAAGAGCTGGCAGATATATCAAGCCCCTGAGATGTCGTTTCTCAACCAGCTTCATGCCATACCGGTGCCACTGGAGAGGAGAACTGAAGAACCATAGCATCACAGAACGCTTAGGAGCTGGGAAGGGACATTTTAAGGTTCCTTCCAGCCAGGGGCAGGCATACCTCCCACCACAACAGGTTGCTCCAAGCCCCCTCCAACCTGGCCTTGAACCCCTCCAGGGATGGGGCAGCCACGGCCCCCGCCTCCCGCCCGGCCCGAGCCGGAGGAGGGGCCGCGAAGGGCCGCGACGCCCCTCACTCCAGCCCGCGGCTCGGACAGCCACAGCTTTCTCTGGGCAACCTGGGCCCGTGCCAATTCCTCAGAATAATTAATTAATTAATTAATTAAATTAGTTAATTAATTAATAAGCCGCAGCTGCCCCCTTTGGCCGCCTCGGGCCG
>NW_015090787.1:835708-893251 GCF_001431845.1 Calidris pugnax | reverse complement strand
TCCAGCCCGCGGCTCGGAGGGCGGGAACAGGCCGCAGCGGCGGGGCCTACCGCGGCTTCCCCTTCCTGAGGAGAACCGTCCCGCCCTCGGACGGCCCTGCCGGCTGGCTGAGGCGGCGGGCAGGGCGGGGGAGGCTGAGGCGGAGCGGGGAGAGGGAGGCGCGGAGGGAGCCCTCCCTTCATCCCTCCATCTCCTCCTGCCGTGAGGGACGCGGCGCTCGGCCGGGCTGTTGGAGTAAGTGGCTTTCGGTTGTGGTGGTGGTTGGTGGTGTGTGGGGTGTTGATAGCGGAGGAGGGGAGGGGGGGAGCTTACAGGAAAGAGCGACCTAAAAATGGAGCGTGTGGTTGTTTTAATGGCAGGAGGATAAAGCACTCGGCAGCTGTCCCGTTTGTCTGTGTGTTGTCACCCTGAGCTCCCTCACAGCCCAGGCACAGCCCTGCTCTCTCTGTTTATGGATATCTGCCTGCACACATATAACAAATAGAGGGGAGGTTTTGCAGGAGCCTTTCACTAGATTTTTCTTTCTCGGGTAGAGCTGGTGGAATACAGCATCTCCTATTATTAAGAATGCTGGGCAAAGAATAGCATAGCTGTAGTCACACTGCTGTGTGGGAAATGCAGGTGGTTACTCCTCACTGGCCTTGAACGCTGCTGTGGGACCGTTCCTGGGTGAGAGTCTATCGCTGTAACAAGTAAGTCCTAAACTTCCCTGCGTTCTTATCTGGATTCTTTACTCAAACCAGAACGTTATCTCTTCTAACCAATTGCTTCGGTAAACCCTTGTAAGCCCATTACTACAGGAAAAGTTTATAAATGTGTGTGTGTGTAGACCTTGGGTTTAAACCAGCCAGATTTACTACCTGCCAAGTTTACTCTATTTGCTGTAAGGTGGTAGCGAAGGCGTGCTGCCAGCCAGCTCCCTTCCACCGCCGCTCCCGTCCCTGCTCTGCATTTTTCTTCTCTGCCCCACTCCTTGTCACCCCTCCTGGTGTCCCTTTGCTGCTGTCAGGCCCTCACAGAGCTCTGTGGGGACCGAGGCATGACTGGGACACCTCGCCAGGCTGGCCAGGCACACTCTGTGTCTAGCTTCGAGCAGGGCAGCCAAGGAGACAAGGACAACTTCCTCTTCAAGGCTTGGAGCCCTGCGGAGACGTGACTCTGTCACCACTACAGACTCTTGCTTCTGTCCTCTGGTGGCTCTCGGGTGATGGCCAGACTTCTCCCTGTGTCCTCTTTTCGTTCTCCGTGTTTGCAGTCTGCTCTCTGTGAGCCATGGCTGCTCTCCTGCGATGGCATTTCCACCCAGAAAGTTTCCCAGCATGAGAGGGTTGCTCAAGTGTAATTACACTGACGTTGGCCTGAAGGCTCGGAAGTCCCTTTGTAAGGTAATCTTCTGACTGTGGATAAGAAGCAAGCTCAGAGACCCAGCTGTTAAGAGCATGATGTATTTTTAATTGAAGTCAATCAGGCCTTTTCTTTTTCTCGCTTATTCATAGGTACGGTTCCTCAGAAACGGTCAGTGATGAGCAGTGATGGATGCTTAGCCAGTAGACTCAATCTTAAACTTCAAGACCTTTAAGGGTTGGTAGCTAAGGCAAAATCCAGTATTGGCTCTTCTGTAGTAGCAACAAGGAGCATATGATTAATTTTAATGTTAGCCATTTGCCAATTTTAATTTAGTCTAACTTGGGATGAAAGTTTTGAGTAGGCACCAATGGGCATAAAAAATTATGCACATACCTTGTATCTAATTTATAGTGCTACTTTGGTTGCAGACATATAGGTGCACACTTTGTTTGGCCTAATTATGTGTGTGTGCATGTATGGCAGCACAGCAGCAGCGTAATAATCACAGCTTGGTGAGCTGGGCCCTTATTATATAATGCAGTGTTTTCTCTGGAGATCCACAGATCTCGTGGAGCTTTGGGAAGCTGGGTGGATGTGGCAGCTTCAAAGGCCACTCACACAAACCAGTTTTCCAAATGAAAGCTCGTGTAGGTTCCTTTCTGCTGCCTGCTTGGTTGCCACACAAGTCTCTGCAAGCTTCAGCAAATATTTAAAAGAAATGTCCCTTTTCCACAGCCAGTTTGCAGTTGTTACTCCCTACTTTCCCATGTGAATATCTTGTTGGTTTCCAAACAAGGGTTTGTGTTTGCAAGTAGCTCTGTTAAGCAACAGCTTACTTTTGTCATAGTCCTTGTTTACATGCGGGTGAATGGGACTTAAAGAATTATTTTACCTTTTCTGAAATATATGGGCCTGTGCTGCTCTTGGTTTAAGCTTGATTTATACAACTGGTCTAGTTGTATAAATTAGTTAATCTCCCATATATTGCTTGTCCTTCCGGTTGTAGTTTGTGCATGCATTTTTCTGGGGATTAGCTTTATCACGCAGGGTGTGCCCCCACAGCTGATGGGAGCGGGATCGCGGTGTCCTGCCCCCAGAAGGGCACGGATACCTGTCCTTGTCGTTGTCCCAGGACCATGCCATGTTGGGTGATCTCAGGAGAGTGAGGGACCGCTGAAAAGCCAAGTGCTGGGTAAAAAGAGAAATGAACACAAAATGAGTTGCTGTTTTGCTTTCGGGGTCCGCTGCGGTTGTGGCACAGCTCTTGCTGATGTGCGTATAGCCCATTTCTTCCTAAAAGCTTTCATCGCTTTAGAAAACAGCTTTTATTACATAATGAACAAACAGTTTGCAATCAGAACTCTTCTGCAGCCTCATCGTATTGCTTATAGAAACATTTTGTATCCTTAAATGACTTCCTTTGAGCCAGGTTGCCAAGTGAACGTGCAGCTTTATCTCGGGAGGGGTTTCCAAACACCAGGTGAACTTGCTCCGGGTCGTGTCCTGATGGTGCTGGAGGAACCCAGGTTGTCCTCTCTCTGCTGGCCGGGTCCAAAGTCCCCACCTGTGCCTTTGTGCTGAGCAAAGCGTTGCTCAAACCAAGGGTTGATTCTGATTTCAGAATGGTATTGAATGCACGGCCCTCCTCTGGCATCGGATTTGCATGTGCTATCAGGTCTCAATCTTTATGCCAGTGTATAAAACTAGGTCACTTCCTTGACACACCTAAGTAATCACCTCATTTGTAGTTATTTTTTGAACAGGTACCTGTTTGTATACGCAGGTCTGTGTCCAGTCTTGTAATAAGCAAAACACTTTGTCTTTTAATCCTTTCTCCTTTTGTTTGAACTCGGGGGGGGATAGAAAACCATGGATACCATTCAGTGTTGGGATCCAGCTGACTTGGTAGACTGTTTAATCAAATATCCGCATTAACTATGAGAGGAATGAAGAATATCAGAAAAAAAAAAAAGGGTGAACAGCTATAAATTAACTGCTTCTAACAAGAACATCTCTTTCTAGTTGCAGTAATGGGTTTGCAGTGTTTGTGAGTTGTGTATTGTGGGTGGTGGGCTTTATGGCTGGCATTAACCCCGGGTAGTGCAGAGAGCAGGAATGGCTGTTTGAGCTATTCAAGCGAAAGATGGTGTTGGCACAAGAACAGCAAAGTATGGAAACCGCCCTGCGTACCTTTAGCCGGTCATCAGGTCACTCCTTGGATGGCACATTTTGAAGTAATCATTCAATAGGGCAAGAGGGAGTTGAAATACTTTTCTGATAAATATGTTATGATGTTTGTGCGATGGGAAGGCTGAAAACGCTGGTGGCCTCGGTGTTTGGTTGTGTTCTGTAAGTGGTGAGGTGCAGCGCCTGGCCCTGCAGCCACTGTTGTTGGGGAGCATTGTCTCACTCTCCCAACCACGCTGCTTTCTCTGGCAACGTTACCCCTCTCTGAAATCCCAGGAAAGATTTACAAATCAGACTTTTCCCCTCATTATCTGGAAGGCTTTTTTTTTTTTTTTTTTTTTTTGGGGCATAACGAAACAGAAGTGGTTAGGTTAAAAATACAAATAGTGCAAAGAGAAGCCAAAAAAGTTTGTTCCTTATAGAATGGAGCTTAAAGCAGTCGGGATATTGTCTGGGGCTGGGTGGGAAGGTCCTGCTCGCCTGGAGTTTTTTTTTTTTTTTTTTTTGTAGGAGCATAACGAAACAGAAGTGGTTAGGTTAAAAATACAAATAGTGCAAAGAGAAGCCAAAAAAGTTTGTTCCTTATAGAATGGAGCTTAAAGCAGTCGGGATATTGTCTGGGGCTGGGTGGGAAGGTCCTGCTCGCCTGAGAGCAGACAGCAAATGAAGGAGTTTGAGGCAGTGGGGACAGGAGAAGGAAGAAGGATAGTACTCCTATTTTTTGCTTTGTTTTTCCTTTATTTTTGTGCATGACAAGCACTGCAACTACTTTTGGGCACGATAGCCGAGCTCGTTGCCGGTACTGGAGCGTGGGAAGGATTTTCCCCATATGGTGTTTCGCTTCCACTCCTTAAGTTTTGGGTTTTAAGTTCCCTGTATAGGAACTTACAAATTTGTGGTGTGGTCTGTGGCTTAAGAGGAGTTGTAACCCTGTGAGCTGGCTAGGTATTGTGGGTTATGTTTGTGTGCTTGGTTGGCGAGGTAGCTCTTGGATAATTACTTTAATTGAAGTGCCGTAACTTGTGTTTAAGAACCGAAGCAACCACCGGAGGCTTTAGGAGAGGATCTGGAGGATGGGCTCTGCTGTGGTATCAGCTACACTTTGTACCTGCTGGAACTCTTTCTTGGTGTGTGGCTCCGTTATAGATAGGGCTTTACAGTAATTACACGTACGAGTCACAAGCTCATGAGTCAGTGGGCCGGGCTTCTGCTGGTGACGTAGCCCACAAGCTTTGGTTGCCCTTCAGAGCGTGCTGCTTTGTTCTCCCGTTCGCTGGCCCTGCTGGGTTGGTACCACATAGCCCAGCCCAGGAGATCAGCCCCTTACCAGCCACGGGGAGGGATGCTGGGTGGCCATTAGGAGTGCTGCAGGGCAAGCATCTTTAGTTTGGGCTAGTTTGAACTTTAGTCGCTTGTTTCCGAGATGCTTACTTGTCCCGGTTTGAGGAACCACGACATTACTTCAGTCAGTGTGGTCTGACATCTGTGTAGTGTAGTATTAAACGCTTCAGCCTTCTGAAAAGCAGAGGACAGCAGCTCTGGGAGAGCTGGTAGATCATCCTGTCAAAGGAGGTGCCAACAGGATTATTTTCTGCTGACATCCCCTTTTTCTTGTTATTTGGCCCCTTCCTGCATTGGCACAGCCATAAACTGCCAGTAATGCACTCTCAGAACAGCCCAGCTCGAAAGGCTGAAGTTACCACCAGTAAGAATCCTCATGGTGGCCTGTCCTGCTGTCCTGTCCCTGTCACGGTGGCCAGGTACGTTTCAGGTGTTCCTGCCAGCAGGACCACAAGCTGAGTGAAAGGGAGCGGAGAGAAGCGTCTCTGGCTGTTTGGGGGAGCAGAGGCAGCACAAGGCTCTCAGCTCAGCCCAGAGGGATGTTGGTCTGGGGCTCTCAGCATCCCAGACTTCTCTCATCATCCCAAACTTACCTGAGAAGCTTTGGGAAGGACCAAGAAAGCCTGAATTAGACAATGCTGCCGTGCCGGTGGCAAGTTATGCAAACTGGAGTGGGGATGATTATAAGTTTTCTATTTTTAAAGTCTTTCATTGAGTGACTCACTTTATTAGATGTGTTCGTTTAAAATGGAATGCGAAGCACCCAGATTCCATGGTAATGGCCTCATAAAGCACTCAGATATACAACATAACAGATTGGATTTCTTCTCTGAATTTAACAGGTTTTGCGTCTCATACCCCGTGTCTGATGGCAGCACGCGGGGCGTCACACACTCCTCTCGCGCAGCTCCGCAGCCTCTCTCCATCTGTCTCTCCCCTTTCCCTACACTGCTCCTCTCTCTCCCGTTCCTACCTCGCCGTGCTGCAGCTGAGTTTCCCACCATCCCTCTGCCCTCATTCCTCTCATTCTTTCCCCTGGCTTTGGCCACGCGCTGCTTTGATCCAGCCCTATATCTTCATAATTAGGAAGTGCTTGGGGACAGGAATGCCAGCGACGGCAGCGCTTTTTGGTTGCCCTGGGCTCCTCGGGCTGGAGTGGGAGCCCTGGTAGGTGCTGAGTTACACACCTTGGTAAGAAGCTACCTGGGCTGGGTGTTATGGGAGATGAGGGAGGCAGGTCACTCCTAGGGGTGCCATCAGGCTCACAAGAACTGCAGGGTGGCAGATCTTTGTCATGGGGGCCATGCTGTTCACCGGCATCCCCTGCAGATGGGTGTTGAAATCCCTTCTTTAAAAAAAAAAACAGGATGTAAGTTGTGCTTCGCCTGCTTTTTGGTTTTTGAACATGGGGCTGAAAGTGAAGCAGAAGAGCCCTGCCTTCACGCAGTGTGTTAGCTGAGGAAGAGGAGCCCTTGCCCGTGGTGCAGGAGGTCCAGGCTCTGGCAGCTCCTGAGCTTCACCCGGGGACCTTCAGCCTTGACTCTGGAGTGGGACCTTCCTCTGGAAGTGACTGCCACATGGGACCTTCCTCTGGAAGTGACTGCCACACGCGGCTTCGCATCCAAGTGAGTGGGGCGCTGGATTGCTGGTTAAGAAATGCTCTGCAGGAGGGAGCCCTTCCTGCTGTGACCACAGTTTGTATTAACTTTTTTAACTTCTGGAAACTGAAAGCACGAATTCTTCCTGATAAATCTTTAGTGTAGTTTCCATTTCACGTAACTGGCTCTTTCTTTTCTTTTCCCCTTTGTGTTTCAAGTTTAAATCCTATTTCTTCTTGGGAATCCTTTAATAGCCAGGAGTTTGAGCTGATGTCCCTGAGAAATGCTCCCTGTGGGTTATTCAGCTCCTTGGATGGACCATGCTGTCCCCAGTACCCACTCCTCATGCTGGCTGCTCCTCTGCAAGGTCTCCTTGCTCCTGCTGGAGCTTGTTCCAGAGCCTGTTGGGGACTTCAGTCCCCCCTGGCACTGAGGGTGCCATTGATGAGCTGTATCAGAACTAAGGATAAGGCTTAACGTGTGCATTTGCGATGTCAGATGGCACTTACAGCATTAAAGCACTGAACACTGTTTGAGCCATTTTTAAAGATGACTCAAAATATTTGTGTTATGGAAAGATGACTTATTTGTGACTGCATCTCTTCTCCTGCTGTTTGCTATTATAATTTCCATTAAAATAAAATTCCGTCTCCATCACAAGCTGTATCAATCTTAGCTTGGAAGAGAGTCAAGTTTTATTACCTCCTTGCAAAAGAGGAGGGGTTTTTAAGCGTAGGCTCCTCTCCGTGTCCATAGAGCTGTGTGTACAACCGTTGTCAGAACTACGGGAACTGCTTGCTTTCCCTTTTTTTTTGTCTTCTGCTCTCTGGTTTATCCTGCTTGGTGCTGGCAGCAGCCTGTAGTGGCCGATCTGGGACGGAACTTGAGGAGAAAGCCCACGTTCAGAGAACCTGTAACTTCTCCTGGGCTGTGTGTGTGCTGGGGCAGGGTCTAAGCCCCCTCCTGCCCAGAGCAGCCCTGTCTGCGTGCCCTGTCCCACACACCGTGCCCACCCTTTCAGAAGGGATCTGTGGAGTCCCTGCCGGCGGTGTGTCCAGGGCTCTGCCAGCCTGTGGTACCCACCAGTGCCCCCAGCTCCACTCCACCTCAGCCAAATACATCTGCTCAGCCCTCCCGAGCGTGGGCTGGCGGGCGCCTGGGATGAAATTGAGATGTTCTTGGTGTAAATCACCGTCTGTAGGTTTGAATGCCTGTCTGGCTCGGCGTTGGAGTGGCTTATGTTAAGCCGTATTTTCCTTTCTCTCCCTGAATAAGCTCCTTTTACCAATGGTGAGCAAGATTTACGTGGCAATTTGAGCAGCCGGTCCCCCGGGAGTGTGCCTTTCTCTGGAGAATTGCATATAATCTGGCTATCAGCTCTGAGGAGGGCTAATGGCACACGTACCCGGCTGTCGGGCAAGCAGAGGGAAGCTCTTTACCCACGGCTGAGGCTGGAAATCTCTCCTGTACAGCAGCCACCGAGCCTGACAGTGTCTGTGTTGTACCTTGTCCTGCAGAATGAAAGGGGCAGAGAGAGACCTACACACTGGGCTGGAAACCACAGCAGAACAGAAGCTGCTTCACAAGGAGCAAAGGCAGAAACCTTGAAGGAGGATCATATCATAGAATCACAGAATGGTTTGGGTTGGAAGGGACCTTGAAGTCCATCCAGTCCCACCCCCTGCCCTGGGCAGGGACACCTCCCACCACACCAGATTGCTCCAAGCCCCCTCCAACCTGCCCTTGAACCCCTCCAGGGATGGGGCAGCCACAGCTTCTCTGGACAACCTGGGCCAGGCTCTCACCACCCTCACACCAAACAAGTTCTTCCCCACATCTCATCTCCATCTCCCCTCTTTCAGGGTCAAACCCTTCCTCCTCCTCCTAGGGCTCCCCTCCCTTATCAGGAGTCCCTCCCCAGCTTTCCTGTGGGCCCCCAAGGAACTTTTGGGGAGTTTGATTGAAGAGGGGTAGGTAGGGATCAGTGCCTCAGCCATCACTGTGCCCTACTGATGTTGGTGAAAGTGAAAGGCTGCACTTCCCTGTGTTCTCCTGAGGCCCGTAGCTCTGCGCACACGTAAGCCGGCTTTTTGGAAGATGCTAATTTGTTCTTTTTGAACTCCTTTGGATTCTAGAGCATATTGTGTTCCCAGCACAGGCACTGGCGAGGGGTTTATGCTCTTGCTTGAAGCGAGTCCTTTGCTGCTGCGTAAGGTGTGTGAAACGGCTCCCAGAGTGGCACCGCTCCGCAGCCCGGGAGAGGAGCTGTTGTTCTGCTGCCTTGGAGGAACCTTCTGGTGGGAGCGTGTAGCACACAGAGTGCTTGGATGGTGCCTACGTGTGCGCCGTCGCCATATGCTCCGTGGGGCTGCAGATGGTACGTGACCTGATGTTGGTTGTCTCGGTGCTTGTCTTCTGCAGGAGGTGATGGCTGCGGGGGCGGCGGCGCAGGTTTTCCAGCTGCAGGGGGGAAAGTTGAATTCTTGTGCAGCACTGAATTTCCCATTGTGTTACAACTTCATGGGTAGGCACTGCGAGGTGTGTAGGAGCACATCACAACGTATGGGTTTGCAGATCCGTGGTTCTGGGGTTTAGAGGATGGTTAGTTTTTGCTTTTTAGTTTGGGGGAGGGCTGAGAATGCTGGGGGGCAGGGCCTGGTTCTGAGGCACTCTGCTCAGGACGTTTCTCAGATGGCTCAAATACCTGTCCTGGGAGGCTTGTGCCCGATGGACAGGAGAGGGGTGACAGCAGATGGGAGAGAGGTGCCAGCGGATGGGAGAGGGGTGACAGGCATGTGACAGGCCTGCATCCCGGCATGCCTGGCTGTCCCCGGAGCTGGCTGTGCCTAGCTGCTCTGGGAGTGCTCTGGCATGTCCCCTCCACGAGCAGTCCCCCTCCTTGGGCACTCACATTCCTCTTGCCATGGTATCCCACCTGCGATGCCACTGGGCAAGGGACCACGAGCCTGATGGGGACCCTTGTCCCCGCCGGGAGCTGGAGCCGGGGAAGGCAGCCACAGTGCAGTGCCAAACCTCCGCAGAAACTTTCCTTCAGGAAACTTCCCTTGCCGTGGGGTTTTTTGGCTGTTGCCTTTCCCTGTCATGGGATAAAGGAAAGATGAAGTTGGTCTCTTTGAGAACCAGAGTGTGAAGTAGATGGAAAATGCACTACTCTCTGTATGGACCGAGAGAGGGTGTTACAGGAGGGGACATCGAGAGCACACATGCTGCTCTGCAGAAAAATTTGGGGAAGCAGCAAGTCTTGGCCCTTCTGTACAGTAACCCCTTGCATCTGCACATGGAATGTTTGTGTACAGCAGTTGTGTGTGGAACTCCCCCTCACACCGAGTGTGCTGCGAGCCAAGCGCACGGGGAGCGGTACTAAGTTCTGTACCATCTTAAAAATGAAGTTTTCTTCTTTGGCTTGTCTCTTAAACGTGTTTGGTGTATTTTTTTAAGAAAAAAGAACATATATGCTAGCTGGAAAAAACTAGTAGGAGAAAAAAGATGAGATGTGTATAGATGTACGGTAACATACAGTATTTCATGTTTAATTTTATTTACAAGGCCAAAGAAAAAACTCTTTGGTCGTAAGTAGTTTGCTGCAAATCTTGCCAAGAAGCCATACGCTGCTGAAAATAAGGGGTTTTGGTGTGTTTGGTGTGAGATGGGCAAGGAGGGCTAGGAAGCTGTGCAGGAGCAGGGCAGCGGGGATGACCCATGGGACCAGGGACCAAGGTGAGGGCTGAGCCACTGGCCAGCCCTGGGGTGGGACTCGCCACCTCTCCTTGCTCCTGGCCCAGGGCCCTCCCGCCCCGTTGTGAGTCTGCTGGTGTCCGGTGTTGGCACGGAGCTGTACACGGTGCTGGCTTCTGCTTTATGCCTTAACGGTGCTAAATCTCCTGCATGGAGGCTTCTGGGTGGGTCTGGGGCTTGGACAAAGGTGTCTCCATAGCTGGGGGGCTCGGGGTGCTGAGGGGAGCCCCTCAGACTCAGTGAATGCTGTTCCCAACACCACGTGAGCTGCCACGGCCCCCAGAGCATGGATCCGGTGCCGCCTGCTTAACATTCAGGTCAGTTCCATGCACACTTCTCATTCAGTGTCCAAACACTGGGTCTTTCAAGAATTTGCCTGACCCACATAGGGCTGGTTTGAAACCCTCTGGAGCTGGGTGACAAAAGTTCTGCCCCGATTCCAAGCCCCTTCATCTTGTCCCTGTCTCTGCTGCTGCTTCGGGCTGAAGGACCAGCTCCTCAAGGACCAGCTCCTGAAGGACCAGCTTCTCCCCAGGTCCTGGGTAGGACAAGCTTTGCTGGTGTATGGTGAATACAGGGATGGCAATTCCCAGCTGGGAAGCAGGGTGGAGGGCTGTTGGCTAATGTGGCTGTAGAAATAGCTTGATGGGCCAGGAGGGCAGCCAAAGGTGATCTTGTCATGTGGATCAGCTGCCCTGTTGTGATAAGGAGCTGGCCCATGACTTGTGCCTTTGCCACAGTACTGTAGGCACTTGTCACATATACAGGTTTAAATGGGTGCGTGTGTGCCTGCATCTAATTTTATATCTAAATCCTCTTTTGTCGTTCAGCTTCCACAGCAAATATCGGAGCGCTCTGGCTTGCCTCTGTCTAGACTTTGTTTAGAAATTATTAATATTGCAATGAAATTGCTAATTAATATATTGCTACCCTAAGTTTCAGCTTGTCACAACATTGTCTTCAGTTTCTACAAATGGTCTATCCTGTGCAGCCTAGATTCTAACATGGTAAAACTGCCTATTAATTTTTGTCTTCTTTTCTTACAGTAAAAAATGGCATTTCAGAAGGCAGTGAAAGGAACTGCTCTCATTGGAGGAGGTGCCATAGCAACAGTTTTTGGCCTCTCTCAATTTTCTCAGTATAGAAACAAACACGTAAGTATTAATTATGATTTCTGATAAAATATGAAACTTAAAATCTGTTTGAGCGTATGTTCGGCTTGTGCGAATGGTTGTGTTTGGGAAGGAATGCCAGGAGGCTCTGCGCTTGCCTTGGTAGGTGCTAATCTGGAGGGTGGCATTCAACGCTGTTTCACTGGTGTGGGTCTCTAACCAGTGGGGAAGTGCGATTCCTCTACATCCTTTAAAAACTGACCTTTGTGTACTGCTGGGGATTTCACTTGCTTGGAGGAGGAGTGGAAAGCACTGATTGAATAGCAGCAGCAAGCAGAGTTTGGACGGTATTTTCAAGCTGGGAAGCTTGAAGTGAAGCCATAGCAGCACCTCGGAAAGGCTCAGCTTCAGAACAGCCGTGGGGGCAGCTCTCGTTGGGTTCAGAAAGCTGAAAACTGTTCTGGGGACAGGATCTGTGCCAGGAAAGCCCATGGAGAGGCTCCTGTCGTTTCTGGTGGACACTGACCACTCCCAGTTAAAGCAGTGGGAGCAGAAGGAGAGGCAGTGGGGTCTGGTGTCAGCTCCTGTGTGGAAGAAAGCAGAGTCCATTGGCCTGTCTGCTCCTCACGGGAGGGTGGGAGTCACCGGGCTCTGTAAGGAGAGATCAGTAACAGGAACACTGGTTGTGCACTGGTTTTGGGCAAAGCTGGTGGGGATCGACCACTGCTCTTTGTCTAAAAGCAAACAAATGCCCATTGATTTAAGGCAGTTCTGTGCTTTAGAGTTTTAAAAAACAACGGTGTCTGGGCTGAGTAGATGTGTGTAGAGGAACAACTCACCTGAGGTTGTGTCAGGTGTGGGCTGTGGGGCTGGCACCTCACGTTTGGCCAAAAATCTTGGCAGTCAGCGTTCCCTAAAAGGGTTGCAGTAAGTGCAGTCAGAGCTCGGGCCCCATTTCCTTCAGCCTGGGTCTGGAAAGAGCTTAAACCCGAGGGACTACCTCCTCCTCCTCCTTTTGGGGTGGTGACAGCCTGAGAGCTGGGGGAGAGGTGCTCCTTTCGCCTGGGGTTTCCTGCCTCTCGCCTGAGGAATGTCATCAGGCAGCTCTCTACGGAGACAAGCTGTTACTCTGTGAACTGCCTTCGTTACCACACGTTCACTCTGAGTTGCCATTCAGACTGGGCAGGCTGAAAACAGGAAGGGAGGAAGCAGATCTTAATGGCCTGGTTGAAGGTAAAACAGTGGGAGATGATGGGAGAGAGTCTTCATTCAACTCCGTGGAGATGTGTGTTATGACTTAATAAAGGATAATCCGAATTTTCTGGCCATTTCTATGAGGAGGAGCAGCAGCTGAGGTACTGGGAAAGCAAATGAGATGAGTCATTTCTGGGGATCCTCACTGGGACGTGGGTAAACCGGGATCCTTATGGCTTCAGGTACCCTTGGAGAAAATCAAACCCAGCATTGAAAGTGAGCTTCCCGTTGGGCTGCCTGTCGCACACCTCGCTGACAGTGCTGCTGCCTCTCGCTGGAGTCCTTAGGACGGGGTGTTACAGCCTGCCCTCCTGGCTGTCAGGAACAGCAGCTGCAGATTTTAGGATTGTTAAATAAGAGAAAGAATTGGGGACGTGCAGCCTGGAGAAGGGAAGGCTCCGGGGAGACCTTGGAGCCCCTTCCAGTCCCTCAAGGGGCTCCAGGAAAGCTGGGGAGGGACTCTGGATGAGGGAGGGGAGCCCTAGGAGGAGGGGGAAGGGTTTGACCCTGAAAGAGGGGAGATGGAGCTGAGCTGTGGGGAAGAAGTTCTTTGCTGTGAGGGTGGTGAGAGCCTGGCCCAGGTTGCCCCGAGAAGCTGTGGCTGCCCCATCCCTGGAGGGGTTGAAGGGCAGGTTGGAGGGGGCTTGGAGCAAGCTGGTGTGGTGGGAGGTGTCCCTGCCCAGGGCAGGGGGTGGCACTGGGGGGGTTTCAAGGTCCCTTCCAACCCAAACCATTCTGTGATTCAGTGGGTTGGAAGGGGAAAGTGATGTGGACAGCTCACTTGCTGTATATGTGGTATTCCAGAATTCAGGGAATTTCCATTTTTTCTGGGAACAGATGGCCAATACGAATTTCCAGAGGCAGATTAAACCCCCGAGTTTTACAGGAGGTGATCGTGGTGTCAAAATGAGATAACTGCTCGTCCCCCAGTGTCTAAACCTCACTGTGTGGGCTCTGTCTCCCAAGGCTCTGCCCGTCCCCGGTCTCTGTGTGAGCAAAGGGCTCTGTCAAGTTGAGCAGCGGGTTGTTGTCACGTTGTTCTCACTCCCACCATTCCCACATGGTGTCCCTTCAAGCCTCTGCCTTAAACACCCACCGCAGGACCGCGGGGCTGGCACGAGGGAGGACACTCCGTTTGCTGGTCTCGACATCTCTCTGCTGAGGGCACGTCCCCCAGCCCGGGTGTCCTCTCTCTAATGAAGGCTGCCAATCACCCAGGCGCTGGGGCAGACATCCCGCCTGCCTTTGCCGCAGGAGGATGTTGCCCCAAGATGTGCACTAATTGGCTACACATTGGAGGAAATCTGCTGTTATTTCAAGAACAGCATCCGTCACGGAATAAGACAGAAATAAAAGGCTCAGTGATTTTACCCACGTTGGTATTGCCTCACTCAGTGCCTGGGTGTCCGTCCAGGAATTGGGGACACCCAGGTACAGAACAAAGACCTCATCCAGCTCTGAATCCTGAGCACACAGTTGAGTTGATCCATTTTTCTTTATTTCCCACATTTACTCCCCTGGAGTTGGGTGTTGCTGTGGAATTGGCTGTCCCGGGTAACTCCGAGGGGGAAGCTGAAGGGGGTGAGGTTCTGGCCCCCGAGGATGGGCGGGAGGCCATTTGGATTTGTTAGTCAAGTGGTTTGTCTACTAAAAGGGATGAGTATTGGCAGTTTCTGATGTTGAAATTTAAATTGTCCATGCTGGGTTTGAGAGCCAAATCCCAGCTGGGAGGAGAACATCCCCGTTAGCACCGTTATCCTTGTCTGTATGTGAGTGGCTGAAAAGCCTTTACTCCTTGGAAATCAAACACTCCGTGGATTCAGGTCTGTCCTGGGTTCTGTTTTATTTTTTATCCCATGTGTGCTGGCACTCTGGGGCAGGTTTCTGCAGCAGCAGTTGGGCAGTATGACCTTGTATATACATCTGTCTATGGGGGGCACATGCAGGCATCCAAGGAGCTCAGGAAATTGCCCTTGTTTGTGCTGGGCTTTCCAGCAACACGCAGTTCCTACGGAGCAGAGCAGGGACGGGGACACGTGTCGACGTGATGGAGCTGTTGTTGGCTTTAACTCCTAAACTGATAGATGGGTGTTGTGCTTCTGTGTGGTTTATAGTAGCCTGATCACTGGGGTATTTACTGAATTAATGGGATGGGTTAGCTTAACGCTGTGTGCAAGGGAATAAGTGGGAATGACACTAATTGAAGCAAAGCCCCTCTCAGTAGACGCAGAGGAGTGGTGCTTTCAGACCAAGTCCCCGTTACCCATCAGGAGCTGGTCAGGCTTTCCCTGCAGCCCCACAAACACAGGGGTCTGGCAGGGAGGCTTTGGGTGGGATTAAGAAGAAAACCTCTTTTCCAGAGAAAAGGAGACAGTTGGGGAGCTCTGCACAGCAGATGCTGCAGAGAGCTGCAGAATCTAGTCCTTCCTGAGCTGTTTTTGGGTAAAGCCAGTGTGCATAGACTCTTACATACATATTTTCAGTGTTATCACTGTAAATTACTTTTATCTTGAACAGCACAGGGGCTCCCAAGTCCATGGATGCTACACTGCCTGCCTGTCACCAGCTCCTGAAAAGGATTGGTGTGAGGTGGAGTGGGACCCCTCTGAGGCAGAAATCACACGGGCTGTGTACAGAATTGATTGATCTGCCCTCAAATACCCCGATACCTGAATGGCAGAGGTGACACAGCCAGCCCTTGCTGGTGTTGTCCCCACGCTGCCAACACCGACAGGAATGGAAATAGCAGTTTCTTTCTCTTCCCATAGAATTCCTGTATTCCTGCTTTTTGTGCCTTTAATACATTGAGCCAAGTGGTTGAGCACTAGATATGAGGTGGGGATTCTTTGATGTGCCACGTTTGAACTGGAGGCCACTGGTGATTTGTTTCCCCTTCTTGTAACGATGAAGGGGAAGAGCACAGCCGTGTGCTGGAGCTGTACGAGATGCTGGTGCTGCCCAAGCCACCAGGCAAGGCTTCCTCTGTCTGGTGGGCAAGTAGAGCTGTGGCCACCAGGAATTGCTCCTCAAGGGGAATGCGATCCACTATGATAGTATGGTAATGCAGCTTGGCCTGCTTTGGGGCTTGCTTCATTACTCCCCTTTTTTTTTTTTTTTCTCCCCTTTTTTTAAACGACTAAGGATGATGAATTTGACTCCACAAACCTACCTGGAGATTTACATTAGCAAATTAACAGGAGCGCGTGCTTATGGATTACTAGATCACTTTATAACTTCATGATTGAATTCAAACTGCCAAACTAAATTTCCTCTCGCTGAGAGTGTAATCAAACCCATTCAAGGAACTCTTGCCTGAGAAATTGTAGATATAAACAGCAATTGCTTATTTCAGTAAACACACTTGTTCACTGCCAAACTAATCACGTTATTGCAGATGGAATCCCTCTATGCGGCTTTTCTTCCCTCTCGCATTTAATTGACAGCAAGATGAATCATATCTATATCAATTCCTGGGCCGCTAATCACTTCCCTTGTGTTCAGTGCTCGTCTCCCCACTCTGCTCGGGGTGCTGCCCCGGGCTCTGCTGCCAGCCCTTTGCTCTATGGAAGGTGGTTAAAAGCAAAAAAAATATACTCAAACCCAAATTTTAGTGCTTCTTGAATTCCGCCTTTTGTTTTTCTTGTATCCTCTTATTTTCCTGAAGTTGAGTTGTTCTCCTGAAGGTAAGTTCTACGCTTTGAAAACAGCCCCTTGTTTCGCTGGAGAAGGCCTGGCTGGAAATGTAGTGCAAAACGAACCTTGAGATTTTTCACTTTTTTTAGAAGTTTTAGCAAGCAGAGTGTAGGTGGCTGAGCCCGATTAGCCCAAACACGTGCAAGACTGAAGCCATGAGTGGTTTTGGCCTTTGCAGTTTCATCCCTGTTGCTGCTGTCCCCGAGTCACAGGGTGGCATTTAGGGAAGCGGGGACATCGGCACTGGCTGAACTGGCACACCAGTAAAAGCACACTGGAGGCACTGGTGTCCCCAGGGAAACCAGACAGTGACAGTGGCCGTGCCTCCCTCAACGTTGTGGCCTTGTCCCAGCTTCCAGGTGTTCAAGGAGAAAAGCTTCCATGTGGGCAGGGGAATGCTGTGGTTTGGGCAAAGTGGCCACCGAAGCTTTGCAGAGGCAGTGGCCATCAGAGGGGTCCCAGCAAACCCCCGTGATAGCACAGTGGCCAGAGGGACATCTCTGTGGCCACCAAGCAGGAGAGATGGCAGGGATGGCTGGGTCCTCTACCTTCTTGTGTTTGTCGCTCACTGGAAAAACACCTTCTGGAGCTGCATCACTGAACCATACTGGGGGGATATAAGTTTCTAATCACACTTTGGGGGATACAAAAGTTCTTGGTGCTGCTAGAGAGGAGCGGGCTGGGGAGAGAGCGGGGCAGGAGGCAAAAATGGGTGGGAAAGTGAGGAATTCATTGCTCAGAAGAATGACACACAAGCTGGGTTTCTCTTCGAGTGCCTGTGCAGAGATGAGAGCGAGGGGGGGCTGGAGCTGGGAGCTCATGGCCATTCCCCTCCCTGTCCCAGTTCCATTCACCTCCCTGCCATCTGCATTTGGGGGCTGTGGTGGGTTTAAACCAGCTTTTAATGAGTTCCTGGGCATTTGCAGTGGGTGGCCGAGCCCCTGCCCAGGCGCTTGCTGGGCTGGAGGTGACCCCAGCAGGAAACACAGGCACCACACTTGGGAAAATCAGTGCTAGCACTATAGCTTGAGTCCTCATTGCCAAACTTTGGTTATTTTAAATCTTTTATCTTCCCAGAAATACGGAGAAAATGAAATCCTTTAAAGCAGAGCCCTCTTTCTCTGGCCCAGCTTTCCTTGTTGCTCAGACTGTCACACGCGTGCAGGGAATGCCATTGCCACCATCCCAGTGATTTGAGGAGCTGCTTGCATTCTGGTCCATATAACCCAGCCCTACAGAATGAACTTCTTCTGTAATTATTTTTGAATATGCACTTCTTCTAGATGTGGCACCAGTTAGTAGATTTTATTGTCAGTCGTATAGTAGTGGAGAGATTCCAAACCCACCCGGAGACATTCCTGTCCCACTGCTCTGGGTGACCCCGCTCTGGCAGAGGGTTGGACCCCGTGATCTCCAGAGGTCCCTGCCAGCCCCGGCCACTCTGGCACTCTGTGACAGGAACATTGAGAAACAACGCATTTCAATCATAATGCTGCTGAAGGACGAGCAAATAATTCTGAAGAAAAATATTTCGGCTGAATGCAGCATGTGATGTGAGTTGGGGCTTCTCGTGGGTGGCTGGGCTGGCTGCTGGCTCACAGGGGGTGTGTTGAAAGAGTCGTGGTTGCCTCTAACTCAGAAGGTCTCTGAGCTGTGTGACAGCCAGGGAGGTACTACAGAGCACAGACGGTGACCAGCCACTGAGCTGCTTTTTTATGTTGAGCTACTTTATTACTGCAGGGGCACGTTCCCTCCCCGTTGCCAGGGAAAGGGGCTGGAGTTCCTAAAACCTGGAAGCGGCTTGTGTTTCCGGAGAGCTTTCCCTGCCCCAGGGATGCAGGAGCATGTGATTTAGCCCTGGTCCGTGTTCTCTGGCTACGTGAGTGTGCTAGGGCTCTGTCACTGTCCCTGCACAGGGACAGCAGTGGTTCCTACAGCATCAGGGGGATGGAAAGGCTCCCAAAACCATGCCGGTAACATCGGGACCTGTTTGGAAACTGCCACATCATCTAGTTTTGTTACTTGAAAGAAAAGTTGTATTTTGGCGTGCTGCAGGATGTTAATTGCTGTGCTTACAAGATTTTTAAGGACGTGGAAATAGTGTTTCTGTGGTGACTGAGTGTCCTGTATTCGACAGGAACTCACATCCTCTCACGAACCTGATCAAATCTCAGCTGAGATTAACTCCACTGTACAAGTAATCAGTTTCAAAATATTAAATGTACACTCATCTTTCAGTCCTTTGCTTTGATGGATGTTTGGTAACGAGTTGAGAGCTTAACCATGTGTCTGTTTGTTCCTGTACTTCCTGCATACCCTGTAACGTCTGACACAGCAGAAAACTGTTCCTAGAAATAAGGAATATAGGCATCAGTGCTTGAGCACAGCGTTACATTGAAGTAGGGAAAGTGAAGTAAATGTGTGCTAGCCCTTTATTAGCTTAGTACTGTAACTATTATTAGTACTGTTTGTTGCTCCATAATGTTTTAATACAATATTATTATTAGACGTAGGTGAAGTGACTGGGAATATTTGAGTTTACCTTTATGGTTATAGAAAATGCTGTGATTTTGGGGTGTGTGTGTGTGCACACAATAAATACAGATCTTCTTTTGCTCTCCGTAGGGTGCCTTTGTGCACGTTCAGGCTGCAGAAGCTGTGACTGTGCCAATAAAGCATGATTTCCCCACAAGAGAGGAGCAGGTTTTGGCCCTGAAAACCGCAGGTGAATTCGATGTCCTTGTCATCGGCGGAGGAGCAACGGGATGTGGCTGTGCTTTGGATGCAGTCACCAGAGGTGAGGCTGGGGACTTTAACTGCATTCTTATTCTTGGATGACATGGTTTATGATGAATGTGTCAGGTGGGCTTTTCAAAAGTACTTGAAGATGTAGAAAGTATACTCTGAATGCCTGGTTATAGAACTTCCTCTGTTAAAGGGAACTTGAAGAAAAAATGTCATTACACGTTGTTGTTTCAGCAGAGTCTGTCTTGTTTGGGTGCTTGTAAAAGAGAATCAGCTTTCCTTAGTTTCTGTGTTTGTAGATCTCGCTTCTGGTTTTGGAACTCAAATGGGAAAAAAAATAGCCTAAAACATAGTAGATACTCATAAAACTCTTCAGGTTCTTTAACCTGTGGGTAAACCTCAAAAATAAGAGGCAAAACCTGACCCCAGGGGTGTTTTGTTGCTCAGTTTGGAAAATGCTTGTCCCAAATGTGTGATAATTCTGAAATAGATAAAGCAGCAATGTACCATTGGTAGGTACATACAGACTCAAATCTGGTTATTAATTTCTTTCATGTATTATTAAAGATAACTTGGGATCTCCTCACTTCTGCCTCTGCTGTGTTGTGGCAGCAAATGCCGTTGTAAAGCACACAGAATTTGTTATAGGTAATCTGTGTTTATCCTTTTACTAGATATTCTGATTGTATCAGTAGATTTCTGAAGTGTGAAATACTCCTAGGCATTTGGTTAATGAGTTGTGTATTGTTGCTGTTCATTCATGGAGCTTGCTCTTTTATTATGTTTGCTTCGCTTAACAACAAATTTTGCTTTTCACGTGTTTGATATATCTTCGCCAAATTATTTCTGATTATATCCATTAATCTTCAGTCACATTTGACAAAAATAAATTACTCTGATCTTTGAAAGTTACCAGTAATAATTAGATATTTTTTAGGGACATAAAAGTTTTGGGACACCAATAGATGTTAAAAAGTATTTTCACCAAGCAATAACGTAAAGCTCCCCTCAGGGAGGGTGAAGGAGGGACCCGAGGGACAACTCCTGATGCAGATGAAGCTCTTCTCCTCGGGGCTGTGGCCTCTCTTGGGTTTGGTACCAATGTCACTGAGTTTAATTCACTCTGTGCCCTGCCCACCTTTAAAACTCTGCCAGCAATGGAGGGGGTGTGTGATGCTGCCTTCTGTGACACAGATTGTCCTGCCAAATACCTTCTGTAAGCGAAAGACGTCCATGGGCTTGTCCTGTGGTGCTCAGCTTGGTGGGCTTTGCTTTGCTGGAGGGTGGAAGTCAGTGGTGGGGGTCTCATAGGTGTGTGCCAAAGGATGTGGCCAGGCTGCTGCCTGCATCTTATCGTTAGAAGGCGTCTGTTAATCACCCGTTCCTTGCAACCCTTCCTTTCCCCTGACTTCCATTGCATCACCCCACATTAGTCTCCTTCAGGGAGAAGATGCTGGGGACGTAGTGTGGACAGTGTTGGGGTTTCACAGTGACTGGAATGAAGCGATGTGCCTTCACCTATGGAAAGCTTCTCCTGGCCTCCAGGGGGAACTGGGAACACAACTTGTACAACAAACACGCCAGCCTCCCTCCCAGCATTCCTTAGAATTAACATTATAACAGTTGGGTTTAAAGCACTTTGGGTTGATTTGGGTGACCGTCAGTGAGACACGTGGTTCTCCCTTCCTTGTGCTGCTCAAGCTGCCAGGGAACACACGTACTCTTTTGGGTAAAGGATTTTCTGAAACCATTGGTAGTATCTCAAAACTAATGTTTTGTGTGTCATGTTCTCTGGGGAGGTCCCCCTGAGCAGTGAGTGTGGCCATGACCTGCTCTCCTGGATGTGGGCAGAGGTGCCGGGTGTCCATCTCTCTGGTGTGCTGGTGGAGCCATTAGTGTGACAGAGCACAAAGAGTTAAAAGCATTCATGGAAATCCTCTGTTCCTGCCATGAATATGAACTGCAATTTGCTTGGGGGAGTGTGGCCCCCGTAATGTGCTGTAATGCCTTTCTATTGTGAAATATCCAGGTTTTAATGTGCTTCTGTTTAAGTTCTGTTTTGACTTTTCCCTTAGGAAGGAGGCTAAAATTTTTCATTACAATATAGACAGCGCGCTACTCTTTGAATACAAATTTATCCATGTACCGAGTAATTTTTCTTGTGATTGTCTCTACCCTAGAGAAGTGTCTTTAATGAATTACATACAAATTGTGTAATTTAAGAAGTTAATTTGGTTTTCTCGTAACACAGGACTAAAAACAGCCCTTCTAGAAAGAGATGATTTCTCATCAGGGACCAGCAGCAGGAGTACTAAATTGATCCATGGTGGAGTGAGGTACCTTCAGAAGGCCATCATGAAGCTGGATTTTGAGCAGGTAATTGTTTGTGCTGGTTGTTAAGCAAAAATTGCTGGTAGACACTTCCCCTGTCCCAATTATATCCAAGTCTCCTCTTGATTTTTTCCATACTTGACTGTTGTATTCCACAGCCACGGCACCTGGAAAGTGTCTTCTCCAGTGGAGCTTTCCAGACCAGGGAAATCAGTGCTGCTGCCTCTTTTATGGGCAATCTCATTGCTGAGCCTTGTAGACCGTGTGTACTTTGGGGCAGAAAGGCAGAGACAGGGCTGGCTTCAGAATAAAGAGTTTCCTGCCTGTCAAGATCAGAACATGGGGGACTGAGCAATTGTCCTGTTTATTTATGAATGGGGGAAGAAATGCAGTAAATAAGTGATTGTATATAAATACTTTAATGTATTCTTGTGTTGGTGGGAGCCTGATAGTCTTGTTTTGAGAAATTGATAGTCTTGTTTTGAGAAATTGATAGTCTTGTTTTGAGAAATTGCTTTGTCTTCTGGTTGCAACCTCTCTAAGTTCAGGTGTGTTTCAGTGGTTGTAATGCTGCTACAGAGCGGTGGCTTCTCAGGGAAAAACATCTGAAACATGCAGTGAACTAGTTATAGAAATCAACCTTCTCTTTTTCTGCCAAAGAACAACTTCCTATTGATTGATATTGATTGATTTGGAGAAGAATGTGCCTGCGTGTGCAACTTGGAGCTAGTTTGGGATTTAATTGTGGGAATGGGGAGAGAATCTGTCCTGTGGGATGAGTTGTAGCCCCCCTTAACTGCCTCCTGCCCATAGTTAAGAGTAACACGGCTTGTTGAGCTTTATGTTCAAATGAAATATTATTCTACTGACCTGCCCAGACACCAAAGTGAAACTAGGGAAACTTCATTTTCTCGGGAAACATTTTTTCTTAGCTTTGAAATTTTTCAGCAAATCTCAGTGTGGTTTTGGTAGAACAGTAAAAATGATGCAAGGTGTTTGCTTTGATAAACAGTTTGTTATTAGAAGTCGCACATGGAGACAAACTCGAGTTCCCTGGGATTCACGTGCACACTTGTGTTTTTCAGTACAAGATGGTGAAAGAAGCGCTTGAGGAACGTGCAAACCTGCTGGAGATTGCTCCTCACCTCTCAGCTCCACTGCCCATAATGCTGCCTGTTTACAAGTAAGCTCTGCTGCCACCTCCCTCCTTTACCATGGCTTTTGGCAAACAAGCTGCTTCCCTGGAGAACATTCCAGGTGCCTCTTCTCAACCAGATCTTTAAACCTGTCACAAACGTTGTCCTCCAGGAAGAGGTCTGCAGCTGGAATGAGCTCTTGTTCCTGGGACATGATTTGCTGTTCTTTCCAGTGCATCCTTGTCTCAACAGACACTAACATAATGGGGGCTCCAGGAAAGCTGGGGAGGGACTCTGGATGAGGGAGGGGAGCCCTAGGAGGAGGGGGAAGGGTTTGACACTGAAAGAGGGGAGATGGAGATGAGATCTGAGGAGGAACTTCTTTGGTGTGAGGGTGGTGAGAGCCTGGCCCAGGTTGCCCCGAGAAGCTGTGGCTGCCCCATCCCTGGAGGGGTTGAAGGGCAGGTTGGAGGGGGCTTGGAGCAACCTGGTGTGGTGGGAGGTGTCCCTGCCCAGGGCAGGGGGTGGCACTGGATGCTCCTTGAGGTCCCTTCCAACCCAAACCATTCTATGGTAATGTTCAATTTGCTGTTTGGTCCTTCCAGCCCCCAGTGTTGAGCGCAGGAGTTGGTGCAGTTGCCCTCACAGGATGTGACAGGGTGGTGCTGAGAGAACAGTTGTTGCTTCTCCTGGGAGAAGAAGAGTTTAAGTGATGTGGGTTGGGTCTTTAGGTCTGTAAGAGCGATCCCTCACTGTAACAGGTCACTTACAGCAGTGAGTTTTTTGCTGAATGATCTTCATTCCTGCCTTAGCAGAAGGGACCTGTAGCAGCTGGAGCTCCTGGAGGTCAATGTCTGGCAGGATTTATTGGGTCCTGTCTGTGCAGGAATCATTAGGCAAGGTGTGTTTTGAGGAACCCCTCCCCTGCCTGCTTCTGCCCTCAGCACGTGGCTTTAGTATCTCACCTTGCACTGAGGTACAGAAAGCCAGTTTATGATCTTAATTCTGTACAAATAAAGCCTTGAATGGCTTGACCCCCTGCAGTGAGAAGGTCAGTTGAAAAAAGTAGCGAACAGCAGGTACGTTCTTGCCTATTTAGTGAAAAAAGTAGTGAACAATAGGTAAGTAATATTTATATTATATTGTGATACCTTGAGTTTGAGTGATGGTGCAAAGTAAAACTGGTGTAAAACCAGATGCTGCGTTACTTCAGGGCTTGTGTAGTACCATAGCAGTGTGTGCATGCACTTCTAAAGTGTGTTTATTTCCCTTCATGGGGAATTGTTTATTCCCTGCAGGTGGTGGCAGCTGCCCTACTACTGGTTTGGGATAAAACTCTACGACATGGTGGCCGGGAGTCAGTGCCTGAAGAGCAGCTACGTGCTGAGCAAGTCCCGGGCCCTGGAGCATTTCCCCATGCTGCGCAAGGACGAGCTCGTGGGGGCCATCGTCTACTACGACGGTACGGGGGTCTCAGGATGGGGCTGCCTTGGGGGGGACACGGGGGTGGGACTGCAGATCACATACATTGACCTTCTGAAGGGAAGAAGGACTCCTCGAAGGATTCACCTTGCATCTTGAGCATTAATTTAGTAGATAAATGATGGTTTTTCACAACAGGAACAGGATGTAGGAAAGAATATATTTGTTTTCTTGGCTGGTGGGTATAGTGCTAGGTGAAAGCACTCCAGTGCCTGGGGGTTGCCTGTGGCTGTCCAGCTCTGCGTGGTTTTGCTATACACTTCTCAGACTGAACATTTCTTCTGAGGTATCAGGAGTCACAAAAATGTGGTCATTCCGGTAATGGTAACTGGTTTGCTGTAGGGCTTTCAGTGCCCACCTAACTTCAGAGCTGTCTGCATGACCCAGCTCCTGCTGTGGTTCTTGCACTGGGTCAGATGAGGCCTGGATCAATTACTGTTTGTATCACCAATAAAACCAGTTGCTCTGCAAAGACAGCATTTATTGTAGTTCTAATTGAATACCAGGGATTGCTGTAAGACACAGTTTCTGTTAAAACCCCTTCAAAGAAAGGGTTATAAATTCATGAGAGGGAAAGTGCCTCCAGCTGGAGGTAGTTAATCTGTCGTATCAGCTAGTTGTAGGTATGTTTGTGTATAACACACAAAACCAGTGTCCAAATGGGGGAAAACAAAGGTGCTTTCTGCAAGGCTTTGATGTTTGGTGTGTGAGAGAGGGTCAGTGGTTTTGCCCCAGCGGGTGGCACACGCCTGGCACCAAGGCAGTGCTGTTCCACCAGGAGGTGCCACCTTGGGGCTTCTCAGCAAAGAATTCCTTATGGCTGTCTCCATCCCGTCAGTCTCTGGAGGTGCAGGAGGCACCCTGACCCAAAACCAGTGGGGTTTAGCTGCCTGATTTGACAAACGACTGCCTAGAAACCTTGTTTGTCTGGAAATGTAATACTGAGTTTGTGTGAGTTCTACCTGCTGGAGTGTGGGTGCTGGGGAGTGCTGCCAGAGCTGCTCTCCTCATGCCCTGGGTTATGGGGGCTGATCTAGAGGATGGAATGTTTTCTCTTGGCATCACACTTCTGCCCTGTTTCATGGTGTGTGTTTAGCGAGACCGGTGTTCCCCCTTCTCCAGTCCTCTTCCACTTCACCTCCCAGACAGAAAGTTTGGGCACAGCTCTCCTGGTGCTGGGTAATCCCCAACTGTCACCTGTGTTCTGGGGACAGCAAAAAGCTGTGGATTCGCTGCAGCCCTGCAGGAGCCTCCAAAGAATAAATAGCTCCAATAGTGATTCCCCTCAGTAGTGGTGAGTTCCAGTCAGTTTGTACCTGAAGATGCAGTTTCTGACCTTTTGGCAGCCAGGAGGGTCTTCACACAGAATTGATTCTAAAGGTACTTCTTTTCCCCTTTTAGAACTGCATTTGCACTATTCAGCAGGTTCTCAATAGGGGCTTTTTTACTGGGGAGAAGTGGGGGGGACTCTGGACACCCACTGGACTCAGACAGTGTTTGTGAGGCTTCTGGCAAAAGCACGTTGATAATTGCAAGTTGTTTCATACAGAACAGAGCAGAATTAAAAAAAAAAAAAAAATATATATATATAATTGTGCAGGAATATATACATGTAGGTTCTTATTTGGGAGTAGGGTGAGATTTAAGTAAAAATTAAGTCCCTCCTTTATCTCATGGAGCCCACATCTTCTCTGTTTTGTTTTTAAGGTCTAGAGAAAATAAGAGGTTGTTTAGAAGCAGCGTTTTCATGGGATTATGTGGTATTTTTTGTGTACTGTAACAAGAGCTGCTGTAAATAGCATAGAGAGAAGTAATTCAGATTTATTTTTTCATTATCGTCAGCTATCCCTTAGACTGTTTGAAGGGATCCCAGGAGCACGGCAGAAGAACGAAGTGGTTCTCTTCACTGTAATTACACTTCTCATAAGAGCACTATAACTTGAAATCTATTTATAATCTATTGAGGTTTTTTCTGATGCAATAGATAGTTTGGGTGTATCAGAGCTCTTCGTGCTCCGGCATTCTACAGGTACCCCTTCCCAGCACAGCCTTAAAATCAGTCCTCGGGTTTCTTGGACGAATAATTGTTTTAAACAGCGTTGCAATAAATGAAAATACAGCTCTGAGACACCGTGTGGCCTTTCAGTGGGAAACAGCAGTGAGCCATAGAGCACCCAGCTCTGGGGGGGCGAGGTGTCTCTGCTGGCTTTGCCCTCCCAGGGGAAGGGAGACAGCCCCACACTCCCAGTACTGGAGACACAGAAGAGTAAAATATGAAGGAAAAAAAAAAAAGGGGGAAAGGTACAGAATATTGCAGAGTAGTTTAATGGAGAAAGAGGAGTGTGTTTATCCCTACAAGGTCCATGCAATCGGGTAACTGCTCTCCTTCAGAGGAGCAGGCACAGAGCAATTTGGTGAGAGAGAGCAAAAATAGGCTTAGGTTCTGCTGCCAGTGAAACTACTTGTTCATGCTGTGGATCTGGCCTTATTTTGTTTCCTTATAAGACTACAGCTTAGTTATCCACAGGCTTATGCAGAATGTAAAGAGTTTAAATTTTCACTTTGCAGTGAAAAAATGAAACAAACTCTCAAGGCTCCACCAAACCTCAGTTCCCTACAAGAATAAAGTGGTTCTGAAGGACTAAACTGTCGAATTTGTGAGTTCCCAATACACCTTTGGGCACTTTGAGGCTGCACCTAATCCAGAAAGAAATCTCCAACTACAGTGTTAAATCGGTTCCTCCTGTGCCAGGTTCCAGAGTTAAAATGCTGTCCAGAGTGACACCTCTGTGGGTCAGCCTGTGCTCTAACACATTCATTATTTTATCCTGATCAATTAACCTGGGTTCTGGCCACGGTAAATTTGTTTTAAGTGATAAGGTTTCAGCAAGCCCACTTCAGATCTTGTAAATCATTGAAGTTGAATTTTAATGGTACACTTTCATGCCCTAAATCTGGAGGAACAGAGGACAAAAGGGGAAGGGAATTGAACTTGAAGTAGAGAAGGGGAAGATAAGGTTGAATTAAACTCCTTTTAGTTCTTTCAGAAGGATTAGTCATAAAATAGAGCATTAAATAATGGTGGGAGGTATGTATATATGTCTTAAAGTAGGTCATAGCTTTATCTTCTCTGTCCATCCCTTCTCTGTCTTCCCCAAGTACCGGATAAATAAATTGGCCTTTTAAGAGTGGCCTCTGTTACCTGCTCCTATAGGTGCAATGAAATGTAGTTGTATCTTGTTTTCTTGTGTTTCCCTGTCCCTGGCTCTACCCCGCGTTGTGTCTGTAGCTGGTACTGGCCCCCTCCAGCTGTGTCTCCCTGGGTATCACCCCCACCAAGGGCAGCAGTTAGAGCCCCTCATGGTGTTGGTTAGGTTTTGATGGCAGGGAGCTCCCGTCCGGCCACGCCGTGCTGGTGCCAGCATCCTCTGGCCGGGGAGAGACCAGCAGTGCCCTTTGTTTGGCTTCCTGATTGCAGCTCAAACGTCAGATAATCCATTATTCATGGAGACGTCGGGTTCTGAAACGTTGCCGGGGTCGTCTTAATTACATTTTTTTTATTTTTTTTTTAAATTGTTTATACAGGCAAAAATAATAATAATAAAAAAATAAACGGTAGATTGTAAATGTTGGAAGTACCAGCAAGAGCAAGTCAGAGCCTTTCCCAGAGGCTATTCCTGCTCCGTCTGAGCAGCAGGAAACTGGAGCATATGTTGGATGTTAGCCGGGGTGTACACAACGTGTCCTACTTATTCAAGGCTTCCTTTGAAGCCGCAACTCCCAAGTTTGTTTCTTAGGGGTACATGTCAGACCACATTTAGCATGCCTTGCCGTGAGGGTACTCCTGAACAGCAAAAAGGCAACATTTTGGGGGGGGGGGAAAGGCGGCTGCTATCTGAGCAGCGATCTGTCACTTCCACTTAGGCAGCCCAGGGAGGAGGCAGCGGGGAGACGGCGGGGCCGGGGCATTATCTCACAGCCCTTCCAAGGCAGGAATTCATCTCCATTTAAATTACATCCAGGCCCTGGTGTTATGAGCCGGGAAGGACATGAACGTGGGGATCCCAACTGGCCAGGATGGTTTGGTTCAGAGTGGTGGGGAACCCTGAGCTGGTTTGGAGATGGGTGGTTGTTCTCTCCCGAGTGGGTTGTTAACATGTTGCCTGGCGAGGTGAGCCTTTAGGTACATAAGGAAAGCCTGTTTCCTGGAAATCAGTCGTGAATTTAAGATTTTAGGGCTTTGTTGACCCCGCTCTTTGAATTTGCTGCTGTTTCCTGACAGCAGGAATTAGCACGCACTACTCCTGTGAGTGTTTGGCCACATCAAGGTGTTTGATTGTTTAATGTCGTCTTCTCCCATTTCCATTGCTTGCTGCCATGTAAGTAATTGCTCTTTACTTTCTGCCTTCTCACTATTTTTTCTATATATTCTCTCCTGGAATATGTAATATGGAGGTTATTTAAAGGTAGAAAAGGAAGCTTTGGCAGAGGATTTAGCTCTCCTTGTTTACAGCAAACCCCTTGAGAAATCCTTCCTGGGCGCACACAGACACACACACACACACACACACACAAAAATCAATGCAAAAGAGTAGGGCATTCATTAAGCTGTCAAAAATGGAATAAATGCTTTTTTTTATTTAGGCTCTTGTAGCTATTTTTCCTAGTATTTGAGTGTGTCCTGAATTATGAAATGTTATAGCTTTATAATTCATATTTGACAAATTAATATTTGGAGCCTGTTGAGCTGGAGAGGGGGTATTACCCTATTACAGATGCAGACAACTCCATGCCTTTTTTTTTTTTTTTTTTCCCCTTCCTGGGATATAAAAACTCTTTGACAGTTTGTCACTAAAGAGCCTTTCTGTCGGTGAAATACACCCTGTTTGATGGTGTTTCAGAAGCTGAAGGTGGGTGAGGGCAGGCAGCCTGGCAGGCACACTGACTGTGGGTGTAACGGGGGGAAATACAGCCCGTATTCCCGGTATCCCGGCGCTGTCCTGGGTGTTTGTCCCGTGCTGTGTCTGACGGGAGATCCTGCTCTGGAGAGGTGATTGTCCCCCTGTACTGGGCACTGGTGAGGCCTCACCTCGAGTGCTGTGTCCAGTTTTGGGCCCCCTACCATAAAAAAGACATTGAGGTGCTGGAGCGGGTCCAGAGAAGGGCGACAAAGATGGTAAGGGGTCTGGAGAATAAGTCTTATGAGGAGAGGCTGAGGGAGCTGGGGGTGTTCAGCCTGGAGAAGAGGAGGCTGAGGGGAGACCTTCTTGCTCTCTACAACTCCCTGAAAAGAGGGTGTAGATAGATGGGGGTCAGTCTCTTTTCTCAAGTCACAGGCGACAGGACGAGAGGAAATGGCCTCAAGTTACACCAGGGGAGGTTCAGGCTGGATATTAGGAAAAAAATTTTCACCGAAAGGGTTCTCAGCCCTTGGAATGGGCTGCCCAGGGAGGTGGTTGAGGCCCCATCCCTGGAGGTGTTCAAAAGACGGGTTGATGTAGTGCTGGGAGGTCTGGTTTAGTGATGATGCTCCTTGTTTGTTGTGTGGGTGTCTATTTTTGTCAGTCAGGTTGACGGTTGGACAAGATGATCTTTAAGGTCCCTTCCAACCTAGAAGATTCTGTGATTCTGTGAAATGCCTGTAACGTGGAGTGTGAGTCTCCAGCTGAATATATAAAAGAGATGGTATTTTTGGGGCTGGTGTTAGAATGAAGGGGAGCGGGGACCGGATCCGAACGGCCCTTCCCGTTCCTGGGTGAGACCCCTGGGGTCTCTGCAGGCTGGGGGTGCTGGAGTCACACCATGCATCACCCCCAGAGCCCTCTTCTCCTCCTCTCGAGGGACAACATCCATCATCCAGAACGCTTTGCCTCTTTAACCCAGTTTTGCCTCTGTCAAAGGCTGGGGTGACGGGAGCATCCCTGCAGGAGCGGCCGCTTGTCCCCGGCAGGAGGGGAGGGAGCGTCCCGGCGCTGCCCGTCCCTCGGCCTGTCCCCCCCGAGCCCAGGCGGACGATAACTGCTGCTCCTGCCCTACCTGTAACGATTTAATTGTGTGAGTCAGCCCAGTCAAGCATCCCCCGGCTCATGACTGGGAGACATGAAATTCATTGTCATTATTGTCCCTGTCATTTTGGATCATTATATCCCGCCGCAGAATTTTCCTCACTCCAGTGCTTTCCTACCTCCAGGAAGCGGGGATTATGGCTGAGGTTGGGGTGGGGGCAGGACTGTGAACTACATTTACCTCGGGGGAGCCGCAGATTAAATTGGCTTTGCTCTCTGACTTGCTGGGTCCCTCTGTTTGTACGCGCTGGGTTTAAGGTTGGAAATGATGAATATTCGAGTGAATTCCCTGCCTTGCGCTTGGCTTTTTTTTTTTTTATTTCTTTTAATGCTCGTATAAGCAAGGGATGGGGTTTGTGTCCCTTAAGAAGTGAACGGGGAATAATTCTTTCCATGGCCAAAGCTGAAAAGGTATAAGGTTATTCCTGAGCAAAACGAGGTTATTTGCAGGTGGTGCCACAAACAGGGGAGCGTTCCCCGGAGTGCTGTGGCTTCCAGGGGGGACACCCCACCCCAGCTGTGGAGTAACTGCCCTGTAATTTATACCTGGGCACTTTATGTGAACTTACTAGTTGGTCATTAATTAACGTGTATGTTCTCCCCTGCGTACGTGGGGGAAGGGGATTAGGGGATGCCCCTGTGTCTCAGGGCTCCATCTCCTGCCCCCTGTGTCTATGGGTGTACGGGGATGGAACAACCCTAGTCCCAGGAGTTTTCCTCACCCAGCACCTCCTGCCCTGGTTCTGTAGCTGTTTGCTGGGTTTCTTGGGGTTCGGGGCAAAATTATCAATTAAAATGCTTCTCAGTTTGCTGGGTTTCTTGGGGTTTGGGGCAAAATAGTCAATTAAAATGCTCCTCCGTGGTTTCTCCGTGGATGGGGTGGATCCACACATGCCGTGTGGTACCTGGCAAACCCATCACCGCTTCATCCAGGCTTCAAAAGAACCTGCTGCAGTGGGAAAAGCCAGGTTTGCCCCCAATGGAACCTGTTATTGTGGGTGCTGGGAGGGCTCTTGTGGGGACAAGCTGAGAGAGTTGGGGGGTTCAGCCTGGAGAAGAGAAGGCTCCGGGGAGACCTTGGAGCCCCTTCCAGTCCCTCAAGGGGCTCCAGGAAAGCTGGGGAGGGACTCTGGATGAGGGAGGGGAGCCCTAGGAGGAGGGGGAAGGGTTTGACCCTGAAAGAGGGGAGATGGAGATGGGATCTGGGGAGGACCTTGTTTGGTGTGAGGGTGGTGAGAGCCTGGCCCAGGTTGCCCCGAGAAGCTGTGGCTGCCCCATCCCTGGAGGGGTTGAAGGGCAGGTTGGAGGGGGCTTGGAGCAACCTGGTGTGGTGGGAGGTGTCCCTGCCCAGGGCAGGGGGTGGCACTGGGGGGGCTTTGGGGTCCCTTCCCACCCGAGCCGTTCCATGGCTGCCCAGCCCTCGTGGCACACGGGCACACAATGAGCCCTGTTGGCACCAGCCCGTTCCTGCCCCGCGCGGTGGCCCGGCCGCAGCAGAGCTGCCCTGACAGTTGTTCCCAGTGACATTTGAGCGTGGTTTCCATAAACTGACAGTGACAATGTTTGGTTTCATTTTAACACTGTGCTTTCACTTCCCCTGACACCGCGATACGGTTGGAGTGACAGGTTGAAGGCTGATACAAAAGGAGTGGGAAACAACATCGTTACGAAGCCCCAGCACAGAACAGTAATTCCAAATTTTGTCTCTCGATGTGCCGGGATATTTGGGGTAGTTTTTTATGCTGAGATCTGATTTTCAATAGGAGTTTTAGCTTCTGTGCCATAACTTGGCAGCAGAGTTGATCGGGCAGATATTCTCAGGGTATAGTGGCTTTTTATTTTTTATTTAAAAAGGCTTTTAATGGGCTTCCTGTCTCATGCTGGTGTTATTCAGTTGTTTATAACTCTGTACATAAATTGGAATGTACCATCCTTTAATTTCCTAATCTTCACTGTGATCTTGTTTTCATCCCTATGTGCAGTTTGTTTGGTCGCGGGTTCCTCCTCTCCTTTTCATCTTGCCTTATGAAAATAATCCTGAATTTCTGCTGTTTTTTAAGCTTTTCTTGTAAAATCATGTTTCTGTCACATGGGGGGTGGTCTCTGCCACGCGCTCTGGGGTGTGTTACAGGTGATAAATGTGGCCATTGGTGGCCAATGGGCACTAGACCTTCCAGACCCTTGAGGAGCAGAATCTGGAGGTCGGAGGCTGACGGTCTCCTTGTCACCTCCATCGCTCACGGGAACAGAGAAGTTTATTCCTGGGGTCTGAGCTGGTGGAGGAAGCAAGAAATGATTTAAAATGACTGCTCCTGGTTTATTTAAACTGGGTGTCTTGAATCCAAGTGGGCTGTTGGAATGAATTGACCTGTGAGAAGGCCACACTCAAGACCTTCCTTTCCATGAAAGCTCCCACAGAGTGAGGGCTGAAAATACCTACGTCTTAGGGCAGATCTTAAAGAGCTAAAATACTTGGGGTGTGTGAGTTTTTTTTCTGGTACAAAGTGCACACTTAGATATCTGTGTTTCATTCTTCCCACCCGGCGGGGCCATACTTCAGCAGCCCAGACACCAGGGTGGGGGGCAGAATTCATATCACACGTGGTTGGTATGGGAAGCACTGGCAGCCTGGGGTGACGTTGCCGTGGTGGTGCACGGGGGTGTGACGTTGCCGTGGTGGTGCACGGGGGTGTGACGTCGCCATGGTGGTGCACAGGGGTGTGACGTCACTGTGGTGGTGCACGGGGGTGTGATGGTGCCATGGTGGTGCACGGGGGTGTGATATCACCGTGGTGGTGCACGGGGGTGTGATGGAGCCCCTTTAACAGGGTCAGGCCCAGAACAAGCACGTGAGTCTGCCCAGCCCAGAGAGTCTGGTCATTTTCAGCCAATTTTGGAGTTGACCTCAGCTTTCTGTGATTCAGAGAGCAAGAGACAGTTGGGTCTGAGGGCGTTCATAAGGACTTGTGAGTCACGAGTCAAATTTGTTGTTTACCTCTGACTTTACTGATGTTTGGGGGAAAAGAGCTCACTGAGTTCCTTCTCTGCCAAGTCTGGAGCAGTTTTGGGTCACTCCAGCTGATTCCTAATGCCCAAATTTGGGTAGAACCCACTTCCCTTGGTAGAACCCATGTCAACAGATGCTGAGTGCCTATTTTAATGCTTGTAGTAAAACTCTTTGTGCAATTAATTCTATGATTCTGTAGAGAGTGGGGGCGGTGCTGGTACCTCAGTTCTGTACAGTGATGTAGAATTACCACTCCTCAGCCTTACATTCAGTGAGGTTTTGGTATAGTTTGTATAGAGACAACAAGAAAACTGTCCTGCACGTGAAATGATTTTATTTTCTTTACTGTGTGCATGCAGTTCCCTGCTGCAGGGCTGATGTACGATTGTAATGTTTAGGTTTGGTAATAATATATTTAAATTAACTTTTGGAATCTGGGTGCTTTAGGGTGCCGTTACTGTGGTGAGGCAGGAACATCCCTGCTGGGATGCCGGGTGGTAGGGTTTGGGGTACGTTCCAAATCCAAGGGACTGCTGGTGGCCTGCAGCTCAGTCTTCTCCTTAAATCAGCGCAGCTCACTGGTGGCAGTAAAGCAGTAACACACAAGCAGCAGATTAATTTGTGAGTATGTAGTTTGCCTTTATCCCCTCAGCTTTTTAAAAGGAAAAAAAACCCTAACCCTAGTTATTAGTATGGCTGCATTCTGTAGGGATATAAAATTGTGGCTGTACTGTGGGCCTAGTGGTCTCCTTCAACTATTCCTCTTCTCCTTTGGGAGGAGAAGGGTCTGTGGAGAGACGTGCCCTCCTGGGAAGGTTCATTAAGTCTGTCAGGGCCTCTCGCATGGCTGGTGTCCAGCTCACCCTTGAACTTGACCTCCCCGGCAGTAACTGGCTGGGCCTAAAATCAGCAAGGGCTGTAAATTCAGGAAGGGTGAGGAGGATTTTGTGGTTGGACTCGATGATCTCTGAGGTCCCTTCCAACCACTACGATTCTGTGATTCTGTGATTCTGTGATTTCGGGTCTGTTCCAGGGACCAACCTTTTGTTTAAAGCAAGAAGTTTGTGACGCCCCAAATTAGAGCCATGTGGCTGCAGGACCCGCCAGAAGGGATTTGGGGCAAAACAATGATGTTTGTGTGCATTATTAGAGCCCTAATCGCTGTGCAACAGGTACACCTGCTGAGCAAGTGTTCCTTCTTAGCAAAAAACAGGTTAACAGAGCAAAAGTTGCTTCCTAGGGTTAAAACAGCTTCCAGCTTCTTAAAAAAAATAAATTAAAATGCAGTCACTGGCTTCTGTGTGCTGGTTATCTTCAGCTGAACGGGTTGGCAGAGGAGCAAGCAGGACCTGGTGTAAAAGTGCCGGGTGGCAGAGTGTGCCACGGGACAGACCATAGCAGAAGGAGCAGAGTGCCTTATTAGCAGCGTGGTTTTCACACAACTCTCCCCAGTCAGGCACAACCACATCCCTGCAGTCTGGGGGCTTTGTTGTCTCTGCTGGCCCCGGCTCAGCAGCGATAAAAATAAACTGGAACGTACGCTGTGTGCGCCGGGGGAGGAGGCTCTCGGTGCCAACGGAAGCATTGTCTGTTCAGCTCTGGAGAAATACAGCATTTGCTACCAAGGAATGAAAATAGAATTTTCCTAAATTACACACACAAAAAAAAGAAATTATAAACCAAATGGCATCACTGTTGGTCTCAACGTGGTGTAGGACAGACTTACACAAAATGTCCTCACGCACTAAATGTCTTCTGCAGTTTGCCTTCTGAGAATGAGGGGTAATTTAAGAGGATGCAGTGCTAACTTAATGAAAGCACTTAGGGCAGTGGTTTGTTAGAAGCTGGGCTGACTGCTCTCAATAAGAATGAAAGTGTGGCTCCATTGTTACTGTATCACAAGCAGGTGACAGTAGTCAATATTGAGATGGATGATTCTTTCAGCTTTTCTTGCTAGAAATGACTGAAAGGATTTAAACATCCTCTTATTTTCAAGAGCTACCACGGGAGGAGTTGCAAAGACAACTCGACACATTCCATCAGTTGGCTCTTGGACCCTCCTTCCAGGGATGTTGAGATGTGGCTGCCCCTCACAGCGCTGTTGGGACATGTCCCATTGACGTTGGGACATGTCCATTGACATTGGGATGCATCTCATTGATGTTGGGATGCGTCTCGCCGACATTGGGATGTGTCCCATTGCCGTTGGGATGTATCTTGCCAATGTTGGGATGCATCTCACCAACCTTGGGTTGCATCTCACTGACCTTGGGATGTGTCCTGCTGACAACTGACATGGGTACAAGAAAGAAGCGCTCTCAAGCCCAGCCCTGGAGCAATGTGATGGGAGCAGCAGTGACTTCTCCAGGGCAGGGTGTTGGTGAACATCTGGTGGTGGTGAATGTCAGAATTAGAATTTCTCTGTGTTGCCTACAGGTGAGTTTGGAGATCTTCAGGGGTTACTCATTGATGGAGAAGAATGCCAAATAAGGCAGTTTAGCCATTGTAAAATAGCTTTTTGGCTGACAACATTTGGAAAAAAGCCCCATGGTGTCATAGAGGGGTTACCTCTGGTAGCAAAAGGGGGTAATTGTGGAGCTCCGGGGACTGCTGTGAAGGGCCATGGGTGCAGAGCTATCTGAAGTAGGCACCCCCCGTGGAAGCCTTTAGCACACAGCTGTGCCTTGGGGTTCCTGGGCATCTCCTGAGCACTCTGCTAGTGCTGGAGTCAGGAAAGCTTTACATGTCTGCTCTGCAGGGGGTTCAGCTGGGAGGCGATTTTGTCTTGGGTCTGGGGGTTGCTAAATCTTACCTGGGGGTTTAACTGGAAAGTCAAAAAGGTTGAGATGCAGAGTCTTCACGTTGCCATCCTTCCATCTCTCTCTGGAGTGGGACAGCTCAGCTCAGTACTGACACACGTTTTGGAATAATAATCATTCCTGATTCCAAAGCAGCACACGTGTAAAGAGCTGGTTTTACTTTAATCAGCAGAAAATCTGATTTGACAACGGTGAGTGGTGCTGTGGTCAGGGCTGATCTGGCTCCAGTGCCTTTATAACAGGGGGTGTGCATGGAGGGACAGCAGCTGCTTCTTCAGACATCAAGCAAAAAAGTAATTGCCTGTAAAGTGCAGGATTTTAATGTAATTATCTGGGGGAAATGTGCACATGTGAGTTGGAGGGCTTTAATAGTGAAAAAAAAGCTGTTCCAGAGTATAAAAAACTCTTGTGTTGTGACCCAGTCTGTACCAAACTGTTGCAGGGGTGTTCTCCACGCATGATAAGATTCCTGAGCTCTCGGATCTGGGGCTTAACCACCACTTGTTACTTAGATGCTTGTTCTTTGGAGAAATTACACCTGTTTCCACATTATTTATTCTGCTGATTGGCTTCTCCGGATCCCGTTGGGTCTGGACAAATAAGTCACGAAACTGGGAGGAGGCAAACTTGAAAAATTTAAACAGAAAAGGCTTCCCATAGACCAAAGCTAATATTGGCCAACACTGGAAATTGTGTGATGAACCCCAGCCCGGGAGAGCCGGGGAGGAGCCGTTCCTCTTGGCTACCACCTTCAACGGGACAGCAAGAGCAAACTGGTGAGGGATGGATCAACAAGTAACCGGAGGAACCCTCTTGGCCCCCGGGTCCTTCTGCAATACCAGAATAAATCCTAGCGCATGGGTAGAGGTGCTTTGGAGTGATTTGAGGGGGGTGTTTCTGGTTTGTGCTGGATTTCTCACCCCCTGAAGCCGAGCCCTGCAGTATCCCGTGGGTCAGGCATGTCTCCAGGGATGTCTCCAGGGCAATGCTCTTCCCAAAGCCTTTGACCAGGGGCTGGAGGAGCATCCCCTGCGTTTCTCCGGAGTCCGTGCTGGGTTCTGCTTTGCTCAGAAGCAGCTCCTTAATGCACCTTGGGGCTCTTCTTTGTCTCTCTCCCATCTCGTGCTCCCCCTACACACGAGCTGTACCTTCTCCCAGCCCTGCCTTCAAACGGGAAGGTTTGAGGGGAACCTCCTAAGGTCATTTTCTCCATCCCCTGCCGCCGCCGCGGCATAAATGGTGATGCATTCATTTACTGATGTGCCGGGCGCTGCTGACGGATGGTTGTTTAGTCTCATGCCCCTTGTGTGATGGAGCGGCCCCAACTTTTCCTGACACCTTGCTCAGTTCTTCTCCTGTTCTCCTCCGCAGTTTATTCCGGGCATTGTTTGCGCAGCTGGGCTGGAGTTACTGTTTGTTTCTTCATCGGTGCTTTATCATGTTTCTGTTTCTCTACGCTTCCCACAACTTTCTTTTTTTTTTCTGGTAGCCGAAGACGGATGGCGCTGGGCCGTCTGCTGCCTCAGAATGAGGGGTCTGGGGAGGGGAGGTGGCACCTCCGAGGCCATTGATCCCATCTTTATAACTGTGCCCTTTATAGCGAGGAACAGATCATTTGCGCCGCGGTTGGAGATTGCACAGGCGGAATCAGAAGGACCAAACTTTACATAAACCATTTATACCGGACGTTGGGAACGCTGGCAACATAAATCAACTACAATATCTATTACAAATTTATCACTTTATCAGTATTATCTTTGATAGAAGCGGTTCAAACACTTGGGGAAGTGAACCGTACCTCGGGAAGTTTAGCCCTCTGCTGAATTAATTATTCAGGACACACAGAGCCTGGCCCCTTCAATGTATAGTAATTCTTTCCAGCCAGCATCCAGGACTTTAACTCCGGTGGCAATAATAAATAGGAAAAGTCTCAGGTGAAGCCAGTATTTCAAAGTAATTAATCATCTTCCCCTCGTGGTCCCTCCGCCTCTCTCTTGGTTTTCTTTAACGAGGGAATTTCGGTAATAAATCTTTAATGATATATGTTAAGAATCCTTCATTAATTCTTGTCTGCTTATTTCTCTCTTTTTGATGCTTTTATGTTGTATGTTGGGAAGTTAAAATGCATATACAAGGGAAAAAAAAACCAAACAGTTAGAGAAAGGTGATAATTTGGCACAGTCTCTGAAAGGTGGTTTCTCAGGTGCTGGGTGTTGTGTGGTGCCTCTGCTACCGGGGGTTGTTGGTTGGTTCTGGCTGGCCCCTCAAACGGGGTCCATAATTAACTGAGGGTACATAATTAACTGAGGCCACAGAGGGGTGATTCTCGGTGTCGGGGGTCTCGGGAGGAGAAGGCTGGTGGTGCTGCTGCCGGCACAGCGGAGGGGATGTATCTTTAAATACTCCTCCTGGGACAGGAGCAGCCATCAGGTCTATTGGATGTGACGGGGCCAGACGTGACAGATGGGTTGTGACACGCTCCCATAGCGCGGGTGCGTGGCTGGAGGTGACTGGTGTCCTTCCCCCTGCTGCAGGACAGCACAACGACGCCCGCATGAACCTGGCCATCGCCCTCACCGCTGCCAGGTACGGCGCTGCCACCGCCAATTACACCGAGGTGCTGCGCCTGCTCAAGAGGACAGACCCGGCCAGCGGGAAGGAGCGGGTCTGCGGGGTGCGCTGCAGGGACGTCCTGACAGGTAGGACCTCTGTCTGTGTGTGTGTCCTCCAGGCTCATGGTGGGGCAACCTTCTCCCCCCTCTTCTCCGGCTTCAGGCCACGCAGTGCTTGGCGTGATCCCCCTCCCAGCCTGGGCTGTGAAACAACGCGATGGACCAGAACGTAACGTCATCATACAATGGTTTGGGTTGGAAAGGACCTTAAAGCCCATCCAGTGCCACCCCCTGCCCTGGTCAGGGACACCTCCCACCACACCAGGTTGCTCCAAGCCCCCTCCAACCTGCCCTTCAACCCCTCCAGGGATGGGGCAGCCACAGCTTCTCTGGGCAACCTGGGCCAGGCTCTCACCACCCTCATAATGGTCTAACCTGAAAGAAAGAAAAGATAGAGAGCAATGGGCCAAGAACACAGCAGTGTTCCTGGTCCCCACGGCTCCTACCGCTTGGAGATAATTACTGACACTGTGTGGATCATGGCCACAGTAAGGGGGAAACCAGGACCCCAAGATCTAGTAAGCTCTGGGGTTCCATAACTATCATCCAAGTTGGGCCAAAGTGGAAAAGTGCCTCACAAAAGTCAATGTCATGGATCCTATAAGTAGTGATTCTAGTAAAGACCCTTTGGGCTCTCCTGGATGGCAGTGGGCCATGGGCAGTGACTCCCCTGAGCTGAGAGACCTCTCAGGCTGACACTTCGAGGCCAGGCAGAAGACCTTTCTCAAGCCTCAACTACTGCCTGTTCAGGAATGCTGAGGCATCATGAGTATTTACTCAGTACTTACAGGAATATTTATTTCTGAGACAGAGAAAATTTAACTCTAGACTGTCTCTCTCTCTCACCCACCTTCCACCCATATGGTGTGTGTTCAAGGCCAGGTTGGAGGGTGCTTGGAGCAACCTGGTGTGGTGGGAGGTGTCCCTGCCTAGGGCAGGGGGTGGCACTGGGGGGGCTTTAAGGTCCTTTCCAACCCCAACCATTCTGTGATTCTGTGCACATCAGCTTTATGGCTGGGGATGCTCTTCTGTCCATCCCTGCACCTGTAGGACACCTTCTGGCTCACGAGCGAGAAATTCCCAATCGGAGACCTGTGTGTGTGCATGTGCTGATATGCTTTGCTTAGATACACACATATATGAGCATCAATCTGTGATTTGTACCTCTGCTCGTACACGTGTGTGTTTATTTGGGACCCTTCTAGCCAGTCTGTGTGAATCTGGCCATCTGCAAATCTGGAACTAAGTCACTCTTCAGTTATTCCATTTACTCACTTTGTCCCCCCCTAAGCTGGTTAATGATGAAGTGCTGCTGAAACCCAACCTCTGGAGCTGCCTTACCTTGTCAGTAAAGTTTTGAAAAGCTGCTGAATCAAATATTCTCATCCGCTGCACGGTGGCACGGGGACCCGGTGGCAGCCCCCTGCCTGCCTTCACCCACTGTCTGTCTGTCTGTCCGTCTGGCTGGGGGCAGCCCTGGCTCTCTGCACGGCTTCCTCTTCCTCAGAGGAAGGCAGAGCTGAGGGTGGGAGGGAGGAGCAGGAGCCACTGCTGGTTGTGAACATCACCCAACCGGGAAAGGGGCCGCCTTCCCCGGGAGCGGGGCTGTGGTGTTAATGTCAGTCAGCTCTGACTCCTCTCAGCTTCTCACTCCCATCCCAGGGTTTGGGCAGGGTCGGGCTGAGCTTTACACCCAAACCCTTTCTTCAGGGGTGACAGTGTAAAGCTCTGCCTGCTCTGCAGCAGCAACCCCATTGCCCACCTCTGTGGGCTGAGCCTGCCATCCCTCTGGCTCGAGAGGCAGATTTCAGCTCGGCTTCCTCTGCCCGCTCCGCCTCCTCCTGCCTTTCCAGATAAGAATTTGACTGTAAAGCATTTTCTTTCAAATCCAGTGTTACGTGAAAACTTTGTTAATTTTTAACACCCGGCCAGCTGTGCTGTTCAGACAAGCAGGGTGTGCTTTACAGTAGGTGAAGTTCATAGAGGGATTAATAACGGCGGGTGTCAGCGCGCGGGGAAACAAATGGGGGCCGTGATTGATACTGTTTTCTTTCACAGGGCAGGAATTTGATGTCAAAGCCAAGTGTGTTATCAACGCGACGGGCCCCTTCACAGACTCGGTGCGCAAAATGGATGATGAGGAAGTTCCCAACATCTGTCAGCCCAGCGCGGGCGTGCACATCGTCATGCCTGGCTACTACAGGTAACGCCATTACTCAAAGCCCCAACCGTTTGGGACTCTTCTCTGCTGGTGTCTTTAATAAATAAACCTGCAGAGACCCGTCTCTGGGTTTTACGGCAGTTTTGAATGCAAAATTTTATATTTTTTTTGTTGTTTAAAAGAGGATTCTGGCACTGTGCTGATTAGAACAATTTAATATATTCGGAAAAGGCTGAAGTCTTGTAGTTCTTAGTTAAACCTCACCAGGGCAGAACTCCTGCTGAAGCAGAGGGGCCTTTAGGCAGAGCATCTCCAACAGACTGGTGAAAGGCACCTTTTTTAATAATGAGTTTGCCTTGAGTGTCCTGACTGCTTGTTCGCCCCCCTTCAGGAAACACGAAGCATCTAAAACCTTCCAGAGAGATTCCCACCTTCATACAAAACCTCCTGTCCTATTAAATGTCATAGAGTCACAGAATGGATGGGAGGGAAGGGACACTAAAGCCAATCCAGTGCCACCCCCTGCCCTGGGCAGGGACACCTCCCACCACACCAGGTTGCTCCAAGCCCCCTCCAACCTGCCCTTCAACCCCTCCAGGGATGGGGCAGCCACAGCTTCTCGGGGCAAAAATCTGAAACTCTGTGTGCTGTGACTGTGCCACGTTGTGACTCTGCTCGTGGTAAATGAGAACACAGGGTGTCAGCAGTGTAAGAAGTAGTTCAAAGTGACAGGGTTAAGTTCTGGTGCTGCTGTGGACACAAGGCCACCCTCCCGTGGTGGTTCTGGTGGGACTGTGTCACAGAGGAGGTCCCCGTGGCACCCTGCCAGCCCCCCTGCCCATCCCTGCTGCTTCCCTCATTTCTGCTGCAAAACCAAACCCCCTTCTGCCAAGGAAAAAGCCTTGTCAGTGGAAACTCAAATATTACCTCTGGTTCCTGAAGTCATTAGCATCCTAATGGAAATTCACGTTTATGGACTTAGCCTGGTTCTGTTGATACAGTGCACTTACAATAATGCCTTCCATGGCAGCAGCCTGCTCCTCTGGGAAGATGAATTCCCATTTCCAGTGCACAATGGGTTGGTTTTGCAGGAGGTGTCCCCAACAGGACACGGCCAGAGACTGTAAAATTGAGGCATTTTGGGGCTAGTCTAAAATCACTCTCGCATTCTGGTCTTTTTTTTTTTTTTTTGGTTATTTTTCCACCTGAAAAATGGGAAAATGAGCTGAGAGCTGCTTTAAAGCCCGAGCAGTGTGGGGGAAATGGGTTGTAATTCTCTTTTCCTCACGTACCACGAGAAGGACGTGAGTGATTGACTTCATGGCCCTACAGCAAAAACGTGCGAAGCTTTGAAACTTTGGCTCACTTCGTAAAATCAAAGCAGGGGCTGGCTTGACGCGCGCGAGGGCTCCAATTTATTTATTCTGTAATAAGCTAATAATTTTAATTGGAAGTGCCGAGAATTCTTGTTCTCCTGGTTCCCCTGTGTGTGTCACCGTGTGGGCATGGCTCTGCGTGTGGAACAGGCTCTGCCCACGAGCTGCCCCCGCAGCGCAGCTGATGGGATCCAACCGCGCTTCCTGCACGGGGGAGAGCTGCAGCCCAGGGACTGGCTGCTCCATGGGGAAGGCTCCTGGGATTTCACCTTGGTTCTGTCAGGTCTTCTCCTGGTCTCGGGTCTTCTCCAGCGGCCGCTTCCCGGGTGGGAAATGTTTGGTGGAATTTTGGCCCGCGCTCGCACGAATGACAATTTTTTTTTAACAGGTAGAGGTTTTTAGATATAAACATAATTAAGATTTTGTAAAACTAATGTTAACCTAATGCATTCATTTCCCATGGGTTTCTTACTCATTTATGTTCTTCATTAATAGTCCCAGTATTCCTCCTCTCATTAATTCTATTTTTAGCACACACGTTTCTATTCCAGTCACTGCGGTTCAGTCTCTCTCACTCCCTATTGTTTAAGCACATTATCTGCTAACACGAGGGAAGGGTTTGGCTACATTTTTCTGATAGCCTTCCTGCCTGAAGTGTCTCTAGGAGTGCAGTACATTTTTCCCCTCCCTTTCTCACAAATTTCAGATGTTTTCCATCTTTCTTGACTTTTCCTTTCTGCTCTGCCTTCTGGACTCCAGGTGACCTTGGCTGTTCCACCCTAGTTCTACCCGAGGGAAAGTCACTGATTTGTTCTTTAAGTGCATTTGTGGTGCTTTGGTCAAATGCACCTTCAACTAGAGACTTCCCCTGCATCTGCTCTGTGAAATGCTCTTATTTCATGTCCAGGAATGAACCTGAAATTTCAAGCTCAAGAGTTCTGATCTGTCCTTCAGTTAAAGCATCTTCGTCAGCTCAGGAGTCTATAGGTTCTCAGGTTCTGGGTGTACTTTAATCATCTGTTTTCAAGATTCTCTCCTGATTGATCATACATTGTCCAATTTAACTGCTTTTTGGAAAAGGAAGCTTTTTAAAAAGTAGACATACTCCAAACTTCTTCAGTTGTTTGAAGTCAGCTCTTCAGTATCCTACTATTGGCTGCGTATCTTGATGTTTCTTTGCTGACAGAGTCCCCTCAGGTCCATCCATATTATACTCCAAGGCCATTTGCATCTAGATTTCTGTGTAAAGGCATTGCTTTCTACTTCATATTAGAGTTTACAGTCCTGAACTTACCCATCTTAGTAGCCTTTAAAGATGACTAGAGAAATCCTGCAATAGCTGATCTCGCTGGAGCTCGTACCACGTTCTCGCATCCGTTCTGTAATCTTCAGAATCCGTGTCTTATGAAAACATGTTGTTTCCAAGCATTCCTGGTGTGCAGCAGCGTGGCTCCAGAGGTGCTCCAGAACAGCCAATGTTTAGGTGTTAATATGCTGCTTTTTGTTGGGAAACACCTTATTTTTCATTTGTTTTGGTGGCTGTACAGTTATTTATATAAGATGGAACAAACATAGCATTAGGAGATTGAGAGAGAGCTTGCATATAGAAAATTGTTTCATCCTTTCTCATCACAGAATGGTTTGGGTGGGAAGGGACTTTGAAGACCACATGGTGCCACCCCCTGCCCTGGGCAGGGACACCTCCCACCAGACCAGGTTGCTCCAAGCCCCCTCCAACCTGCCCTTCAACCCCTCCAGGGATGGGGCAGCCACAGCTTCTCGGGGCAACCTGGGCCAGGCTCTCACCACCCTCACACCAAAGAACTTCTTCCCCACATCCCAGCTCCATCTCCCCTCTTGCAGGGTCAAACCCTTCCCCCTCCTCCTAGGGCTCCCCTCCCTCATCCCGAGTCCCTCCCCAGCTTTCCGGAGCCCCTTGAGGGACTGGAAGGGGCTCGAAGTTCTCCCCAGAGCCTTCTCTTCTCCAGGCTGAACACCCCAATTCCAGGTGTTGAAGATGTTGAACAACCATGGTCCCAGTACCAGCCTCTGAGGAACCCTACCCACTACTGGTATCCACTGGGACATCAAGCCGTTGACCACCACTCTTTGAGTGTGACCATCCAGCCAGTTCCTCATCCACCAAGTGGTTCCATCCATCAAATCCCTGTCTCTCCAATCCAGAGACCGGGATGTCGAACAGAACAGTGTCAGTGCTTTGCACAAGCCCAGGCAGATGATGTCAGTTCTTCTTCCCCTGTCCACCATTGCTGTGACCCCATCATAGAAGGCCACCATTTTTGAAGGCCCAGTTTGCCCTCAGTGAAGCCATCATTTCCTGTGAAATCTAGTTGCAAACCCTTCAGTCTGAGGTGTTGTGGTGAAACTTAGTTTTAAGTCTTTACTTGTTTCTCTTCCTTATTTTTAACAGATTTTCTGAAATCACATTAAAAAAAAATCATACTTTTGCGAAAATGTATAAAGTTTTCTGAATATTCTGATACTGTATATTAAATCTCTGGTTTCCTCTGTCTCTAAATCAATAGCTTTTTCATTTTAAAAAGTAATCATTTGTCTGACGTGATTTACCTTTCACAAATCTGTGTTGACTTCCCCTATTAAATTGTACTTCTCCATCTGTATGCTCAAGCGGTCTATAAATATCATCTAAAAAATGTTCTAATATACATGCTATATATGAAATTTTCAGCTTCTCTTCTAGCCTTTCCAGATATTGAAAACTTACCTTCAGTAAGCAGTTTAGACTCCCTAAAAAATGAAATATTCAATGGTCCTGCTTGCAGCTCTCCTCGGTGGGTAGTTCATATCCAAGCAGGTCTTTGTCCGCCTTCGGCTTACTGTGGAAGTGGTTATTGGAGCCCATGGAATTATTCCCCTCAGATGGGCCTTATTCCCACCTAAATCCCTCCCTCCTGCCCTCCTTCCAGAGTCTTCCCTATTGTCCTGCTCTTGGGAAAAGGTGCAGAAACTGAAGGCAGGTTGTTTTAGGACTTCCAGCACCTGAGATGAAAGTCAGCATCTTGCCTTTTTGACAAGAAAAGGGGCAGCTTAAATGCTTTCCTCTAAAAGCTGTTTACTTTGAAGGGTTTGTAGAAGCCTTTTGTTCTCTGAACTCTCAGCAGAGCTCTTCCATAAGTTGTGAGGGTAACTGGGCTTGTACCTGTGGATTTTTTATTTTTATTTTTTTACGTCGTACCAGAAAACATTGATACATAAATTAAAATTTGCTGTAGGAAGAACTGAATCATTCTGTTTGTGGCACTGCCATAAATACATGACAAATCTCTGGGTAGTAGCATCCAATTAGTGTCTCTTTTGCCTTTTTTTTCCCCCCAAAATCTGGTTCCCTTTTGAGAACTGCAGGAGCTGGGAGCAGTGGGAGCGTATCCCTGGGGACCCCAGGAGTTCCCATTGGAGAGGCAGGAGGTTTCTGGACACGGGGAATTTACTGCTCCAACCTTCTCCCAGCACTTGTGGTTTCAATCTTCCTCTGCTCTTGTTTTCTCTCCTTTTTCTTTCCATTGCTAAACCTTCCCCTCCCGCCCCGCCTTTATTGGGATTTGCAGAAGTCGTTGAGATTTTTTATGTTTTTACTCTTGTCCTCTGTTTAGGGCTCAGGAAATTGATGATTTGGGTCAATAATATTTCATCTTTAATTTTTCTTGTTATACAGACACACCCAAACAGAACTTGAGTTCTGATCTTACCCTTTCCATGTCACTGTGTGTTCTGTGCCAGCCTCCCCGTGCCGTTGTGGCGTAACATAGAGCATTGTCCAGCTCTGGATTAAAAGCGGTCATTCATTCCGTAACGAGTCTCGAGTAATTGCCGTTTTAAAATTTCCAAATGTTTATATTTGAAATTGCAGCGAGGCAGGCTTTCCTGAGGGAATGGAGGTGTGAGGTGCCGTGGCTCGATCTAGTAGAGGTCTGCTCACCTGCTTAGGAAATCAAATGCTAGGAATAGCTGAGCAGCACCTTGAAGGGCCTTATTTCTCAGAACTTCTGGGGCTACCATTTAAAGCCAGCTCATGGCCACGTGGGAAATCTCTGATTTATTTAAATATTTCTTTTAATTATTTGACCTAAGAACGAAGGTACGGTTATGATACTTTGTGGGGTACAGGGTTTGCAAGGACAGAACCCTTGGTGACCCCCGGCCCCTGTTGAACCCCATCCCTTCTTCGTTTCAGCCCCGATAACATGGGCCTGCTTGACCCCGCCACCAGCGACGGCAGAGTCATCTTCTTCCTGCCCTGGGAGAAGATGACCATCGCAGGGACCACGGACAGCCCCACCGACGTCACCTCCCATCCCAGCCCCACGGAGGAGGACATCAACTTCATCTTGAACGAAGTGCGCAACTACCTTAGCGTTGACGTTGAAGGTAACCCTTGGGTGCTGTTTTTCCTGGGGAAGGTGCCCATGGGCCTGTGGCCTTTCAGTCTGGGCAGGTCTGGCTGTCTGAAGCTTTTCTGTGCCTGGTCTCTCTGGCTCTCGTGCATCTGAGTCTTTCTAAAACCAATCAGGACAGAAGTGGCATCACGGCCTGTGCACCACAGCCAAAACATGATGCTTTTCCAGATACACCTGCTGTTTGGACTTTTTAAATGGCAATCAGTTCAGGTTTCACATACCTTTAAGTAACTGGAGCTCGCTGCCCGGTGGCCACACTGGGCTCTCTGGATGGCAGAGACAAGGTTTCTTTAAGAAAAAGGCTTTTCTTGAAGGAAAAGTTGTTTTGACTTTTCCCATGTCTTTGCTTTTATTTCCATTTTTCTAGGCAACTTTATTCTTAGAATTTACTTTTCTTGATAGTGTAAATGTCTGATAGTGTCAGTTTTCAGCGGGAGAGGAAAGTGCAGTGGGCAAAAAGGAGAATTTATAAAAATGACTTGATGACAGTTCACAGAATCACAGAATCTTCATGATTGGAAGGGACCTTCGAGATCATGAAGTCCAACCACAAAAAAAAAACAACAAAAAACCCCCCAAAACCCCCCAAACAAACACAACCCAACAATCTCGGGCACTAGAGCATGCCCTGCAGTGCCACCTCTACATGTTTCTTAAATCCCTCCAGGGATGGTGACTCCACCACCTCCCTGGGCAGGCTGTTCCAGTGCCTGACCACTCTCTCAGGAAAGTAATTCTTTCTAATATCTAATCTAAATCTCCCCTGCCCCAACTTCAGCCCATTTCCTCTGCTCCTGTCATTATTCCCTTGGGAGCAGAGGCCAACCCCCACCTCTCTACACCCTCCTTTCAGGTAGTTGTAGAGGGCAATGAGGTCTCCCCTCAGCCTCCTCTTCTCCAAACTCAACATGCCCAGTTCCCTCAGCCTCTCCTCGTAGGACTTGTTCTCCAGACCCCTCCCCAGCTTGGTGGCTCTCCTCTGGACATGGTCCAGCACTTAAGTTGTTGCCTTCAGTAGCTAAGCTGGGAACAGGTTTGTGGTAAGACGCTGCTTTGACTCAGTGCTGGCTTAAAGGAGAGGCTTCTTTCCTTACAGTGAGCTTTTAAAATTATTCTGTGAGGGCACTTGTACTTCTGTGTTTCTCTTGTAGTAGCAGCATTACAATAAATCTGAAGAGCACTGGCTCAGGAGCTTTCCAGCATCCTCAGATGTAGGAACCCATCCTGTCCAGAGGCTGGGAATGCCGGATTGGCTGTTTCCTGAGGGGGATAATCCATGGCTCTGTGCTGTATAAATCATAGAATCATAGAATGGTTTGGGTTGGAAGGGACCTTAAAGATCATCTAGTTCCAACCTCCCTGCCATGGGCAGGGACACCTCCCACTAGACCAGGTTGCTCAAATAGCCATCCAGCCTGGCCTTGAACACCTCCAGGGATGGGGCAGCCACAACTTCCCTGGGCAACCTGTTCCAGTGCCTCACCACCCTCACTGTAAAGAATTTCTTCCTAGTATCTAACCTAAATCTCCCCTCCACCAGCTTAAAACCATTGCCCCTTGTCCTGTCACTACTCTTCTTTGTAAAGTTCAGAAGAAGTCTGTGGAAACGTGCCTTTAGGGTTTTTGAGCAGAAGTCGCTCTCCATGAGAGCGTTAGGCTGGACAGGCAGAGTTAAGACTGCATAAGACAGAGATTTTTGCAAGGTATTTCCAGAAGCACGTTCCAAAGTGGTTTATTCTTTGGACTGAAACCCACCTGGGTGCCCGCTGGTTTCCACATCCGCAATTAGCGGTGTTTATAGATTGCCCCTTATTGAATTAACAACTGTGCCGGCCCTATCAACCCGCTGCAGACCTGCCTTTTTGCTGCCAGAGACACTGCCAGGGTTATCAACTTACACAGGCTTGGCTCTGCTCCAGCTGCTTAATTACGGTGTCACGCATGCTGCTTTTTCTAGTTTCATTAGTTTATAAACCTAATATGGTATCTTATTTCTGTGATTAACACTTCATTTTGGCAGGTTAAACATGCTGGCGGAGCACCATTGATTCCTGAAATCTATTTTGTGTTCTTTAGGGGATATTTTTACACCCTTTTACTGATTTTCAATTATCATTTGTTTGAAAGTTGTATAAAAAAAAAAATATGTTTCAAAGACTTCGTTATAAAGTGAATCAGCCAATTTTTCTGTCACAAATTTAATAAGCAGCAGAATTCATTGCATTAAATTCCCTAGTGGTCCCACATTTTATATATTTTTAAAAAGTGACTTTGAGAGGCTGGAGTGGATTTGTACCGTTGTTGAGGGTGACACTCTTGTTGGACAAACTTCCTTTTGGTTTCTAAAATGCCATGTAAGGTCTGTCCAGGTGGCACCAGCAAACGTGGAGGAGGCTGGGTGCTGGGGGTTGGTTTGGGTTTTGGGGTTTTTTTGCTGCTGGGTGAGTCCAACAGTTGAACCTCTCTCGGATGATCCGTTTCCAGGATGTCTCTGTTCTGTTGGATTTTTAACCAGCATAGAAAAAATAGGATCTTGCTGTCTGTTTGGGGCTAGAGAATATTACTTTGTCTTCCCAACAAAATACCGATCAGGGCTGGGTTTAGTTGTGTAGCACGGCTTATTGTGCTGCTTTGGAGGATCTTCTCCAGCTCTTTGAGTTGCTCAACCAACGAGCACAGGGTGGTGCAGTACTGGCTTCACAGCGGAAAAAAGGAGTTTATCTACTGGGAGGCAGTGCCACAAAGACCATGGGAGGGATATGAGGTAAATACCCAACCAGTTCCTGCTGACTTTGAGGCTGATCTTTGGTCCTGGGCAGTGAGAAGAGGAGACGTGTTGGCAGCGTGGAGTGGCATCCGTCCCCTGGTCACAGACCCCAACTCCAAGGACACCCAGTCGATATCCCGCAATCACGTCGTCACCATCAGCGAGAGTGGCCTGGTCACCATAGCAGGTACTGCAGCTTCTGAAGTATGGCTTCACCAGGCTTCCCCAGTGGATTTTCTTCAAAACTGGTCATGTTACAGGATAATCCTTCCTGTTCCTGTAGATAATGACCTGTCAGGGATAGCACGACTGGCTTCTTGGAGCAAGTCGAGGAAGAATCATGGGATATATAAAACATGTATAGTACGTACCAACTGCCTCTTCCCCTTGCTTTCCCCAAATGTGTGGTTCCAGGTGGGAAGTGGACAACCTACCGTGCCATGGCGAAGGACACCATCGATGCTGCCATTGAGGCACACAACCTGAAGGCGGGGTCCAGTAAAACCATTGGGCTGCAGCTCCAAGGGGCCGAGGAGTGGAGTCCCACCCTCTACATCAGGCTGGTCCAAGACTATGGATTAGAAAGCGAGGTGAGTGGTGGTTCCTGGGGATGCTCTGGTGTTTCTTTGTTGGAGGGTTTTGGTTTTTTCCCTAAATTTATTACCAGCATAACCCATACAAAGGTGTGTTGAGCCTGCAAAGAGCTTATTGTCTGGCTGGGGCAAAGATAGTTTAACAAAAAGAAATTCTAGTAATTATTCCTCTTTTCTTCCCTTTTCTCTTCCTCCTAATCTGGCTGTTTCCTGCTTTAAAATGTTACATGGTAGGGTCTGTCTTCCCAACAAAATCCCCCCTCCAGGTGTGACCCCAGCGTGGCAGAGGAGTTGGAGCATCGTTGGTGACAGTTGTGTTGACACACACGGTGGTGTCAGTGCTGGTCTGACCCGTTCCCAGTGCAAGCAGTTTCTCCCACACACTCAAAATCTAATACCTTCTTCAGCTTCTTTGCTATTGTTAGTAAGAGAATTGATGAGAAAAATATGTGTATGTTTGATGTGCTTTCAAAAGCATGTTGAATTCCTTTCCAACCCCATAGGTGGCTCAGCATCTGGCTGCCACGTACGGAGACAAGGCCTTTGAGGTGGCCAAAATAGCCCAAGTTACAGGGAAGAGATGGCCCATCGTCGGGAAACGCCTCGTATCTGAATTTCCTTACATTGAAGCTGAGGTATGTGGAAAAACTTCATCATGTTCTTTGGTTCTCTTCTTGGGATAAGCAGGTTCCCACCTGTAAAACATCTCTGTAAGCCCGTTCCTTTGAGGTCCGGATCTTTTTTTCCTGTTTTTTCCCATTCCCTGGAGCATGCTGTATTTTTATATTTATATCTACACATATTAACATAGAATCATAGAATCATTCAGGTTGGAAGAGACCCTTGGGATCATCGAGTCCAACCATCTCCCCTACTCTACAAAGCCCTCCCCTACACCATGTCCCTCAGTACCCCATCTAAACGGCCCTTAAACACATCCAGGGATGGTGACTCCACCCCCTCCCTGGGCAGCCTATTCCAATGCCCGACCACTCTTTCAGTGAAAAATTCCTTCCTAATGTTCAATCTAAACCTCCCCTGTTGGAGCTTGAAGCCGTTCCCTCTCGTTCTGTCGTTAATTACGTGTGAGAAGAGACCAGCCCCAACCTCTCTACAGTGTCCTTTCAAGTAGTTGTAGAGAGTGATGAGGTCTCCCCTCAGTCTCCTCTTCCTCATGTTGATATATAATTAAATATTTAAATCTCATGTCTATTTTTCATTTCCCATATACACGTTTGATCCCAGATGCATTTTACAAAGCGTTCCAAGGAAAAAGGGGAGCTTTTTGCACCCTTCTCGGGGTTGGGTGGGAACTAGTGAGAGAGAGTTGGATTTGCACAGCCAGCCCGGAGTGGGGTTTGTGATGGCAGGCGTGACTCCTGGCAGGGCCTGGCTGCTTCCTGCCCTGCAGTCCCCCCCTGCCTCCCTGCCCTAGGTGGTCTATGGCGTGAAGGAGTACGCCCGCACGGCCGTGGACATGATCTCCCGACGGACCCGCCTGGCCTTCCTCAACGTGCAGGCAGCCGAGGAGGCCCTGCCCCGCATCGTGGACATCATGGCCAAAGAACTCAACTGGAGCGAGCAGAAAAAAAAGGTACAAAAGGGGCCTTTTTTTCATCTGCAGCTGTTTTGCTTTTCTTAAGTAGTTTCCATGTTAACGATCTAAATGAGTTGAATGGAAAACTTCAAGCGCCGCTTTTGCCCGGAGAGGATGAATCACTTGGTGCATTTCATTACAAAGACTTTATCAAAATAGCTGTGGGATGAGTCGGTGCTGGCTGGGGGCGGAGGGGAGAGTCAGGATCTGTAGCCTGGTTTTCCCTGTTTTAAAGCAGACCTGGCATTACCATCCCATCCCTGCTCAAATATTTTGTTCAGTGACGCTTTTCAACAGATCTGCCTGAGAAAAGGAGGATCTTGTAACCTGTGTCACTCCTTTTTCTCTGCTATGTCTTTTGAAAAGGGAGGATACTGAGTTTGCAGCCTCCTCTGCCCTGAATTAATGTCCCAGGTCGGCGTTAGCTCCCTTTGCCCCAGCAGCTCTGTGCTCAGACTCGTGTGGGACCCACCCCACTGCCCCCTGAGAAGGGGCACATGCTTTGGGGCTTGTGTCACCCCAAAGAAAATGGAACCTGGGGATGCTCTCCAGGCTCTGCCACTCCACAGGGGATGGGCTGTGTGTAGAACCTTCCAGCCAGGTAGAAGTTTGACCAGCATTCTGGAAAGAGCTCACTTGAGTCTGGCCAGCCAGGGGAGCCTGCTGTGACCCTACAGCCCCCCTGAGAACTGTGAGCTGTTCCCAGTGTGTTGAGCAACCTCACAGTCGGGGGTGTTTGACTGAAGTTGGAGGTGTCTCACCCTTACCCAGTGAGGTTTGCTCTTACAATTTACTGTGTTCAACAAAGCTACATCAACCCTTCCATGACAATAGGGTAGGAAAAGGGAAGTTGCAGAGAATCCAGTGTGACATTGGGGTGGAAGGGAACCCCCTTCACACCATCTGCAGCTGCTGTGAGCTCCCTGGTGCCACCAAGGCAGGCTCTTCTGAAGAAGCTAATAAATATTATATTAAAAACAATTGTGTAAGAACTTGCTGTTCCTCAGAAATACAGTTTTTCTTTTCTTTTGTAGGAAGAATTGGAAGCTGCTAAAAAATTTCTCTATTATGAAATGGGCTACAAAGTAAAATCGGATCAGTTAGCAGACAGCTCTGAAATCAGCCTAATGCCTTCGGATATTGAGAGGTGAGTGGAGTCAGAGAGCTCCCTGTGCTGCCAGGAATTAATACCCATCGTACTCCCAGCACAGGTTTCCCCACTGATAACCCTTATCTTGCAGGTACAAGAAGCGATTCCACATGTTTGACAAGGACAAGAAAGGGTTTATTACTATCCTGGACGTGCAGCGTGTCTTGGAGGTAACGTTTCCTCGGGTTCCTTTAGTTTTCTCTTGGAGCCTCCTCTCCCAAGTTTGGGAGCGTGGCACTGGCAGCCCCCAGGGATGGGGCTGATGAACCTCGGTGCTTTGTTTCCCCCAGAGCATCAGTGTGCAGATCGCTGAAAACACACTCCATGACATCCTCAATGAAGTGGACCTCAACAAAAACGGCCAGGTGGAGCTCAATGAGTTTTTGCAGGTGGGTGTTTGTGTGTGACGAGAGAAGCTGTACCTTCCAGGCACAAAGACGTGGGGATTTAATTTTTTCCCCTCTGGCTGAAGGGCTGGAGACTGGGTGAGGGTCGTGGTGTCGATGCCCTTTGCCTGATCACAAAAGCAGTGACACACAGAGCCACCCTCCAGCAGCTTTGGAATTCAAGGATTTATTTTTTTTCATGTGCAGAAACAATGAGACCCAAAGAACAAGCCCAATTTAGAAAGAATAGCGTAGTATAGACCTGAATTTGTTTTTTTCAATACAGAAATGCTGTTTAAATATATCCAAAATGCTACAGTTGTCCGTTGGAAGGTGCATGGCAGAGTTACATGCGCTGACATTTATCTGGGTCTGTGAAGTGATTAGTGGTTCCTCAACTATTTTGAATATTTTAAAGAACGTGCTTGTGGCTAAAGCCCATCCAGGCCATAAAATCCCATTTTAACTCCTGGCTTGGCCAACACCGTCTCAGTTTGTGTGGAAGACAATACCCTGACAACCCACACGCCTGCTTTTTGCAGGGCTTTAAAATAAAATGAAATACACAGCAAAATAAAAATTCAGGGTGCTGCTCACTGTGGGTTCGGCCGGCGCTGGTTTCGTGGAGCCTCTCCTGGTGCGGTGTTTGAAGGGACAGCCCTGTCCCCCTGCCCGGTGGCAGTGATGGATGCCCAATGGGAGAGAAATTAATGCTGGGGATTTTGGTCAATGTCAGCCCTTTCTTCACTGTGTCAAGTTAAACAAACAAGATCAAGGCAGAGGAAATGGTAATTGTCTCTCTCGAGATGAGCTTGGAGATAAGAGCAGTGTTGTTGAATCTAAATGCAGAAAAATTTCACAGGTTGTATCCAGCATTGGAAAAAGGACTATTTATTTGCCTAAAATGCAGCGATTTAGCTGGGGAACTGAAACATACTCAGGGGAAAGGGGGAAAAAACCCCCAAACAAACCATGAAGGGGGAAAAAGCAACAACCATTTGGGGAGTTTATGCTTTAAGTATTCAAATATCAGAGAAAATCCAAGCTGGTTTCCTGGCTACTGGAAAGGGTCTCCCTCTTACATCCCTCTGCGTGTGAAAACTTGTAATTAGTAATTGCAACCCACCATTTACTGTGTTAAATTCTAATTTGGTTAGTTTGGGAACATTGTGGTTAAGAAGTTGAGACAACGAGTGATTGCCTCTTCTGTGGGGTTTTTTTTTGGTGGCTTCCTGGGGTTTTTGCTCTCAGCTGAGCGGTCTCAGCGGGGGCTGCCTGCCCCCAGCCACCAGGTGTGTGTGATGCAGGAGGCAGGTTCTGGTGTAGGGGCACAGTTGCTGCAGTGGAGCTGTGTGCCTGCTGCCCTCCCCTCTCATTTCCCACTCCAAGCTGAATATTTAAGGCAGAATTGGCACCTGCAGAGGGGGGGGCAGCACGGGGAGCCCAGCGCTGAGAGGGAACCGCGGTAATAAAATCAACGGGAGGTTGCCATGGAAGGAACAAAACACACTAAGTGTGTAATTTTTTTTCTTAAATAGCTCTGTTAAGTCAGTTCCCGATACTTTGGTGTTTGCTTTCTGAAAACTATCAAGTTTCACTGCGTAAGGCGGCAGCGGCTGTTTCTCTGAAGGCTTGGCCACAGAAGCCTCATGCTGCTGTCACTTTGCTCAGGAAAGGAGGGGGACCTTGAGAGGAGCTAGTTTTGGTGTGTAAAAGCAAAAAAAAAACCCCAAAAACCCATTTTAAATCAGGAGGAAGCTTTTTTTCCCCAGAAGCAGTTTTCCTTTGGGGTCCTGACAGACCCACGTGCCAGAAGCTCCAGTTTTCATGGTGGTGGCACCATCAGCCATGATCTTTGTGGTTCCTTCCTCAAAGAGCGAGGTGTGTGGTCACAGTGGGCAGACCCAGGACAGGTGGCCGAGCCGGGTGTCACCAGGAGGAGTGGATATAATTAATAGATTTTCCTATAAAGGGGGAGGAATCTGAAGGATTCTTAGCACTGGATGGCAGAAGAAATTGCATTGTGTGAGCGCCCGTGGCTTTCCACAGCCATCCCTGACAGCCGCCCCCATGTAATTTCAACTCTAATGCTCACTTTATCCGTGGGATAAAAAAGAATTAACTAAAAACCTTAGCACTAGTGTGTGTTCGTTAAGATAGAGCCGAGTCCAGTCTCGAGGACTTAAAGGCAAATTAGTTTTAAAAGTCTATAAAGGAATTTGGATTTGAAAGAGTTGTGGAAGTCAAGTGTGCTGTCTCTGCAAAGCAGGGTGTGTGAACGGGAGAGGGGATGGTGGGGAGCGGTGGGAGATCAGGAATGGTGTTCCTCTGGTCCCTACAGCTTTTGGGCATTAAAAGAAAAAAAAAAAAAAAAAAGAAAAAAAAAGAAAGAAAAAACCACCCCGAAGCACTGGTGAAATGGCTGGGTTCTGCTACATCCTTAAATGTCACTGAAAGCCCCTGGTGCTGAGGGGTGTCTGCGCTGGAGCTTCCAACTGGATGGCGTTTGGTTCTCGTGCTCCTCCTGCTGCCAGCGCCTCGCCAGGCCTGCGGGGTGTTTCTGGAAAACATAAATGGGCTTGGAGGTGAGGCTTTGAAGCCATGCAGCTTTATACACGGAAAAATCAGTTCTGTATATTCATTAATTGCCATGTCCAGGCGTCGGTAGTGAGTGTTAACTCGGCCGTTTAGACTGGAAGTGTGGTGGTGTCACCAGCAGTGGCCCAGGTGTCTGTCCCCTTCTCCTGCAGAGCATGGTATCCTGTGGTCTGTGGGTGAGGGGCTGGACGTCCCGCCTCTGTTCCCTGTCCCCCAGAGGAGGTAACGGGCTGCTCTCCTCTTGTGTCCCCAGCTGATGAGCGCCATCCAGAAGGGGCACGTGTCGGGGAGCCGGCTGGCCGTGCTGATGAAGACGGCGGAGGAGAACCTGCGCCAGAGGGGGGTGATCTCTGTGGACCGCAGCGGCGGGGGGCTCTGAGCTCCAGCCCGGAGGAGAGCTCTGCTGGTGGCCACCCCAACGCCCGGCTGCCTCTGCTGACAAACATTCCAGTGCTTCTGAGTGTCCTGGCTTGGTGACGGTGACAGTGTCTGTCCAGCGGTGTAACTCTTGCAAAAAACACTTTGGTGCGTTTTGTTTTTGTTATTAACGTTTATTCTGTGCAGCTCCTCCTGCTCCAGGACCTGGCCTTTGGGGTGGGGTGTTCTCGAGACACGGGGGTTCAGGAACACAGTCTGGAGAGATGTGGGGGCACCCACTGCCTTCTTCGTTACCTTTTCTGTCTCCTTCACCTCCAGAGAAAACAGCTCAGAAAGCAAATTCTGCCTTTAAATGTGTTTCAAATCTGCGTGTAGTGTTTCAGCGCGGCTCAGCAGAGAGCCAGAGAGGGAGGGCCCATGTCCTGGCGTGGGGACAGTGTCACAGAAGGCACAAAGCCACCACTTCTCCAGGTGGTGACGCTGGGGAAGAGCTGGCTGGGCTTGCTCCTTGGGTCACTGTCACTGTGGTGCCACCGGGACGCGGCTGGGCAGAAGTATCAGCAGTGTGAAGCTGGGGAGCTACGAGGCATCTTCATTAATCACCCCCACTAATGATTTGGTGAAAAGCTCGGGGACAGCTTCCCTTTCTGCCATGTTAATAAAAACAATTGTTCCTTCAAGAAGTAGCCTTGTCTGGCGGGTGGTGTTTGATGCTGGGAAGTGCTTCCCACTGGTTCCAGTCTGGGACAAGCACTGGGGACAGGTAGAACGTGGCAGGTTTTGGTAGCACAAGTCTTAATTGATTTACAAGATCCCCAACATCCAGTGAAGCTATGGGGCTGGGTTTGCCTGCCCCTGGCTCTTCTAGAAGAGCCAAAGGGCTATTTTTCAGCAGATTATTTATAGGAAAAAAAAAAAAAAGGGTGTTTTTCTTTTTTCCAAAAGGAGCTCTGAGCTGAGGTGCTGTGATGGATGTTGTACCTGGCTCTTCCCCTCCCTGCTCTCGGGGCGCCCGGGCTCGGGTGGGAGATTCTGACCAGGGAAGGGAAAGCCCTAAGAGCAGGTTTATTGATGGGTTTGTTGTTCTCTTCGATTCTTTGAGCATAAATACTAATTTAGCCTCAGTCCAAGGTGCCAGAATTCCTGCTGGTGTAAAACTGCTGGGTTTTAGCTGCTGGCCCCGCTGTCGCTGACGGAGGTACCGGGGCGGTAACAAACTGGGGGGGCTCCTCTGGGGTTGTAAAAGAGAAATTACTACCTTCAGAAACAGAGGAGGGGGTGTGGAGCATAGGAACTGCAGAGTTGTGTTTGGCTGGAGGGACAGAGTCCTTTAATAAAAAAAAAAAATATAAAAATTCAAGTGTTTACAAATAGTAGATACAACAAAAAAAAAAAGGGGGCGGGGGGAGGAATAAGCCTCGTTTAAAGTTCAGCAAATGTTGTCTTTCCATCAGCACAAACAGTAGGTAAAGTCTGGAGGGAAGGAGGGGGTCTCGGGTAAAATGCCTTTCAGATGTTTTTTGCATGTTAAATTTATGGGGTTTTGATGCTGCTTG
>NW_015090787.1:834259-835698 GCF_001431845.1 Calidris pugnax | reverse complement strand
GGTGGTGTATGGCTTTTGCTTCGAGCCCCGTGCTGGGGGGGCACGAGGGGCTGGCACCTTTCACTATCTAAGAATTTTTATATGAGCCGAGGGGTTTGTTTCTGTGGTCCTGTCGAGTTTTCTGTGTGAAATATGTTTCCGGTCTGTTTGGGTAAATTCTGGGAGTGTTTGGCTCGGTTTGGTGTTTCCCAACCCTTGCTCGGGGGAGAACACGGGGAATGTGGGGCGAGGGGGGGGGGTTAGGATTCTACTGTTAACAACAATTTAAGAAAAAATAAAAAGGAATAAAAGTAAAGAGACCTTTTCCAGACCACATAAAGAAAAATATTTACAATATTTAACATATTTTGTATGCTTTAATGAAAATTTCTCCTCCACTCCTCTCTAAACGGCACAGTTAAGAATGAATGATACAGATTTACCTGTCAGGGCAGGATTTGCCTGCTTTGTACCCAAAGTGCCCTCCTGTTCTCCCGTCCTGGTGGTGCTGGGTGTGGGATGCTCCTGGCTGGGCGTGTGTCTCCGGCAGGAATTCCCTGTGCAGCTCAGCCCTTCCCTGCCGGGGTCTCTGCTCCTCCTGACGGCTCAGCCAGGTCGGGGGCAGCCAGAGCTGCAGCTCTGCACGGGAAAAAAACCCAGAAATAGTTATTTATCACCTCCCGTTTGGTTTCAGGAGCGGTGCCTTTGTGCTTTGGGTGGTTTTTCCCCGTGGATGTGCTGTAGGAAGAGTTGGGAAATGTCAGTGTCTTGTGTTGCTCTCAGCCGGGGGGAAAGGCAGTAATGAGGTTTTTCCTTTTCATTTTTTGTGAGGTGGGGTTTGGATTTCTGGATGTTTTGGGGGGTGTTATTTTGTGTTTTACAGGTGTGTGCCCGTACCTGTGTGTGTTTATCCAGCCGGGTGTGTGGATTGTGTGTACACACACACACACACACACACTGCACCTCTCACACCTGGCACGGGGGGTTCTGTGCGGCTGCTGCTCCGGCCCCAGCTGTGAAACGCCGTGTTTGAGGCCGGGTTGTCATTTTTATAACTGTCTTGGTGTTTTACTGCCGTTATTTATTACTTTTGATATACGGAATGAGCCGCATGCATTTATAGAGCAATAAGAGGATGTATTTAATGTGCCTTGTTTTTAACGGAGTAAGGACTGAAAGCATGAATCAATAAAACTGATTAAAACCGCTTCCTGTCGCCGGCAGTTTGTGGTGGCACTTAGGAAAATAACTTGGATTAGCCTTGAAAAAGTTTATTTTTCAAGGAAAAAGGCGTGGATGGACCCTCCTCAGCCAACGTGGTGTAACCCTGCCTGGACTTCCCCGTTTTAGCTCAGGATTTAGCCCCTTGGTAGTTGAGAAGCGAGGAGGAGGAGGAGGAGTTGAGGCAGCACTTGGCATTCCCAGGGTAAGGTATTGTGGAATTGCAGCCAATTGGCCTG
>NW_015090787.1:812777-814656 GCF_001431845.1 Calidris pugnax | reverse complement strand
CTGGTGGGGGGGGTGGGGGGTGGGAAATGCCAGGCGCCGGCCTTCCTTTGCACACTGATGAATTTTATCCTAACTAAAATCAATAGGAATGAACGGCAGAGATTTCATAATCCATTTTGATCATTTTCCGTGTCAAGCGCGCGCGGGGGTTGCCATGTGTTGATAAATGTTCCCCTGGAAAAAAACCCGCGATATATTTTCATTGTCAGTAAATCAGTAAAGCTGTTATCGGTTTTAACGCAATTTTTATAATCTCCATATTATTTTATAGGTTTTAATTTACACGGGTGAGAGGGATTTTCCACCCCTGTGCCGTGGCTGGGCTGGGCTGGGGGGGGGCTGTGTATGTGCAGCTGGAATAACTCCCTCCACCTGTCCCCCCCCCAGGAGCAAACACCACCGACACCTCCGGAGTGTAATTCCAAATATTAGGAATTTTATCTCATCTGCAGAGTGTAAGTAATATGTCAGAAAACATTTGCCAGAATTGTCTTCATCCCAAATGTGTCGCAGCACTAAAATTGCCGGGGGCCCTGGTTGGGGCTTTCCCACCCGAGCCTGGACTGAAATGCTGGGGGGGGGAGTTGTGGAGCGGCGTTTTGGGGCCAAATGGTCCAAAATTCAGATTTATGGTGGTTTGTGTTCGCTTGTGGTCTGCAGCCCGTGTCAGCAGTGGGATGTGGGGGGAATATCAGGCAGCCTTAATATCTCAGCACCAGTGCCAGCGGGAGCTGGGGGCAGCTGCAGAGGGGACCCCTTCCTCCCCGCTCAGAAATGAGGGGGTTTTGGGCTTTCTGGGGGTGTTCAGCCTTCAGGTTTTCCTCCCTGCTCCCCAATTTGAGCGAAACACACACTCCCCTCTTTTTTCACCCGTACCCTGTCGGGGGGGGGCAGCCCTGGATGCTCCCTGCCCTGGGAAGGCGCCGCCGGGATAATCCCCCCTCTTCCCATTTTGCAAATAAAGGCAGAGATTAAATTCTGCTCCCCCGAGTGAGCCTTTAGCCTGCTTTTTTTAAAAAGCCTTCTGCCATGTACGTTGCTCTCTCCGCTTGGATGCCGGGGGGGGGACTGCTTTCCCTTCAGTCTGGGGAAGTTTTCACAGAATAATCATATATATATATATATATTTAGCTGAATTTGATCCTCAGGGAATACCAGCCCTGTCCCCCGTGATTTTTGTCAGTTAGGTTGATGGTTGGTCAAGATGATCTTTACGGTCCCTTCCACCCTAGCAGATTCTGTGATTCTGTGATTTCTCTGCCTCCCCCAGCCCCGTGATTTCTCTGCTCCCCCCGGGACGGAACTGACTGCACTAAATCCTGCAAGTTTGGGGGCTTTTTTTCCTCCCCCCCCATGATGCTCAGACTCCGGGCTGGGGACACGACACACAGCTCTGCTTCTCCCTGCCCCTCACCACCACCACGGCAAAACTTGGTGCTGTGGTACCCAGCTCATCCCTGGGTCCAGGCAGTGTAAAGGTAATTAGGTTAACGAGCAGAGGGAGCCGGGGTGGTGTCACCCGACTTGGAAGGTCCCTCATAAAGCAGCCCCCTCCACCCCCAAAATAAACAGCCCCTCGCTGCCTTTCACTTGCTCCCCTCTAAATTGTTGCTGAGTTTATTTGAGCGAAGCGCACGGCTTCATTCGTTCCCTTATTTATTTATTTATTTATTTTAGCATATCTCCAATTAACTGATTGGCAATTCATTTCTGTGCAGGCGGAGCTCCCCCTGCCCAAGCGGGGAGGCTGTAAATCTTAGATCTATTGAAGTGACAGCCACATATATTTCATTTTTCCCCATGAATCATTTGCCATCCTTATTGCAGAAAAATGGCAAAATTATGGTGTACCGTGTTTTCATAAATTACTGCTTTTCTC
>NW_015090787.1:810923-812767 GCF_001431845.1 Calidris pugnax | reverse complement strand
CCCCCCCAACCTCCCAGTTTGTTCCAGAGCTGACTGGGGAGGGCTGGGGGCGTGGGAACCCCGAGGGCTGGGCGAACAGGGCTCTTTCCTCACCAAATCCACTCAAAAAAAACCTTCTGAAATTGTGCAGAGAACTGCAACAACCAGTACAGCTTCCAAAATTGATAATTTTGGAAGTGACTTTGCCTTAGAGCGGTTAAGAGATTGGGCAGGGCAATTCTCACTCTCCTGCAGAGAGGAGGGAGCAGTCAGTGCTCCCACTTGGACTCTTTTATTTTTATTTTTATTTCCCAAAGAGCAGGTTTCTGTTCTCCTGCCTCGGGATCCGGGTCTTTTTCTGCCTTTGGGAATGTAGAGAATTCCTTCTCCAAAGAGACACAGTTTGCAAAACAATCTTTTAAAATCTTGGCAATAATACTTATTTTGAAATCCCTGAAAAATCATGCATTTATTACACGTAGGGTGTAGCTGGGCAGTGATTTGGGTTAGTGACTTCAGGAGTTGACAGCGTTTAGCAAAGAAGCTGTTTTATCTGCCGGAGAGTCTTAAACTCAAGTTCTTCCTGATTTAAAAAAAAAAAAATAAAAAATAGAAATGTTCATCACGGTAAGCTGTTAAATTGTTTTCAAAATTGGCCGTTTTTTAAATGGAGCTTATCCAGCTATGTCAGTACTTCAGGCTGCACTGAACCATTAAATAAAAACCTGAGACAAAATGCCTTTGAAAAGGGTTAATTAGTTTTAATATTGATTTATTCCGTATAGGGCAGTAATAGACTAGAACATTTATTTCTGTTTTGGATCATTAAAAAACAGTCTTTGGTTCTTGAACAATTTTGTTTCTAATAAATAATTTAACAAAAAAAAAAAAAAAAAAACAACAATTAGAGTAATTTAGAGTAATCTGTGTGATGTTGGATTTTTTTTTTTTTTAAAATGATGTGAAGTGATGATTTTTGTAATTTTTGTTGTAGTGCAGTGTGTGGGGCAGGGGAAGCTCTGGAGAGGCCCGAGGAGGATGGATGCTCGGGAGGATGCCGGGCGGGAGGAGGAGGATGCTCGGGCAGGAGGAAGGTTTCCCGGCGAGGAGGAGGAGGAGGATGCTGGGGAGGCAGGATGCCGGGTGTCCCGGGGCTGGGCAGGGGGTGCCGGTCCCCGCCGCTCCGCTGGGCGCTCCCGGGGAAAGTTTGCTCCCCCCTTTTCCTTTCCCGTCCTTTTCCCGTCTTTTTCCCTCCCTTCCCGTCCCTCCCGTCCCTCCCGCCGCCGTTCCCGCTCCTGTGCTGCCCTCTGATGGAGCGCTCCCCTCCAGCACCGCCGCTGCGCACACCGCACCGACCCTGCGCGCAACCTGCGCGCACCCTGCGCGCCCGGCACCGGGGGGTCCTGCCGGGGGGGGGCCCGTCCTTCCCCCCGCTGGCCGCCGGCAAGAGTGGGTGTGCTGGAGGAGTGCGGGGTGAGGAGTGAAAGCACCAAGTGCTGGGTGAGGATGAGGATGATACTCTGGGTGAGGATGAGGATGATACTCTGGGTGAGGATGATACTCTGGGTGAGGATGAGGATGCTCTGGGTGAGGATGATGCACTGGGTGAGGATGATGATGCTTTGGGTGAGGATGAGGGTGCACTGGGTGAGGATGATACTCTGGGTGAGGATGAGGATGATACTCTCGGTGAGGATGATACTCTGGGTGAGGATGATACTCTGGGTGAGGATGAGGATGCTCTGGGTGAGGATGATGCACTGGGTGAGGATGATGATGCTTTGGGTGAGGATGAGGGTGCACTGGGTGAGGATGATACTCTGGGTGAGGATGAGGGTGTGCTGGGTGAGGATGATGCTCTGGGC
>NW_015090787.1:788423-805923 GCF_001431845.1 Calidris pugnax | reverse complement strand
TTCCCTCTTGGCTTGTTTCAGAGCATCATCTCCCAGATCTTCATCCCACTGAAGAAGGGTGTTAATTACGGCTCATACTTCGTAGTGTCACAAGTACCTTTTACTAATCCAACACTGTAAAAAATTAAAAAAAAAAAAAAGTCTCTCCTTTTCTCCCTCTCCCCCAGCCCCTAAAACAACTCCAGGAGGCGAGGGAAGTGCTGAGTACGAGCTGCAGCCCCGGCCTGTGTCCCCCTTCTCCTCTCTCCTGCGTGGCATCTCCTCCAACCTCCCGAGGACTCTGTGAATCAGAGCAGGGTGCCCACTTTTACAGTGTTATCCCAGCAGAAAGGACGCAGCAACGATTCCTTTGGGATGGAGCCTGGTCCCCAGGGTGTCCCCCTGTGCCGAGAGCCCCCCAGCTTTGTCCCTGATGGCAGGAGGGGGTGTTTGCCCCCATTGCCTGCCCAGGACCACCCCATCTTTTGGGTGCTGCTTTTCTGGGGAAAAAAAAAGAGACAAGAGAAACACCACCAGCGGCATCACCCCTGCACAGAGTTAAAGACACGAAGGTGGCTGTCTGGTAGAGTTCACTTCTAGTTTTATTTTTTAAATTGCTCAAAAATTTGAGTGTAAACCAGAGCAAATCTAAGGGGAAATCCCTAAATCAGTTTCTTTCCTTCTTATTAAAAAAAAACAACCAATGAAACCAACCCCCCCAGACCCTCTGCTGCCCTCCTGCTGAAGATCACTCACATCTGGGAATTGTCCAGGGTGAGTTCCTTGTGTTGAAGGTGGCATCTTCTCACCATGGGATTGTTGGAAGAGCTCGGGGGCCCCCACAAAGGCCTGGGGGCAATACCTCAGCAGCTGCGGATGGGGGGACAATGTTGGGGATCCCCTGGGGTTTGTGGGAGCGGGCTCAGGCTCCGTGTCCTGCAGCAACACGGCGCGTGGGAGCAGCCCCAGGCCCGGCGTGGGGCTGAGGAACCCCCAGGGGGGCAAGGGGAGGAGAGTTGGGAAGCTGTAGCTCTCCAAGATACTTTATTAACCAGCCTCGTGATGAAGAAAATAACGTAGGCAAGTGGGGACCAGATTGCAGGTTGTGTTCTACGTTTGAAATTCTACCAAGTGAAGCTGCTGCCAGGCTCTGAAATATATATATTTTCGTAAAGAAGTACCATTAGAGAAATTAGTGAGCGGGAACGGAAGCTCGGGCACCATCAGGACACGGCCAGGCTCAACCAGCAGAGCGTTGCTGGGAAGGGGGGCTTTTGTGTGCAGACCTTCATTGCTTGGAAAGGGCATATTTTGTCCCTGGCTTTGCTTGGGTGGGAAGGGAACGGGTCTCTGTGCTCGTCCCTTGGTCTCCACGTGTGGTCTGTCCCCAGAAGGACACCTTCAGCAGCGGTGGGAGGTGACAGCAGGTGACAGGACATCCCCAGTGAGACACGGGGGGGTGTTTGTGCTCGGTGGGAGGCGCAGGGAGCTGCATTCCACCCTTGTAATTTAAGTGTGCCTAGTTTGGGGTGGGGAACAACCCCTTGAGGAGGTCACCACCGCATTTCCCTCTAAGTTTTGCAGTCCCTTGTGTCTGGGTGTGTTGGTAAAGGGCAGTATTTGGGGTCTGGATGCGCTGCTGCTGAACCAGGGATGAGGCCAGCCGGGGTCGGCGTGAATCCCGGGCACCACGTGGAATTAATTGGAGAGAGAGGAGCTGCTCCCCCCGGCAGCAAGCGAGATGGAGGGAGACACAGCAGCTCCAGCCAAACCTTGGTGCTCCCCTGCTTGTCTCAGCCCTGCTCTGGCTGGAGCCTTGCCTGATTTCAGAGCCACGTGAGGCCACGTTCCCTCCTGCGCCCCACAAGAAGCTCCCACCCGGCACCAACACACTCCTCGGGTGCCCCTTCCCCGAGCCCAGGGGTCCTTTGTGCCGGGAGGGGGGACCCTGGCTTTGGAGATCTGTGCTCCCCCACCACCGAGGGCTCCGAGGAGAAGTTAAACCGCTGCCCTTCCCTCACCCCCTCCCCGGGAACCTTCTCCTTCTCCTCTCCTCCTGCCGGGCAGCGTGGTTGAACACGGCTGACCTGTCCAGAATGTTAAGCAAAATCCCATAGTTGTGTCTCACAGGTATATTTTTAGCACGAATGAAACCACTGTTGTGTAGCCGATCTTCTAGAACAGATTAAAACGGGAAGATGCCTGTAGACACCCCCCAAAAAATCGTCCTGGGGGACCCTGTGCAAGGCGTGATTTTCCATGAGATTCCACCCAGCCTTTGAGAGAGGCACAGATTTGTTATGCGGAGCACAAGGAGACGCTGCTGAAGGATCGATGCATAAGATGTTTGATCTGCCAACCTCTCCTGGCGCGGCGGGGCTGGGCTTTGGGCCTGGACGTGCTGAGCAAACCCCCCCGTGCTGTGTGCCAGCTCCACGCATCCATCCCCGGCCGGGCAGGGGCTGCGCCGGGCCCCTTCTGGGGGTTTCTGAGCATCCTCCTCCTCAGGTGATGAATTCACACTGATAAAGCTCTGAGGCCACAAACATGGGTCTTCCCGTGGTGGAACCAGCTGCGGGCAGATGTTTGCATGCACCTATGGGTGAGTTTGGGATTTCTCTCCTCAGCACAAGAAGGACACGGATCTGTTCCTGGAGCAGGGCCAGAGGAGGCCACAGAGATGCTGGGAGGGCTGGAGCCCCTCTGCTGGGAGGACAGGCTGAGAGAGTTGGGGGGGTTCAGCCTGGAGAAGAGAAGGCTCCGGGGAGACCTTGGAGCCCCTTCCAGTCCCTCAAGGGGCTCCAGGAAAGCTGGGGAGGGACTCTGGATGAGGGAGGGGAGCCCTAGGAGGAGGGGGAAGGGTTTGACCCTGAAAGAGGGGAGATGGAGCTGAGATGTGGGGAAGAAGTTCTTTGGTGTGAGGGTGGTGAGAGCCTGGCCCAGGTTGCCCAGAGAAGCTGTGGCTGCCCCATCCCTGGAGGGGTTGAAGGCCAGGTTGGAGGGGGCTTGGAGCAACCTGGTGTGGTGGGAGGTGTCCCTGCCCAGGGCAGGGGGTGGCACTGGGTGCTCTTTAAGGTCCCTTCCAACCCAGCCATTCTGTGATTCTGTGATTCTCTGTCCTTCAGCTGGGCAAATCCCACATGCGTGAGGGGACTTCCCATCCCAGCACCCTGTACCTTCTGCGGATGGTGAATCATGCAGATGACTTTGTTAAGAAAGATCCTAATTAAAATGTGGCACATCTTGGTTTCATAGAGGATAAATTTTTCGTATTTCACGGGTTTCCTGTCTTTTTTAAAAACACTCCCTGACCCTGCCTGTGTGCCAGAGCCAGGGGATGGTGTGTGCCAGCCCTGGGAATGGGAGCCTTTGGACCCCATGGCCACCCTGGGGCAGGGGGATGCAGCCACAGCCGCAATGCACTGTGAAGAAAGCGCTTCAAGTAGGACCTGTGATCCCTGGGGTGGTTTAGGTGCCTCGTGAAGCAGAGAAATAGACCCGTGGTCTCATCATCTTGACCAAAAGCACCTCAAAGCACCTGGAAATCCTTGTATTGCAGTTATTGGTGGCATCCTGGACCTCGCTGCAGAAGATGCAGAGCCCTTCGCTTCCCAGCAGCTCCAGGAAGGCTTTACCATGATATTTTTGTGGCATGAACACATCTGCATTTTCTGCTTCATGTGCAAATATTTTCTGTGTTGGGAACAAGACCTGAGAGCTATTTTATAAAGTGTCACCTTTAACCTCAAGCCCTCCCCTGAGCAATTCTGGCTTTAACGTGTTCAGTGCCTTTAGGTCCCTGATGATGTTTCTGTCTTTGCCATCTCACTTCAGAAGACAAGGGTGACTGTCCTCACTGGACACCAGAGAGACAGCAGCTCCCATTTCACACCCAAGCGAAGGCAGAAGCACTGCCAGGGCATCTTCTGTGGACACCAGCAAAAGAACTTCTGGGAAGGAAACCCATCATTTAAGAGTGGTCGTTCCACCACTGCGGTGAGAGCTGTTCCCCGTGGGCTGAGACAGATGTGCTGGTTTTTTGCTTGTCTCTCAGAATATTTTATTATATTTTTTTTCAAATTGCACAAAGCAAGTGGAGAGGCAAAACTCCTGCACATCTGATATTGCGACGACTCAACAATAGGAAGTCATCAGTTTGTTTTCTGGATCCCAACGCAATGGTTGCCATAAGAACACAAATTATGTGTACATTTTAATGCATCTATGCTTCATAATTATGCATGGTTGTGTGCTGTTATAATTGACATAAAATATAAAACAGGTCAAAGAGCAGCTATTAAAACTATTTTTCATTTTGCTTCCTGACAGCCGGCGACATCAATGCCGACTGCATTTAATGGGACCATACAGGGAATGCAAAGATAGTTATATAATTTCCACCGTATTAAAGCCTCCAGAACTTGCAACCTAATTATTTCCCGCAGTGTCTCGTTGTAAACTACATTACTTTATTTGGAATGTGTTCGTTTTAAGATTAAACAATTGGACTACATTAAATTAGCATGAAGGGGGAAAATCATAAAACTTTTGGATGTATTTCACGGAGGTCATTTTGTTAGGTTAAGAATTATCCCAGGAGCAATGATTTTCTGCCACTCAAGATAAAAAATAACGTTAGAATTGTGCTAATTCCATGCACTTATTTTAATCACTGAAGTAAATTCTACCAAAGGGCTAAATTGTAGTCGTATCCTCTCCCTAATCACAGAATGACAGAAAGAAAAAAGCTGGAAGGAAAAATGATGAATTTATAAGTTGTCCATCCTCTGGCTAATGGCTGTGTCAAGACAAAGCAACAGGGTCCCTCCTGGTTGGTTTTCCCTCGTTACTGATGCTCCCCTAGTGCCAGGATGGTGGAGGGCTCCTGGTCTCTTGCCGGCGGTTAGAGTTCTTTGGGGAATTTCATCTCAGGTCCTGTTTAAAACTGATGGGGAAAACACCATGAGCACCTCATCAGTATTGGTCCTCCTGGGCTTCATGTGCTACGTCTGCTTAGAGACCGGGTATCTCAGGGGGCTGGTAATAGGCTTTGGAGGACCTTGACCTTCTAGTTGGCCAACTCAAGTCTAGTTGGTGGGGAGTGCCTGAAAATTATTGCCCTATTTGTGAGGAATAAGTGCAATCCAATTTCCTAAGGGAGAAGCAACCGCATCCCTGGAAGAACCATCATCAATGGCACTTGTGAGCTGCTTCACAGGGAGGGCGAGGTCTGAAGGGGAGCAAAGGCCAGGCTCCTGCAATGGAGCACGTTGGCTGTGGAGCATGGAAAGGTCTCCTGGCCACCCTTCTGCCTCTCTTCAACTGACTGACGGAGAGACCTGTGGCATTTCTCCATTAGTGCCGTAGTTTGCATGCTGGTTCTTGCTTCTGATGACTTTCCTTTCCTTAGCAGTTGTCACAAGATGTTCCCCATCTTGCACTTTTCCAGCTCCATGCCTGCCCAGGAAAATGGCGATGAGTGATAAAGGGTGATGGACAGGCTGTGCCTCTCGTGTCCTGCCACCCTCCCCAGCTGACCTCCACCTGCAGAGGAGACCTTTTCCGTATCTTTTTCACCGGGTTCATGCAACCAAGTCATGGTAACGAGGGAAAACAGAAACATGCCAGTTTTTATTTTCTTGAGTCCTCTGGGTCTTCAGAGCCAAAGATGTTGCTGGTGGGGAATGTCACAGATTGGGGCTGTAGATGAGTAGCAGAAAGGCTACTGGTGTGGTCCAAAGGCCATGAGTTGTCATGGCATCATGCTGGCCACATATCCCAGCGACTCTCTGCCCACAAGATGTGCCTGGTGCTTTGGTCAGCAGTTTGCCACAGCCAGGGAAGAACTGCATGCTCCAGGAACCACCCACCCAGTTCAGGACTGTGTGTCCCCGCTTGCCTCCTGCCTCCACCACAGTGTTTCGGGGTGTAGAGGACCAAGTTCTGGGGAAGGGTGCAGTGGATCCATGAAGGCCCTCCAACCCACTCTGCTCCATCATGGAGTTGTTGGTTCCCCAGATCCAAAGCAGGCCACTTCAATCTTGCCAGTGGTGAGGCTCCTTCTCAGGTCTGTGGAAATAAAGCCATTTAAGGTGGTGCTTGGTTTGCTGCCTCCCACACCGGGAGCCGACGCTGAGCTGAGACGTCCTGTAGGTTGGTGATTAGAGCAGCTTGGGCTTTTCCATCCTCAGGCACAGCTTCACCCTCCCAATCCTCTGAAGTGAAGACGGAGGAGCTTATAAAAGCTTCGGATTCCATTACTGTAAAATGTATCAGAAAAGTGTTGAGCTAGGTAATTACCTTAATCCAACTGAAATAGTTGGTCACAGTATACATTAGATGAGCATCCAGAGTCAGATTTGAACATGCAGTCAACCTGAACAAAATTAGCTCAGCAATAGTGGTCCAGATTTCTTAATTAGTTCTCGGCGACAAGAACAAATTTAATGTTTGCAAAAGTCAAGTGCAAATTCTACAAGTGACACGATTTGAGAAGACTTCAGGAGGGTGCATTAAGCCCGGCGCGGTACCCCACTGGCAGGGGCAGCGGCCAGGGCTGGCCTCATTTATTCCTCTCTGTCAGGGTCCCTTTAAACTTCTATATCCTGACCCACCATAAAAAGTAATGGTATGATTAACTTCGTAGTAATAACCTATTGCATTCAAAATACACATTTAGCTCTAATTTTCATTGAGCTACATGGAAGCTGAAAATCTAATAGCCTTTCCCAGTCAGTTGACGGTACACTTTAGTGCACTGTAATTGGCTATCTCGGCTTGTCTCGCTTTAATAAAGTAGATGGGATTCATGAAAAAGCACAGTGGTCACTTAGCAATTGTTTAATTTCTGTAACATTGTTTTTTGAGTTAGAAAATTATTGTTTTCCAGTAGTGTTAAATATTTATGGGATGCAATTGAGACGCACGACACAGGGCATGCTCCTGCTAAGCTCACAAATTAATAAGTTACTGAAAAAATGGAAATACAAAACAGCATTTCAAGTGTGAAAGAAGACTTCTCAGTCTACAGAAAATTTGCGTTACTGAGGGTTTATTTTGCTACAGAGGATGGGCAAGTACTTTGGCCCAGCAGAGCTGAACCTTGCAGTCGTGTCTGGCACATCTTTGTTGGCTGGGAGAGATTGTGAAAAACCTCAATTCTCTTGAGAACCTGCCCTGCTCCTTTGATACCTGGGAAGAGAGAGTAGTAACACCAGTAATTAGCTTCACACAAGGCCTGAACATGCCCTGGTGAAAATTCTAGTGTTGTATCAGGTGATATTGCCCTAATACAAGGAAATATTTAGAGAGTTTAGCTTCTTCTTTAATAAAAAAAATCAACAAACTTGTAGAATTAGCTATGTGAAGCAAGAATGTTACAGGCAGAAGAAAAAGAGAAAACTTCTAAAATGTGTGTAGGAGAACTACAATTTATTTGTATTACCCCCCATATCTCTTAGCGATTTCCAGCTTCTAGAATCCAGACCATATCGTGATGGGCTATTGCGTGGAGGAGTGGGAGAGAGGCGTGGGGCTGGGTTTGGGGTTATGTTGTGGTTGGGTTCAGGTTGGGGTTGTGGTTGGGTTAGGGTTAGGTTGGAGTTGGGTTGGGATTGGGTTGAGTTGAGGTTGGGGTTGGAATTAAGGCAGGGGTTGAGCTGGGATTGAGGTTGGGTTGTGTTGTGTTGGGTTGAGGTTGGAGTTGAGGTTGCTGTTGGGGTTGGGTTGTGTTGGGTTGAGGTTGGGATTGAGGTTGGAGTTGGGGTCATGTTGGGTGGTGTTGGGGTTGTCTTGGGTTGGGGTTGAGGTTGGGGTTGGGTTGCTGGATGGTGGTGGTAAGAAGTCATGAGTTGAAAGGTGCTGCCCAAACACATCCCTGCAGCAGACACAACGTGACGTCCAGCTCCTTGTGAGTGTAGTGCTGCTGTGTGAGACACTGGTTTCCCCACCACCCAGCTGGAGGGCATCCCCTGCCTGCACCCACATGTCCCCAGCAGCAGCACAGCAGTGGGAGAAAACAGAAACACAGCACATCTACGGAGGGATGTCTCTGGGTGCCAGCAGACCTTTCTCTTCCCACCACAGATCTGGTATTTCCAGTGCTCTTGGCAAACCAGGGAGGAAAGCCCAGCCCAAGCGCACCCAGCTGGACTTCTGCTGGTCCTGCTGTGGTGGGATGGATGCTGGGGCTTCTCTCCCAACCACCCCTGCCCTTGCTCTGCATATTTTCCGAGGAAGAGTGCCCAGCACTAGCCCTGAGCAGGTCTCTCCTATGCCAATTTCTGTTTCCCAGTTGACTCCCCCCCCAGCCCAGCCCGAGTGAGTTCTGTGAAATGCCACAGCTCTCCGGCACGCTCGCCCAAACACTCCACCTGAATAAAACCCCGGGTTCTCGGCCGCTCTCTCATTCAGCAATGGACCTGAATTATGACATCTTTTGTCAAAGACATCTTCCAAAAAAAACGCAGCAATTTCTGAAGGAGAAATTAGATTGTCTTTTAAAGTAATATAACAGTTGTGCAATTTTTGCCTTTTTGACCCTTCTTATTTCCTGTGGGTTTTAAGTAGAGGCCTCCAATTTAAAACCTATTATACTCCAGAGGCTGCTTCCACCCTCTCAGCAATGTGACCTCGCTGCCGTCACTGCCCTGTTATTTTAACACTTGTTGGCTTTGCTTTGCATCACCCCCTCTTTCAGAATATGCAGCGTGGGTCTGCTCCCGCCTGTATGGTAACCACAGACGTGTTCAAGGAGGGATTGTTTTGCATATCTCTCCCATCAACGCATTGCCTCACCAAATAATCCCTATTTATTATTTTTAGCGGAAATGTGGTTGTGCCCAGTTTTCTAGGAGAAAAAAAAAAAAAAAAAGGAATCTAAACTATATTACGAAAGAAAGCGTCTTAACAGGTATGAAATTTCTCTGTGCTTGTCAGGAGAAAGGCATCATTAAGGAACCTACACCTTACTCCAGGCTGGACTTTGGAGGGAATTTGAGGTTGGAGACTACATCTGAGCTTTATGCGTCTTGTGTGGGACGTGGAGCCTGTCTGCCAGATGTTTTTCCCTAGCAGTGCAGCCACCAGATGTTTTTCCATGGCATCATCTTCCACGTCTTGAGCGAGAGGGGATGAGGGTGCCAAAAAAGTGACAAAAATCTCATCAGCCTTATAATTGAGCCTCGTAAATTAGCAATCACTTCTCAGGCTCGTGTACAAGACATGGTCGGTTTCTGTGGGCAGGAAATGATGACTTTTACTTTTATTGGGATTATTTTCAGTACTTAGAGCGTGGCGAACAGAAAGGAAGTGGAGGGGGGTGACATCAGGGAGGGGTCTGGGTGTCTCTGGCAGAGGGTGGGCAGGACAGGAGCCTGTGGGTCAGGGCCTTCCTCGTCCATCGCCAGCAGGTTCGTGTCGGGGGCTTGGGCAACGTGGCACCCATGATTTGTTAGAGGGCGAGTGTTTTATCACCATCGTCAGCAGGTAAAGTACTCTGCAGTATTCTGCTTTATGACTGGCTGAAGAAACTTAGTTGATGGTACAATATAATTTATTTCCACGCATAAGTGAGTGCCCTTCATATCTTATTCTGTCTCTTGTGACTTATTACAGGCCTTTCCCCCTCTGGAGGAGATGGCTTGTGCCTCACCACCCTCAGTGGTCCGTGGACGTGCCCCACTACTGATGCCTTCACCAAACAGGACAGTTGGTGGAGTTTACCCAGAGCTTTGGCACATGCACCATTGTCAGCTGGTGTTGGAAATGGAACCATCGGTGAAGGCTTTGGTTTCCCTGAAGGTGGCAAATCCAGGGAGAGGCTCAGAGCTGGACACGGAACATGGAACGGGTCCAGAAGAGGCCATGAAGATGCTGGGAGGGCTGGAGCCCCTCTGCTGGGAGGACAGGATGAGAGACTTGGAGGGGATCAGCCTGGAGAAGAGAAGGCTCCGGGGAGACCTTAGAGCCCCTTCCAGTCCCTCAAGGGGCTCCAGGAGAGATGGGGAGGGACTCGGGATGAGGGAGGGGAGCCCTAGGAGGAGGGGGAAGGGTTTGACCCTGAAAGAGGGGAGATGGAGCTGAGCTGTGGGGAAGAACTTCTCTGCTGTGAGGGTGGTGAGAGCCTGGCCCAGGTTGCCCCGAGAAGCTGTGGCTGCCCCATCCCTGGAGGGGTTGAAGGGCAGGTTGGAGGGGGCTTGGAGCAACCTGGTGTGGTGGGAGGTGTCCCTGCCCAGGGCAGGGGGTGGCACTGGGGGGGCTTTAAGGTCCCTTTCAATGCTCCTCTGTGTTGCTGTTGAGAAATTAAAACTCTGGTGTTTTCATAGTGCACATAACGTTCTCTCTCTCACAAACCAAAAAGAGGAAACCCCAGCATTTTTCAGCTTGTTTTCCCACTGCAAACTTACTGGGCAGACACTTCAGTGCATTTTTTTGCCAAACGTTGCATCTTGCTCGTGCTGCAAAGTGTCTGCTAAGTCTGTCCAGCAAGAAAAAAAATAATCTAATTTTGCCACAAAAACACTCCAAATCAAAATCAGGTGGTGAACTCAGCATTCTTCCCACAGCTGCATTTAATTTTCCCTCTCTTCTCTCAGTGCTTACGCACGAGGGTTACGAGAATGTTGGGGAAGACCCAGAAAGTGTTGTGGTGAGTGCAGACAGACAACTTTTCACCACTTTCAATCATAATTTCTTTTGAGACTTTGTAATGTTCTGCTGTTACGAGCCCTGCCTTCTCCTCTGTTGGCAGATGAGTGACCGATGCCTGTGGGTGGTATGGTCCTCTCTGTGCCACCTACAAAGTGTGTTTGCTGCCCGTTGCCATAGCAATGATGCTTCTCAATGAACAGCCGTAAACAAACCGCATTAAAAAGAACAAAACCCAAACAGTCCCTAATTAAATTAAAATTTGGCAGCAAAAATATAATTTTTTCCTCTCTAAATATTTTAACTTGTGTCATGAGCCATTGGCCATGGCTGCTCATGACACTCACTCCCAGTCTCTGCTGTTTATACATTCCTCAGCTGCAAAACGACCTTCTGCGCTGCGTTTCCCCCATCACTTTTGATAATAATCTTCAGTCGCTGAGTAAGTTATAAAGCTTTCTATAAATAATAGAATTTCACAAGAAGCTGGGGACCTGAGACTCTGTAAACTTTCCCAACCAGACACCAGCAATGGTGCTCGTTGACCATGAAGGGCTTGGGCTCCACATACTCAGTGTCCGACCCAGCCCTGCAGCCAGGCAGCCGTTGCCACTGGCTTCACTCCCCTCCCCAGGTCCCCACTGGGCTCCTGTGCCCTGAAGTGATTATAGAATCATAGAAGCACAGAATCATTATGGTTGGAAGGGACCTTTCAGATCATCAAGTCCAACCATCAACCCAACACTGCCAAACCCACCACTGACCCATGTCCCTCAGCACCACGTCTGCCTGGCTTTTAAATCCCTCCAGGGATGGGGACTCCACCACTGCCCTGGGCAGCCTCTGCCAAGGCTTCACAACCCTTTGGGTGAAGAAATTTTTCCCAATCTCCATCCTAAACCTCCCCTGGGGCAACTTGAGGCCATTTCCTCTTGTCCCATGGCCTGTTCCTTGGGAGAAGAGACCGACCTCCCCTGGATACACCCTCCTTTCAGGGAGTTGGAGACAGCAAGAAGGTCTCCCCTCATTTCGGTCTGGGGCACCTCTGGATGGTCCTGTTGTGCCTGTACCACCCTGCTGAGGCCAGCTGGGGTGCCTGGGAGCAGTTGAGCATCATGGGCAAAGATGCCCTGAAGGCAACGGTGCCTCTGGTGCTCTCAGGTCCAGGTCCACATCCACAGCAATGGTCAGCACTGGGCTGAGCAGCTGCTTCAGGACTGTCCCCATACCCTTTGCTTTAAGGAAATGCCCTCAGACCCCTTTTTCCTATTACCTTGTGCCCCATCTGGACTGGCAGCTGGGGTTCCAGCTGAGATGTGCCCCCGTGGCTGTCCCACCACTGGCTGCGACCTCCCCTCCCTCCCCGGCTCTTCGCCGCTGCCCAGGCGGAGCTCTCTGCCTCTGAAGATCATTAATCATAGATATAATTTACTGACAGCTGGGTCATGTCCCGCTAACTAAGTACACCTTGTTTGCCTCAAAATGCTAATCGCTCCTCTGAAACATTAATGAGGGACAATTGGTATTAAGCGCAATAATCGTGTGTGGTCCTAGTTACAGATTTATTCATAGGAGCCCGAATCCTTTGTCATGGTAAAAGGCAGCAAAGTCTGGTTGTGCAGAGTGCCCATCTGCGTGGCACCGGCGTGACACACCGCCTCCGAGGTGTCTGCGTGCTGATCAAACAGCCCCTGCACAGATTTCCTGGAAAAACGGAAAAATGCAGAATCCGTTTCTGCATCTCTTGGCACAGATTAGGGGGCACTTCAGTCTCTCCAAGTCATCTCCCTGCTTTCAATAAAAGCATTAGTAAAAATTACCCTTTTTTTCACCTGGGAGAGGGTTTGTGCCCTGATGGGTGTCACTGTGGGAAGGGGTCACCTCCTGCAGAGGAGGAGTTTCAGTGTGGGGTCCGAGGACCCCCAGAGCTGGTTGTGGTGGTGGGTCCGTGCTGTGGCAGCAGCCAGACATGGGCACAGGACATGGGATACAGGGCACAGGACATACCCATGGGACACAGGGCACAGGGCATCCTTTGCAGCTCCCGGCAGGATTTTGACTTTTTTTTTTGGTGGAGAACACAAGAAAAGGATGTGACAGAGCTGGGGTGTGACCGTAAACCATCACCCTTTGGAAAGGAACAGAAGGAAGCTGAGATTGGTTCTAAACATGAACTTTCCGAGAGCTTGAACCTGGGGTTGTCCCTGTGCTCTGCATCCCCCTGGAGGGGACAAAGGTCCCCAGGAGAAGGGTGACAGCACGTGCTGGTCCCCAGGGTGGTGGAAGAGCACGTCCCATCCCCTCCCGCAGCCCCGGCACTGTATTAACCCTCCTCCTGGAGCTCCGAGCCGCTTTCCCTATTGGAAATCGAAGGCTCGCTCTGCTCCCGGGAGAGTCATTAGCCAAATTCCCATTGACTCCCGCTGCCAGAGGATGGGACCCCGAGTCTGTTATTCTCTTTTCCTGAAAAGATCAATTATATGGGGAAGTTTCCACAGGGGAGAGGGGGAGGGAGGCAGCAAAAGAGTGTGCAGTCTGAAATGTCCTGAATGATGGCAGTGCTTAAAGGGCCTTGTTTCAGCCCAGACAAGACCATCTTTTGAACTCAGCGGGACGCCACTGCTCGCTGCCATTGAAAAGCCGTTTGAAACCATCGGATCAATGTAGTGTTTTTCAGCTGGGCTTTGAATGAAGCCATTTATTCCTGCGCCTTCCAGCGCCTTCCCCTGGCGCGGGAGGGCTCCTGCCCCCGGTTCCCCCACGGGACTTTTAAAATAGTGATGACGTTTCAAGGGGAAAATCTGAGGGGGTGCGATTCCTGCGTGGGCAGAGCCCGTGTGGGAGGGACCCTGACACAGGGAGCCCACGCAGGGACCCTTGAGCCCGGCCGAAGGGATGCTGGGCAGACCCCCTTTTGGAGCCCTCGCACACAACCGGTGGTTTTGGTGTAAATCCTGCAGAAACCAAGCAATGTGCGTCTCAGCGATACAGCTCACACACGCCTGGGGACACCCCGCTCCTGGCTCCAGGCAGGGCACTGCCTGCCCGAGGTCCCTGTCCCTCGCCGGCGGAGAACAAGGCACCTCATCTTTATTTACCAAACTGTTGCATTGTGTTCAACTTTGCGACATAAAGGCATCAAACCTCTCACCCGTACAAACAGGAGCGCCAGCGCCGAGCGCCTCCCGTATCAGCGCGCTGCAGACCCGCCACGCAGCAGGTCTGTTTGAGCAGTGAATGGGAGCGGGGGACAATGCGGGGAAAACAAAGGTCCCAGCCACCCGCCGGGACTTGCTCCTGGTGATGGCCCAGCCAGCACGGCCGTGGTGGCCCCCGGCACCCCAACCCCGCGGCCTGTCTCCATCCCGCCCTGCCAGGGGACGGGTCCTGCCATTTCCAAGTGACTTTTGGGTTGTGCTTCCCTGCTCACGCCAGGCAGGGACCCTCCTGGGCTTCCCCCTGGCTCGTCCCTCCTGGTGCCACAGCAGGAGCGTGGGAGGAGGATGCTCCACCAGAGCTGGGGCTGCATGGGAAGCAGTCAGACCCCAACCCGTGTTAAATCCCTGGGATAACAGCAAAGAGGGGATGGATTTGGTTTTTTTTTTCCCTGGGCAGCAGAGCACGCTGCAGGGAGTCGGGGCTGAGGTTGGAGCCCCAGGCAGACACACAGGCTGTGTTTTCCAGGGTCCCTTTGAAATCCGCAGCGGCTCAGCTGGATGGACAGAGGATGGATGGGTGGATGGAGTATGGATGGAGGGAGGGCAAGGGAGGAGGTGCTGGAGCATTCCCAGAGAAGGGCAACGGAGCTGGTGAGGGGTCTGGAGCACATGGGTGTTACGGTTTGAGAATCCCACAACAATTTATTTTCGTTCAGACAATTATTCCATCACGCAATGACCCCCTCCCCACCTGGGAAGGAGAATCAGAAAAAACAAAGAAACATGAGTATTGAAATATTAACAGATTTAATAGAATAAAACTAAATAATTAACATTAATAGCACTAAGGAATCAGTATTGATCCCAATATTTATATAAAATACACCAGGACTATCCCCAGCCCATTCCCCAGCAGAAGCCGTGCCCTCCTCACAGGGACAGCCCATGTGGGACCCTGCGAGCGCTGTGGATTCAGGAGGGAGGGAAGGGCTCAGGGCTCCAGCACCTGAACAAGGAGTTCTCAGGATCCCAGCCATCAAGGGAGAGAGAAAACTCCTCAGCAAACTTTCTAATTTCTATGGAATGTGCCGTCCATGGTATGAAATAACCCTGTTGGCAGTTTGGGTCAAGTGCCCAGGTCTGGCTTCCCCATTAGGGGAATGATGTGAAAACAAGGTGTTTGCAGCAGCCCTTGGCAGACGGGCTGTTTGTCTGTGGTGGGTTTGGGTGTTACTGGTGACCAATGATGTGCTGCTGCTGTTGGAAACCCGTTGGGTGACAGAGCCCAGCTGAGATGCTGCTCACAGAAGCAAAAAGCTGGGACTTGAGCAATGATTGCCATCTTCTACTCAGCAAAGGACAGCCTGGTGGCACAGATTAGCTATCAAAAAGCATGGTGATAATCTTATTAACAGGCCTTTTCATCTCCTTTGGGTCTTTACTTTGCAAAGACAGAAATCTAGCAGGTGGCTGTCAGGTTTCCACTCTCATGCTTGCTAATACCTGTGCAGCATCCTTCAGGATGGAGGGGAAGAAAGCCCTCCAGATGGAGAAACCAGCCAGCCAGGCCTTATACTGCAATTCAGATAAACTGCTGAGAATTGGCTTTTAGCACATACACTCAGGAGTCACCTGGAAGAGGTTAAGCCATGTGGCTAAAGCCCCAGATATGCCACCGGGTTCCTGAGTCACACTCCCATTTGATCGCGCAGAGCAGAGGGCTCATCCCATGGGTGCTCCATGAGGGTTGTCCCAGTGGATGCTCCATGAGGGCTGTCCCCATGGGTGCTCTCTGGGGTAGGGGAGGTCCAGCCTCACCCCCTTTCCTGCTCTAGAGATGGGAAAAGCCTGGGGAGACCTCTGGAGGGTGGCGGGACTGCATCAGCCCTGGAGAAGTACCTCTTGTCTTTGTCTATAGGCATTGCCAGGGTCAGGACACGACCTTCTGGCCAAGGGTGCAGGTTTTCTAGTTCAGGGATTGAACTGAAAACTGGCATAAAAGCATCTCCCTTTGGGCCAGCGTGAAAATTACTGGATTTTTTTTTTCTCATAGACAAAAAACTCTGAGTTGGCTGAATGGTCCTTTGAAAAGTACATCCATCCGACAGCCAAAATCTTTCTGAGTTCTATCTCCTCCTGTTTCAGATTTTGCCCCGGGCTGAATTTTACAATGGGCTTGCAAATAATTTTGGCTGCTGGAAATTTTCCTTCTCATCCATTAATCCACCCTCTTGCAAAATTCCTTGCTTTACACATCGGGCTCCCTTCCCTGTCTTGACCTGAGTTTGACAAAGCGTCCATCCCAGATCTAAATTATTGGTCTTTCATTTCGATGAAAGAAGGGGGCACAGTTTTCCAGGTTGGTCTCTGGACAAGCCTGTGAGCTGGGGATGAGCCTCTGCCTTCAGTTTGGGAGGCGGCGGGTGGGCGAAACAAACGCCCAGTAAAACCAGTGAATAGGAAAATAATGGAGCGATCCGGGATTTACAGCACATCCTAGAAACCTCTCAATAAATTCTGGGGTCCTCTTCACGTCGAGAATGAAGTGTTTCAAGGAATCTGACCTAGAAATCATTTTCTTAAAAATCTGCTGTTTTTTCTTAAATAATCAAATTTCTTCTTTTTTAATTATGCAAATTAAAGTTGCTGAGGAACAATTGCTTGATTAGACCAGTTGGTACTGACCTAATAAATTATTTTGAATATTTTTTACAGGAAATTGATTTAATTGAAGCTTTTGTTAGTCTCTGTGAATGCGCTCGGTTCATGCCACAGCACCCAGGAATTTATAAATGGGCTCAGAATGTTGTTCAGGCACCAGAAAATAAACCTCCGAGCTATTTACTACCTCTATGATATATAAAGTTTGCAGTTTTGATTTTGTGTGATTATGTTCAGCAATGGTGACCTTTAGAGGCAACAATATTGAAGTGTAATGAGGAGATGTTTGATCACTGGTATACAATGAGGACTTGGCGTGACTTCTCCATTCCTTCCCAGAATCTGTGAAATCCAGCTGACAGGCTTTAACCTTTAGACTGCTGAAGGTTTAAAATGTATAGGGATTTAGCCTGTTTATACACCATGTTGGGTATATGAAATTTTATATCATTTCTCCCACCACTCCGAGCGGGGATATTGCATGTTTAATAACGGCGGCCACCGGCCAATATTGCCCTGTGCAGGGGGCTTTCGCCCTCGGCCACCCTGTGCCCACCTCACTGGCCGTGGGAGGGATGCGGGCTCCCCGGGCACCCTCGCCCATGGGATGCTGGACCCCAGGAGGGGGTTTGCTCCCCAGATGCCCAAACATCCCTCCTGCACTGTCCCCTCCATCAGGTCTCTGCCGCCACGTGCCAGCTGCCGCTGACAATAAAGCATAAATTCTCTCTCTCGGCGAGGTTTTAGACCAAACAGACATTATTCAGGGTGAAGTTTTGGAGGGAGATAGATGGGAGATTACAGGCTGCAAACCCAGAGGCTTCCCGTGAAGAATAAGGTGGAATACAAAGTGCCTATGGATCGTGAGATTGTCTGTTTGTTAATTATTTATTAATACAAGCTTTTATATATATATAAAATTATCCATTGATACATATTTTTATATAAATTATTGTATTTTATATTCATAAAATTATTTATTAATATACATTTTATTTTTATATATATAATGTATGATTACATACATGCGCACACATGGAGGCATTTACCTATAT
>NW_015090787.1:775923-783423 GCF_001431845.1 Calidris pugnax | reverse complement strand
AAGTCACTACATAAATTTAGCACATTATTTTTTTGGTTATTAATTGCTAACAGTGGAAAGGGCTAAATTCAGAATAACTCTCTGTTTCAAAGACCTAATTGCCAAGGACCTAGCCTTAATATTAACTAGGATAATTATTATGCAAAGCATACCCACCCAGAATGTTTGCATAGCTATCACAAGCGCTTTCATAAATGATGCTTTAATTAGTCTTAATTAGAATTTGTTTAAGTCAGCAGGGAATGCAGAGCCCGTGAAATGATGTATGTAATAAGCATCAGGCTCACTTTTTACTTGGGGAATAGAGCTGACAAAATCACATCACGTTAAATTGATTCAGTCAGAATTAAAATTCTTATGGTATTAATTAAATGGGGGATCTCATTAGCAGGCTGCAGGGTGACAGAGTGACTCTTTGGCGACCAGATGTGAAGAAGCAGCACCGAAGGAGAGCACCATTAGACCAAAAAGTCGTGCTGTCGGAGGGGCCGGAGCGGCGGCGCAGGGCTGGATGGGAAGCCCCAGCAGGAAGGGAGCAGGGATTTAGAGCATCTCCCAGCTCATTCGGCTCCTTCCAGCCACCCCAGCTCCACCGAGCAGGGATGGTCAGGGTTTGGGAGGCTGGTGGTGGCCCCGGGAGCCCATCCCACCAGCGAGACCGCGGCATCCTTGGACACTGCTTGCACTGGGGCTTGGCCAAAACCTCGGGGTGCCCCCCAGGGCAGGGAGACCCCCAGCACTCGCTGTATTCCCCACCCCAGCACCCTCTGGTCAGACATTCCTGGTGCCTGTGGTGAGACCCACACACCCTGCAATCCGCTGGCTGCTGTCGGTGTGCTTTTTCCTATTTATAAGCCAGACCCGACTTTGCAAGGCTCGTCAAGGATAGATGGTATTTACCTCCAATTAGCATATGTTTTGTGAATGGCAAGGGGCACACGCTGCTGCTGCTGCTGCTGCATGCGCTTTTGTCACGGGTAACCACTCGCTGGCTTTATTTATCCTAAATTTCAATATTTAAAATATAGACCTGCTCCTTGCCTGTGACTGAAAGGTGAAGCCTCAGCCCGGCATCGGGGTGATGCTCCCAAGGGAATCCTGGGTGTCCTCTTCTGTGTCCTCTGCCCCTGCACCCAGAGGGACACAGGGCCCCCAGTGGGATGGGACAGGATGAAATGGATAGGATGGGATGATATGGGATGGGATGGATAGGATGGGAAAGGATGGATGGGATGGGGTGGGATGGGATGGGGTGGGATAGATAGGATGGGATGTGGATGGGATGGGGATGGGACAGGATGGGGCTGTCACAGGACCCCTGTATAACAGCTGGCACCTGGAAAAGTGGGTTTGTACCCATATAACTATATTTAAAATCTATTTCAGCTGTACTTTAGACAAACCTCACTCCAGACTCTGCTCCATGATCCACGCCAGAGGAATCCCGTGCTAAAACCTCCTACGGTGCCTCTCAGCTTGCAGAGATGGTCCCTACCTGTCCCCTTGTGGAGCTCAGGGACCCCTGCCGTGCGTGGGTCCAGGCAGGGGCAGCTCTGCCTGCACCACCACCTACAGCTAGCATCCAAATTCCTCAAATTCCCCTAATTCCCCCACCCATCTATAAATCACCCTGGTTTGAGTGACACATGACTGATTTCTCTTCAAATGCCTGGGAAAATTGCACTTTAAGAAGGCTCTGGTGTCTGAATTGGTGCAAATATTCCCTTTACAGCCAGCTCTGGGGTGCGGGTTCCAAGATCTTGGTGTTTTCGAGCTCCCCAGGTGTGGGGATGAGGAGGAGTGAGACCCGGGCACTTGCCCCAAGCTGCCAACAGGGTTATTTCATACCATGGACGGCACATTCTATAGAAATTAGAAAGTTTGCTGAGGAGTTTTCTCTCTCCCTTGATGGCTGGGATCCTGAGAACTCCTTGTCCTGGTGCTGGAGCCCTGAGCCCTTCCCTTCCTCCCGAAGCCCCAGTGCTCACAGGGTCCCACACGGGCTGTCCCTGTGGGGATGGCACGGCTTCTGCTGGGGAATGGGCTGGGGATGGTTCTTGTGTATTTTATATTGGTATCAGGATCAACACTGGCTCTTTAATATAATTATTTTTTCTTTTTCTATTAAATCTGCTTGCATTTCAATGCTCATGTTTCCTTGGTTTTTTCCTGATTCCCCTTCTGGGAATCAGGAAGGGGTCATTGGGTGACAGAATAATTGTCTAAACGACAACAAATCGGTGTGGGTTAGTCAAAACATAACAGTGTATTTTTTTTTTTTTCGTAAAAAAAAAAAAATTCCAAAATTTGCATCCTAAAATTCCCAGAGATGTTTTTCTCTCTGCACATGCCTCAGGCACGTACATAACGGGGCTTCCAGAGCCTTGTCTTGGTCGTTATTCAAAGTTTCTGGAGAAGATGGGCAGCCCGACCTGCGGGACCCCTCCTGGCCCCGGACCCGTGGTCCCCGCCGTGGGCTACCGAACCGGAGCCGGTGCTGCCCGCGGCACAGGAGGCGGAGAGGCTGTTATTGTGATACCCTGACCCACGTGCCCGGGGAGCAAAAATCCTCCAGGCTAATTAGTCAGACTAACCTCCCGTTCCCAAACCCAGCGCCTGGAAATGCTGGGGACCTCACCAGCTTACGCCTCATCAGTATTCGGCTCCTCTGCCAACGCGCGGGAGGGGGGAGAAGAGATAACCATAAGGAGGAGAGATAAAAAGGAACTCAATAGGAAACAAAAATAAACACTCCTGTGTCTGCGCTGGGGACCTCTCCTGCCATTTCCATAACCTCTGCGCTGGGCCAATCCCCCTCCCCACCGCCCCGGGGCCACCAGCAGGGCTGCCTTGTCCCTCTCCCAGTCCCCATCCTGGTCCAACCTCATGTGTGATAACCACCAGGACCTGTCCTGGTACCCATCCTGGTCCAGCCTCATGTGTGTGGCCCCTAGGACCTGTCCCTCTCCCAGTCCCCATCCCGGTCCAGCCTCATGTGTGTGGCCACCAGGACCTGTCCCACTCACAGTCCCCATCCCAGTCCAGCCTCATGTGTGATGACCACCAGGACCTGTCCCAGTGCCCATCCCGGTCCAGCCTCATGCGTGATGTCCACCAGAATGAGACCCTGTAAAACACCAGGACAGCGTAGGGCTCATTGTCGGGATGGGGGGATGCAATCCCTGCATGGTGTGGTCACGGTGCTGAGGAGCCCCCAGTCCACCCCCAGCACATAGAATCATAGAATTGTCTGGGCTGGAAGGGACCTTTAAGATCATTGAGTCCAACCATCAACCCAACACTGAAACCCACCACGAACCCATGTCCCTCAGCACCACATCTACCCATTTTTTAAATACACCCATTGTGGCTTTGCTCAGTGTAAGCCGTGCCTTTTTTTTCAGCAGATATTTCAGGACTTAGTTGAAATCAAATACAGGTTTTTTTAATCTAGTCTAAACCTACTAAAACATTCACTACTCTTACTGCCTAATACATTTATTCATGGCCTATATATATTCCCCACTATAACTAACCTCTTTTTTCATGTCTTCATTTTTAATAATATTGCTTATGTGAAAATTGCTGGATAAATTATTCAATTCTCTCCATAATCTAGTATATCTGCAGTAAAACTGCTAACCTGGCTCTGTCAATACATTCATAATAATTTAGGTTATTTGCCTGTGTTCCTCTTCTCCCCTCCATCCCCCCTTGGGTTGGGGCTCAGCCCCCCGGCTGAGTGGTACCACGGGGAAGTATTTTGTTCTTATGGGATGAAGAGCAGCTGCCACATCAATGCACAAACCAATACACATGGAATTTTACATGGAATTTTGCATGGAATTTCATGACTATGGTGTGAGGACGGGTAATTAATTGCTCCCACAATCATGAGGCTGCAAAACTTGACCACCCGCTGCAAAAGTCCCTCTTTTTGGGGATAGCAGGAAGGGTTTCAGGTGAACAGCCAGGGTTGGGGTGTTGGTGCGGGTAGAAAAGAGGGAAAACACTGGAAATCCTCTTTGGGAGGAAAAAGCACCTCTTCCCTGGTGTGTTCAGGACACCCTGACAGGTAGGACGGGACATGGCCATGTGCGAGAGTAATGAAAATGGGACCAGGGAGGGGAAGAGCTGCTGAAATATTACAATATTTGCCATAGCTGTACCATGCATGTGGCTCTCTGTTGTAAATTAAGAATGAGACCAAGAGCTCCGATCCCCCTCCCCAGGGCTGGAGCCAGCCTTCATCACCCCCAGAAACCCACTTTGCCCCCTTCTCAGCATCCTCCATCATTTAAAGATGTCGAATTATAGCAATAGAGCCATTTAAATAAAAAAAAAAGGGCAAATAAAACGCTGAGAGTCAGTTTGATCTAACTCAACCTTTTCAAATGACTACACTAATTTTCGACACATGAATTTAAGTGTGTGTTTGCCCCCCTATAAACAGGACGAATAAACACTATATCATTTTTACACTTGAACTGTATTATGATTTTAATGCAGGCTCAGGTGAGATGAGGTCAGAGGATACAATTAAATGGATCTGGTACCATCTGGAGATTAGGGTCTCTTTAACCATGCTTGGGTGATTTATCCATCAGCAACTCATGTAGTGCTTCATAAAAACTGGTATCTGTTTAAAAAAAAGATATTAAAACACAGGGTATTTTTAAAATTAGAGACTAAAATATAGTGTAGTTGCAGGCAAGCAGTTTATTTCTTAACCACTGGAACAGAAATCCCTGTATAGGAGTAAATCTACTGCCATAAATGTGCTGTATTTATTGGTATTTATTCAGGGCTGCTTTGTGCAGGGCAAAAGGAAAACAACCACCAAATCCCAAGCCCTTTTAGGCGAAAGCCCAATGAGGTGAATTCCAAAGGGATCCAAACTCCGCGAGTGGAGGCCGATTACCTGCCCTGCTGGGGGGAGCCTGCCCTCCCCGGCACCCCCACGTCCTGCTCCACGGTGGCCCGGGCAGGAGGCTGTGCCAGAAATGGGCTTTATTCCAGCAAAAAAAAAAAAAGTTGGGAGCCTTCTACCACCTTTTATCGCAAGGCTGCAAGTAATAGTCTATGGCATTAGCCAGAATTTATTTTGCAATAAAACAAAAGGGGTGCAAAATCAAATATTTAAACTGTCAACTTTCAAAGCAAATGAGTGGCCAAAACTCAGTTTAATAATTGATCCTTCAATGCACGGATCAAAAGCTAAGGCCAAAATGAAACAATTATTTTTCTGAAATTATATTTGATTAAAAATTTCCTGCAAGAAAAACAATTCAGCCATTCTTCTGGACAGTAATTTATACAGTTTAGTGATCTTGCTGTCAATAATATACAAATAGCACTAATATATTACTATAATGCTTCATTTTCATTAAGACATCTGCCAAGTTCTCAAAAACCTTTTCCATTTGGGACTTGACTTATAATTGCATAATCCCTTGGGGGAGTTTCAATATTATTTTAATCAATTTTAACCACAATACACAATATGGATGATTACATTGCAATGTCATTTCCAAAGTTACTTTCCCCCATTACTCATTTGCAAGGGGAGAGGACGCTGGAAATGTTTGTGGAAGATATTCCGGTAGGGAAACAAATGACAGAAGCTCAGAATGAATTTCTCCGCCTTTTCAGAAGAACGACGAGGCGGATAAATATGAATTTACATAAACTGAGGGTCTGTGGTGAGCGTGCCTGGTGACCCTGGGTCTCTCAGACCACCCCAGAGGCTGCTCGTTGTTGATCCCCCCTCCTCCCTCACCACCCCCTGCCCCTTCCCACCCCAGGAGCACAGGTTGTACCTGTATAAATTAGTGCTGATAAAATATAGCTAATTCCTGTTCCTCCTCTGTTCTGGACCAGCACATCACTGCGACCCAGTAAGGCAGAATCACTGGGGTGTTGCTTTCCAGGTTGGTCTACAAAGTTTTTCCCAGTGCAATCTTTATCTCCATGATATGAGCCAAAACCCACATTTATTGGTGTCTGTTCCCTCCTCCTGCCCCACTGTTTTCCAGATAATGACCTTGCAAACGACCCGCTCCTCCTTTCTCCTCTGCTTGAAGTTCACAAGGAAGGTTGGGGGGAGCCCCATCTCTTCCCACCTGCAGCGGCTGATCCACCAACGTGCAGACCAACAGCTAAGGCCAAGATTAAATAGTCACTTCTCTGAAACTGCATTTGATTAAAAGTTTCCTGAAAACAGAACAATTCAACCACTGTTGTGCCACCAGTGCACCACAGCAGATTTGCAACTGGGGAAATGCGCCGTTTAGGGTGAGAAAGGGGTCTGGGGGGTCCACAAGAAGGTCCACAAGGATCTGGAGAGGACCAGGGGTCCACAAAATTCTGGAGACGACTAGGGATCCCCAACTGTCTGGAGAGGATTAGGGGTCCACAAGGAAGTCCACAAGAATCTGGAGAGGATCAGGGGTCCACAAGGCTCTGGAGAGGACTAAGGAGCTCCACAAGGAGCTCCACAAGGGTCTGGAAGGGAATAGGGATTCAGAAAATTCTGGAGAGGACTAGGGGTCCACAAAGAGGTTCACAAGCGTCTGGAGAGGATCAGGGGGTTCACAAGCCGCAGGCAGGTCGGGGGATGGAGGCAAAGACACATTGAGGGGAACGTATCAACAGGGTTTGGGGTGAAAAGGGAGGGCAGGCAGTGGAAGGGGAGGGTGCTCCAGGTGTGCTGCTCCTGCACATATTTAACACGCCGGCTCCTGAGCAGCCCAAACCCGCCTTCAGACGTGACCTTGGCAATATTACAGTGGTAATATTTTCACAAGCATGACCTCCTCCAAATCTGGGTCTCCAATATATTCTGAGCAAACATGCTCTCCTCCCTGTCAGGCACACTGCAGATATCTTCTTTCTCCACCTGGTTTTTCCTGAATGAGCCTGTTCCTCGGGTGTATGAAGGTCTCTCAGCCGAGGCGCGTTACGCACACATGATAGGGACAGGGAACTGACAGCTGTATTTTAATTGTTGCCACTACGGTGGATGTAGTTTCTTTATAAATGCTGGCCCTAATCTCAGAGTAGATGTAATTTAACGTTAAGACAGAGCAACTCCTCGTTAACGAGGCTTTTTTGCATTTCCTCCTGTTTCTTTGATGGGAGAGAAGCTGGTGAGGCCATCGCTGGGAGGGAGGTCCCTCTTGGGCAAAAGGATGAGCTCAGTGTCTTCTCTACCTGAACAAACCAACCCAGTGTCCTCTGAGCTGGTTTATGAAGGCGCTGAATTACTTCTCTAACACTTTGCAATAAATAAGGAGTTTGCTACAGCAAAGACGTAGGGTGTGGAAAAGCACAGACCCAAACAAGCTCTCTGCCTCCAGCCCAGGAGAGGGTGGGTGGTTTGGGTCTGTGGGTACCCCTGTGGGCTGCTCCAGCCACTGATGGCACAACTGGCACTAACAGGGAAAAGTATGACATTAGATCAGGTCTTAAAAATCACTTTAATGATTTCCCCCCCCCCCC
>NW_015090787.1:746677-775394 GCF_001431845.1 Calidris pugnax | reverse complement strand
CTTGCCTTCCATAAATTCCCCCTTTAAATACTTTTCTTAAAGAAATGAAATTAAAAACCCCTTTAAAATTTCCCCCCCCCCCCCCAAAAAAAAAATTACCCAAGAGCTCTTCATTTTCACTAAATAATTTTCTGGTATATTTTCAAGATCCTGGAAGTGTTGTCTGTAGTATAAAGTAAAACCCACAGAGACTCATGCAGTATTAATTCATTCCCCACAACTTTCTGCCAAAACACTCAGAAATTGTAAAAGCAAACATAACGTCAAAGTTATTAATGGACACCAGCCCCGTCCACCACTTTGAAAGAGCATTGGTTGGGTCCTTCAGTGAAATCCCTTTTAAAAATACAGACTGTTTGTAAAAGTTTCATTGCAGTATATAGCCAGTAAAAAGTACACTTTTGTGCTCCTGATCTTAAAATAATAATATTAGTGAGCGCTGTGCTATCAAAGGGTGTTTCCCAGGCAAAAAAGAGATATTGTGTATGGGGCAACATTAAACTCAGGCGCCGCCTGTCACCATACAAGAAATATATAGGAATACTTTTACCATTTTCTTTAAATCAACAAATCTGTAAGTTTGTTTAAGCCAAAGCCACAGCGCATTGTGTTGAGAGGAGAGGGTCTGCTGCAGTCTGTCCATAGAGACTGCTGAAAGGTATTTAAATGAGACCAAAATGCAAGAATGAAGAATTAGCTCCCCCCAAGAGAAAGGGAGCAGTTTTGTCTTCAGAACTGGTGGGAAAATGGGGTTGAGAAGTTAAACCAGTTCAAAATGTACTCATTTGAGGTTTTGCTGAGTGCTGTTGGTTTCAAGAGCCTTTGGGTCAGGTTTGAACCTGTTCTAGGACTTCTCACCTTGGCTGGGACAGGATGGGTCCCACCTTCTTCATCCTTCCACCTCAGGGACTGACAGCGGGTTGGACTATTCAATGTGTTGGCTGATTTAATGCTTCTTTTCTTCTGACACCAGCCCCAAATCCTGCACGTCTCATTAAAACTAAACTCTTTTTAGCTGTTTTTAGAAAGTGGAATTCTTGTTTTTTTAGTGAGAAGTTCCCCAAATGCGATGATGTAACTTCTTATCAAAAACAGAAACCCAAACCCAAGAGTTGTGAGCCGTCTCTGCAATGGCACAGGTGGTTTGGTTCCATGGAATGTTTCATTTTCACAAAAGAGTTTCAGGATCCCAGAGATGCTCTGCCTTTTCCACATCCCAGAGATGCTCTGCCTTCTCTTCTCCACATCCCAGGGATGTTCTACCTTCTCTTCTCCACATCCCAGGGATGCTCTGCTTTCTCTTCTCTGCACCCCAGGGATTTCTGCCTTCTCCACATCCCAGGGATGCTCTGCCTTCTCTGCACCCCAGGGATGTTCTACCTTCTCCTCTCCACATCCCAGAGATGCTCTGACTTCTCTGGATCTGAGTGTTAATAGCACGAAAGGAGATGCCTGAACTACTTAATAAACATGGAAAAGGCTGCCGTGGCCAGGCATAACCACAGAGAAAAATCATTAAAAAGTCATTTCCACCAAATGGATGTTTTAAAAAAACATTTCTAAGCCCTACCTATAGCACTTTGCATAATTCCTCCCTGTTTATGAAAATGAAATCCCCGAGAAGTCTGCGTTGGAGCCCATATGGTGGCTGATGTGATATTTGGCATAAGCGCTGAGGAAAATCTGGCACTGCTAATTTGCCAAGGGGCCCCCGGGACGGGTCCCCAGGCTGTACCACACGAGCCCTGTGCTGAGCCAGGCCAGGGCAATAACGGCACCAGCCCTGGGTCATGCCAGGGGAATTAATGACCCCGGGGGAATTAACAGCCCCCAGCTGCGCCTCCGGCCATTGGCTCCCCCAGCCACATCCCTGAAAGGGTTAAACAAGTTTTGACTGTTTTACTACGTGAATACTGTCAGCGGAATGCATTTTGAATCCCTGTTTAAAAGACATGTAATTGCCTCAGATTCTTTATATTATCATAACTCTTCAAAATTGATTGGTTTTAGGTTTATGGAAAAATATGCAAATGCCCAGAGAACGACACACATTCCTCATTGTGGGTATAAAAGTAGTTCACAGAGAATCCATCTGATTGAGTTTGATTACTGAACAAAATCTAATTATTTTAGATACACGTTCAGGCTTTTCTGGAGAGGCACGCTGAAGAGAAGAAATATTTGGTGCCCGTGAGTGTTGTTTGCCCGCTCAGATCTGTTTATTCGCATATATTTTGACAGTCCCGTATTGCAAATAGCTGATATATAGCTCACTCTTCAGAGTAAAGGAAACCAATGGAATTGCAAAGGGATGGGTGCTGATGTGCTGGTGGGTGCCACTCCGCAGTGCCCACCCACCCTCCAAAGTGATTTGGGTTAAATCGTCTTCTGAACCCCTTTTTAGCAGCTTTTGTACATGTTTTTGCACATCCCCGTGCAGGTTTCCATGCATTCCCACCAGGTTCCCTGGAGAAGAGGATGGGGATGCCAGGCTGGGCAGGGGTATCACAGCCCAGGGCATCTCCCCATCACCCCCCCCAGCACCAGGAGTGCTCAGCAGGGTCTGCACCCCGTTGCTGATTTCTCATACGCTCACAAACATTAATTCTGGAGAGGTAGGGAAATGCTCGAGCCGATGTTTTGGCCTCTCCTGGGCCTTTGTCAAGGAGTATTTATAAGTCTTTTAAAACAGCTTTGAATAATTACTAAATCCCTCCCTCTCATAAACAATTATCATCCTTTCCCAATTATCTACTCAATTATAATCTACAAAGTCTCTTGCATTAAATTAAACCATATGTTCTTCACAGTCACTTTGAGCAGGAACACGTCACTCTGCCTGGCCCTCCCCAATACACAAACTTTTTCTCCCCCCCAAGATCCCTCCTGACCCCCTCCTCTCCCACCAGGACCAGCCTTTACACAGCAAGACCCTGGCCCAGGAGGTCCAGGAGGGTCCAAGCCACCACACCATCCAGTTCCTGAGGCCACCAGCCGCCTTTTTCTACCTTTTTTTCAGTTGTGTTGGTTGAACTGGACACTCAATTGGGACGTTTTTGCAACTTTATAAGGCAGACTGGGTCTCGTGCTGAGGGAGCATGGAGATGCCAGATACCAGTCTCTGATCAGACTTTAACAATTACAATTTTTAAAGCATCAATGACATTCCATCAAAACCCTCTGCCTGTTTAGATAGGCCTCGCTGAAGTTGCTGCTGAGGAAAGGCAGGCTCTTTCCCAGCCCCGCTAACAACTACAATTTCTATTTTCTTGGTAAGGGTAAAGAATTATCATCATCCCGAATCCCTCCCCCTCGGCCCTTAAGAGGCTTTTTCCCGTGTAGTTAAGTGCCTCTGCCGGGCGCTGCCAGGAAAGCGGGGCTGCCCACCCTTTAAGGAAATTGGTGTGTAATAATTAGGTGTAGAGCCCCTCAAATACAACCTGTTATCAAATACAAAAGAATTACTTATGCATTCTGCTATGAGACCCATCATTAATTAGGAGTTTTACATATTAATCGCAACACAGAGGAAAAAAAAAAAAAAACAAAAAAACCAACAACCCAGAGTTTTTCTGTCTCGGTGAAACGCTGGGCGATGCTGGGGGTGTGCAGCCCCTGCTGCTCTGGGAAATAACGGGTGGGAAAATGCTGGGGTTTGGCTCATTTGCAAGAAAATGGACTGAGCTGAGGAAATACCTGGGCAGATAAAGCCTTTGGCCGCCCTGAGGAGGTACCTCTATGGGTACCTTTGGGGCTCCTCCAGCCCTTGGCAAGGCTGGGCTCCCCGGTGCTGGGTACTGGGGGAGGATGGGGAACAGCAACGTTGGAGGGGAGACCCTGGACCTGCTGAGTGGTGGGATGGCAGCCAGGGCCTGTGGGGACACTGGTATCCCCATCCCAGCAGAGGGGAGGCGGGTGAGGTGGGAAAAGGCACATCTTCCCCACGTCCCGTGATGTGAGACCATGGCCGCAGAAGATGACTCTCCCTCTGGAGGGAGGGACATGGAGGATCATCTGAGGATGATGCAATGATCTCATGGACGAGCAAGTGACTGGTCCCATCCAGAATATGTGTGTTCTCCAGCACCAAGGTTCTATCCCCAAGCAGGGCTTGCTCCTTGGCAGCAGGAGAACAGTCCCCGTGGTTAGGGCAAGAGGGGTCACCAACTCCAACAAGGGGGTCACCAAATCCCACAGCCTGTCCTGGCCAAACCATGCCATTTGGTGCCACGCTCTGCAGCGATGCCCCATTTTGCTGGGTGCTGGTCACATCCCACACCACAGATCATCCCACTTCACCCACTCAGAGGTTGCTTGGATCTCTCCAGAGTGATGGCCAACAGCTGGGAGAAGGTGACCAACACAGCTCAGATCTACTGCAAAGTTAGAGGGGCTCCTCCCTGCTGGAATGAGCACTCAGTTGGCAGCTGGGAAGCCATGGACTGGTTTTACCATCATTTTCACCCAAAGGCAATCTCTAGGAAGACAGAACAAAACAGACGGTGTGTCAATAAGGATTTGCACTGTATCATCTATGCCAAAAGACCTAACTCAATCTTCTCCACTTCAGTACAAATTAGAATTTATATGCAACTCCCCACTTCAGGTGGGCAATCCAAAGAAATTAACCTCAGGAGAAAATTGCTTTTTTTCTGACTTAACACATAGCTTATTATCATGTCAGGCAGAAGAGTCAGTGGGGAAAATGCAAAAATCACAGACACGATACAACAGCGCATCCACATATTCACAGCCCGGGAACCGCTCTGAGGGGGAATGTGTGAATTCAGGAGTGCAGGGTCCGTTCTCTGCGGCAGCAGAGACTGACAGGGTCCATCCCAGGGGCTCAGGAGCTGAGCTGTGCTGCAGAACCTCACCCCCACACAGCAGTCCCGTGGAGAAGATGCACTTACACTGCCGAGAACAAGTTGGGGGACACGCCAGTACCTGCCATATGCCTGAATTCTGCTGAGTTTTGACGTTTCTCAATTTTCTTCGGCTGTTTTGTTTTCCTTTCTTCCTTCTTCCTTTTCTCCCCACTCAGCTGCAGCCCTCAGAGGTCCCCGGGGCTGGCAGGAGCTGTGCAAATGGGAAGCAGAGGGTTTCTCCCCCGGCCACCCCACCTGGAGCCCTAGGAGGAGGGGGAAGGGTTTGACCCTGAAAGAGGGGAGATGGAGCTGAGATGTGGGGAAGAAGTTCTTTGGTGTGAGGGTGGTGAGAGCCTGGCCCAGGTTGCCCCGAGAAGCTGTGGCTGCTCCATCCCTGGAGGGGTTCAAGGCCAGGTTGGAGGGGGCTTGGAGCAACCTGGTGTGGTGAGAGGTGTCCCTGCCCAGGGACTGGATGGTCTTGAAAGTCCCTTTCCAAACCAAACCGTTCTGTGATTCTATGAAAGTGAGGTTTGTCCCAGCTTGAGCCTCTGCTGCCTGTGGTGGCCTTCGTTGGGGTTGTGCAACTGGCGAGGAGCACAGGCAGGGATGCTCAAGCTGGAGGTGGCTTCCCTGCTGTGCGAGGGACGCCTGAAATCCCTCTTCCAAATGAAGAAAAAATTAAAAATGGATGTTTGAAAAGGGAAAGCTTGTCCTCCACTGCATTGGTGGTGCTTGTTGGCCCTCAACCCTGTCTCAAGGCTGGTCACTGGCCACACGACCTGTCCTCCTGCCATCCCCACGGGCACAGCCGCAGGTATGGGCTGGCTCTGCCCCACGGTGCCCGGCAGCCGCTCGCCGGAGGAGAATTGTCACATTCCCTGATTCATCAGCTCTTCCTCCGGCGGCAGCGCTACCTGTGCCATCTGTGTCGAGCGCCGAGCGGGGAAACCTCTCGGCAGCTGCCATACAAATCAGGGGCAGCGCCAAGGTCGCGCTGAAGGGAATTTGGGGACACGGGGAAGATGTTCGGCGGCGCCGGCGGTAAGCAATAACAGCAGCCCCGCACCAGCCCTCCCGCAGCCCGCCCGCTCCGCCCCAGCCTCCAGCAGCCCCGGCCCCGCTGGGAAATGTGTATTATGCCTGGGTTAATTTACTGATTAATCTCTAGTCAGTGGTTTGTGCTTTCCCCAGATGGCCAATTAAAATTTACAACTGGCAGAGCGGTGCCCCGTTGGCAGGCGGCTGCGGGGCTGCGGCTGGAGGCAGCGACAGACGGCACGGGCCATCCTCTGCCTGCGCTGCGCCGCTGGCCTCAGTCCCAGGGCACAGCAGCCTCTGCCCCGACACCAGCACAGCCCCAGCATGGCCTGGCACAGCCTGGCATAGCCCTGGCATAGCCCTGGCATAGCATGGCACAACCCCAGTACAGCTCCAGCACAGCATGGCACAGCTTGGCACAGAATGGTACAGCCCCAGTACAGCATGGCACAGCATGGCACAACCCTGGCATAGCTTGGCACATCATGGCATAACCCTAGCACAGCCCTGGCACATCCTGGCATAGCATGGCACAGTCCCGGTACAGCTCCAGCACAGCATGGTACAGCCTGGCACAGAAAGGCACAGTCCCAGTACAGCATAGCACAACCTGGCACAACCCTGGCATAGCTTGGCACATCCTGGCATAACCCTGGCATAGCTTGGCACAGCCCTGGCACATCCTGCCATAATCCTGGCATAGCTTGGTACAACATGGCATAGCCCTGGCACATCCTGGCATAGCTTGGCACAGCCCTGGCACATCCTGGCATAATCCTGACATATCTTGGCACAGCCTGGCACAGCCCAGCATAGCCTAGCACAGCATGGCACAGTCCCAGTACAGCCCAGCACAGTCCTGGCAAAAACTAGCATATCCCTGGCACAGCCTGGTATGTCCTGGTACAGCCTGGCACAGCCCAGCACAGCCCAGTACAGGCTGGCACAGCCCAATACAGCCCAGCACAGCCTGGCACAGCCTCCCAGTGCCAGGGTTGGAGAGCCTCCTCCTCCCCACCTGCAGCCCCCAGTACCCATCCCTCCCCCCCAGCCCTATAAACCATTTACCCTCGTTAGCTGCACCCAGGTGCTGCCCGTGCAGGGGGCAGGGGGTGATGCTGCCAGACGTATAAACGACAATGTACTTTCACTGCAAGAACAGGGGGGGGAAAAAATCACAGAATTTTGTCTTTTGGCACTCAATATAAACTGCATCCCCCCCAACTCAGGCACCGCACAAAGAAGGGGCAGGGGCTTGTGCCAGGCTGTGCTCTGCAGTGACACTCACTTGTACACGGGGGCTGTCTAGGTTGGAAAACTCCAAAGCAAATTATTAATCAAGAGCATTGATTTCCTGGAGAGGCCCCAGCAGACCAAGGGTGGTGACGAGCAGTGTCACGACACATCGCTGTTTTACAAAACTGTCCTTCTGACTGAGGACAGCACCCTGAGAAACACACACTGCAAATAACATTGCAAAAGCTGCTGCTTCCACCAGCGCTCCCAGAAGATGCTGCAGGTCTCGATTTTGGAGCAAAAGTTCCCCACTGCTCCATTTTTGGGTTTTGTTTTTTTTCTGTTTTTTTTAGTGTTTTTTTTTTTAAGATCACTTCATGAATATTGATGGTAAACATAATAACAACACCACTCAGGAGTGCAGTCGGCTCTTGCTCTACAATTCACATAATTCCCCTTAAATTAAGGGGAGCAGTCGTGCTGGAAGTGACATGTGCCCCCCAGAGGGGACAGACCCCAGCTGGGAAGCTTCTGGCTGGAAGGTGGATCCATGGGACAGGAACCTCTGTGGGACACAGGGGTTAGAGGGAGGGGGACATGCCCAGGCATTAGAAGAGACCTTGCTGAAAAGTGAAACAACTGGAAGAGAAATTAATCCCGTCTGGCTCAAACCAGGACAACCAGGTGTAATTCCTGGTGGTGGGAGCTTCCCTGGCTCAGAAAGGGGACCTGGCTCCATGTGTCCCCAGCTCGGGGCCACCAGGAACCCCCCATTCTCAGCAGAGGCACAGCCTGTGCCCACCATCGTGTGGTGGAGATGGAGGGATGGTTGGACACGTCCCTCAGGAGTGTCCCTCCAGACCCTGTCTGGACCCCCCTTTGCAAGGGGAGGGCAGGACCCCCACACCCAGCCCTTGTGGAGCTCCTGTAGCCCTCACCCATGTCATCGGGCTGCTGTGTCACCAGGCCACCACGCCATAGGCAGGGCTCTGAGGTCCCACAGACCCTGCCTGGTAGAGTCATTCCTCTCCTCGTGTGTGCAGCTCTCCGGGAGCTGGGAGTGCAGGATTCCTGGGAAACAAACACACCTGGGCTGAGCAGGGGTCTCACAACAGGTCATGAAAATATTCACATTTCACACAGCCTTTCTCAGAAATGGAAGAAAATTCTGCACGCCAAATGCCAGTCCCACCAGGGTGCCCCACCACCCAGGCTGCTGCTTCACCCACACCCAGCCCCTCCCAGAACCCCCTTGGCCTGAGTCCCACCCGGTTTCAGAATCGCAGGTTTGTTATTTTTTTGCTCTTTTTTCGCCATTAAAAAAAGATGAGCGTTTTGGAAAAACCCAACACATGTTAATACCATGACCTGCAGAGTTACTGTCAATAGAGATGGGCTGGTGATCTTTAAAAGGAGATTTTCTGCGGGTGAAGGACAAACATGACATTAGAGCCATCAAACTCCCGATCTGACAAGGACATATAAATTGTAAATGGTCGGGGGCACTGAGATCAGCTCCTCTTTCTGCTGGGTGCTTTTCCATGGGTGCAGGGATCTGCTGGCAGTGGGGCAGGGACCCCCGATGGCTGGGATGATGCAGCTCCCCTTGCCCCCATCCCCCTCAGGGAGATGGCAAACTGAAAAAGCCAAGGAAAGGGTTAAAAAAAATCCCCAGTCTAAGCATAAAAGCTCCCAGAAAGCCAAGGGGCACCAGGAAATGAGGCAAAATCCTGCTCTTCCTGCACTGGTGTAAATCCGTGGGACCCTCCTTGGCTTTATCCCCCCGCAAGCACGAGCACGACGGAGAGGAATCTAGTCCTCGAACTGTAATTAAAAATGAGAATGAAATTAGTGTGCTCACAGAGCCTACGTGTCTGTGCAGATGAAGAAGGCACCTTCCCTCTGCTCTGTTGAGAAGCTGCTGCCAGGCGGGTACAATGTCCTCCAGAAACCAGCAGAAACTGGGTAAAAACATCATTATTTACGGGAAACCTCTCCACGTGCTGTTTTCAGGGAACAGGGGCGTTCCCAGGTGCTCCTGTAGGAGTTTTGATGGTCCACTCACGTTTTTGGAATGTCCTCCTGGTGTCCCAGCCCTGAGCCCTTGGAGGGGGCGGTACATGCAAGAAGCAGACCCTGGTTTTTCCCCTTGTACTCAGCAAACCCAGGGATTTCCCTGGAATTCCGGGAAGGGGAAGCTAGCAAAGCCAAATTTCCAATGTTAGAGGATTTGAGATGAGCTCTGTGTCTTCTTTCCGTGCCTCAGTTTCCCCATCTGTAACATTAGTGCATTTATCAATGTTTGCAATTCTTAAGGATCTGGATGAGATAATCACTGGTAACTCACTAAAGAGAGAAAAATACCTTGATATTTTCATAACCTGTCCATTTATGGGCTTATTTAGACACACATTTGGTTGTGTTCAATTAAGAACGTTTCAACTTACCTTTTAAGAGTTTGTTTTCAGAATCACACAGTTGAGCATTTTGGAAGCATTTCAGATGAGCCAGCTTTTTTCATCACATCAAACAGCCCCAATACCCACCACCATGGCCACAGCTGGGTTTGATTTATGTAGGCAGTACCAAATTGTCCTCACCTGGGGGAAAAAAAAAAAAAAAAAAAAGGAATTGTCTGAGTAGGAAAAAAAGAGGAAGTGGGCAAATTGGAAGTTTTATTATCCCGTTTGTACCCCATTTCAGCTGAGGCATCAAACTGATCCCAAAGCCACATCCTGGCCACATCCCCATCCCAGTGAGGGCACTGGCATCACTCACAGGGACACCCCAAAAGCGCAATGGGATGGGGTATGCACCCCTGGCAGGGGCACAGGGGGGATCTTTTTCATTGAGCACCCAGAAAAATCCTCTCCCAGCCGTGCAGATGGAGCTGGGTGTTGGGGAGGGATTAATCGGGGCTCCCAGCCCTGGCAGCAGGGAACCAAACGTCTTTATCTGCCCCGTCAAGGCAATAAAAGGAGAGGCGCCTAAGATTACAGAATTTATAGCCGCAAAAGGAACAAACCCCCCTATAAAGTGTCACTTCTACATAAAAACATTGCTTCCATCTTCAGCGTATGTAACCTTCCCCACAAAGAAGTACATGTATCATATATAAGTCTTGTAAACCTCTCATATATATATATTTTATACATATATATATATATATAAAAGTATTTTCTAAAGAATTGCATGGAAGGACATTACGGTCTACATTCTACCAGACCTGGCACCTTATCAATGCTATTCACATTTAATTAGTAGACATTTCTTCTCCGTGAGCATATTTACTTGAATTCCTTGTTCCTACGGCAACCCAGCCAGCAGCCCCGCTCCAGGAGCAGTCTAGACTAACCTAGGAGAGGGATGGAGATTAACGAGCAAGCTCAATATTAAGACTGCGCCACAAAGGCTGAGCTTGGCGAGAGCAGCATTACAAAGCAGGCTCAGATAAGACTCTTATTTCAAGGAGCCTATTTATAGCATTGCAGATTTGTATTTATTCAAGGGTACCTACGGCGTGTGTACAGGCTGGGAGAGACGACTCCTGCAGCACTAAGTTCTGGGTAATTGGCTAGCAACTCAGGTAAAGGTATTTTTTTTTATTATTATTATTTTTTTTTAATTTTTTTTTTATTTAATAATTGCAACCCATTCTCATTTTTAAAATACCTACCAAGGGAATAGCTAAACTATGTCCAAACCATTTCTATTTGCAGATGCTCTCCTTGCTGGTGCAGTTGGAGTTTTAAAGCACACAAAATCTCTCAATTACCTGGTGGCAGCGCAGCTGCTCGGAACAGAAAATATCCTTTAAGAGAAGGTGTGCACGTTGCCACCTCTATTTACATTCTTGTTTAAGATCTCCTTACCCAGTATGAACACTGAAGGCAGGTGTTTAAAAACTGATTTGAGACAAACACCCAACAATTCTTCTCCTTTTAGTTTATAAATGTCTGGGGTTTTTAGCTTGATAAAGTAAAAAGCAAAATAAATTAAATAAAGAGGAAAGGGCCGTTTATAAGTTACAGAAAGAAGCATCTCATTTAAGCATTTCTTAATGCTTAGGGATTCTGATCCTTTTCAAGTAAAAAGTACAGTCTAAACACTCTATTTTCAACCCAGTTGGCACAATTTAACTCTGGAGCAGAGAGCTTTGTTAAAAGATGAGTGCAAAGTGTTAAGCAAAATTACCAGGGCAGCACTAAAACCTCTGACGGATTAAGTTTTACAGATCTCCAAAAATGTATTATGGACTTCGGAGGTTAAAAAGCATATATACTCTTGTAGGGTTGTTTAAAGCATTCCTGGGGAAGACCCCTTGGACCAGCAGCCCCCGGCTGAGCCGTGGAGACCCTCTCCATGCCCTGCTGGGGGGAGGACATGGGACCCAGCACCCTTCCTTAGCTCTGGATGTCACCAACAAGCCCCATGCCAGGGGTCTGCCTGGGGGAGAGCTTTGTTTTCACTCTGTCAGAAAATATTTGGGTGCCAATCATCTGTTTTGGAGACATCCGAGGCACAGGTTTATTTGGTTTGGAATCTCACTCCCTCCCAGGAGCCGTCCCCTCCCTGTGCCCCGGCCTCAGACCAAGGTTGGTCCCTCTGTGATGATGCCACACGGGCATCCACCGAGCCCACCAGAGATTCAGTCTTGAGGAGGTGGTTCCCTGGGTTTATCCTCTTCATGCCATCAGTTTAGAGCCCCAAAATCCTTACTTTTACCAAAAAATACCCCTCGGGTGCAATCAGCCAACACAAACACCTCCAGAGGGCTTCCCACTGCCTTGGGCTTGCAAAGAGAGGGGAGAGGAGAGATTGTATTTTCTCTGCGTTATTGCCCGCTTCCCAAGCTTCCCTCTCCCCGCAAATATTAGCCATCACAGGAATTAATTAATCTCAGCAGCCAAACAGCGGGGCTCCTCCTGCCGCAGCCAGTGCCCTGAACCCCGCAATCCGGGATGTGCTCCCGGGCTTGTACCGAGTGCCTTTTAATACCAAGGAACACAACAACTTAAATGCCATTCCCTGGTTTTATGAAAAAGCAATATAGGAGAGTAAATAGGGCAAATACCAACAAGGAAGGACACGCGAGCCGAATCGAACAATAAATTCAAATAATATCACTAAATCGAAGAGCAGAGGCAGTGTCTGAAAGCTCCTTTCTCTCCGTGACTTTTCTGGAGAGCCGAGCAGCCGAGCACATGCAAGAATAACCTATTCTCCTTTCCCATTAACAACAACAATCAAGGCTGGATTAAACCTCTTCAAATAATTCTCCAAGTAGAGAGAAAGCATAAAAGAGAGAGAGAGAGAGAGAGGGAAAAAATCCAGCGTATTCTTTCACCACTGGTAATAAGCTTACGCCTGGAATAGACTTGTTAAATAATTAGAGTTAAATTACCTCCTCTCCTACCACCGCCTTTCCCGGCTTTTCCTTTGGAAGTTGCGGTTTAATGGGGAGGAATCGGTGCAGAAACAGGGGGGAGAGGCCAGGAGGAGACACCCCCTCACTCAAGGCAGGTGAAGTGTTGTCACCGAGGGTCCCCAGGGAGCGGGAGCTGCTCTGGCACCATGCACATGCGTGTGCACACACATGTACAGGCATGTACACGCACACGCGTGTGGGCAGGCATGCACGCCCCGCGACCCGCAGCCTGCCCCAGCCCCAGCCCAGGTCCCCGCTCTTCAACAGAAGGCACCAAAAAAAAAAAAAAAAAAAGGGAATTGAGATTTGCAGATCTGATAATGAGCCAGTTAATGACATAAATGATACCTCAAGAACCTCACTAAACCATCCAGGTCCTACAATTTAATCTGTAATAAATACTCCTGCATCATTGCGAGATGGCTGCTCATAATGGCAAATGAAATATGCTGGTATGATAGGTACAATAAATCTGGATTTTCCTATGGTTCCCTCAGGCTAGAACAATATGTAACCAGAGTGCGCACTGTCAGGATGAGCAGATCTCAAAGCCATCATAAAATCTAAATGGGGACTAATTAGGAGGCCCTTCCCTTCTAGAGTTACTATTTCTATTGACATTTTCCATGCATGAGCCCCTCCATAACATCATAAGTCACCAAGATAAGAACTCCCTAGATTATAGGGAAAAAGCTTTAATGGAGAAGTTGAACTCAAAGGCGATGCATAAATTTTCCTTCTGATACCCGGGGAAGTCTGTGTTCAGTACTTTCTTTACAAACTTTCCTCCCCAGTGCCGGGTCCCGCTCCATCCGGCCCCGTCCCTGCTCCCACCCTGTCCTGGGAGCAAGCACCCGGGGGGGCATCAGGGGGACACATGCTGCTTGTGAGACCCCCAGGCCCCCCAGCCCAGCTCCTTGGGGGGGCATCCCCTCTCTGCACCCCTGGGGACGGTGAGTCCGTGGGGCTGGGGGCACACAAAGGTAACCCTGAAGGAACCTATGGGGTCCATAGGTGGCCTCTGCACCCCTGAGGGACAAAGGCAGCTGAGGTGGGATGGGGCACTGCCCCCTGCCAGGGGTTGGGGACAAAAATTCAGGGGTGAAATGGCGCTAACAGAGCCAGGATGGTCCATGGTGTGTGATGGGGCTGTGCCCCCGGGGAAACCCAGCACCCCTGGGTGAGGGTGGGCACACACTGGTGCACGAGCACCACCACTGTCCCCATGGGCATCCCCCTTGTCGCCCCACAAAGGCTTTGGGTAGCACACTGGGTTCCTGCAGAGCCATCCAGGTATGGTCTATGTGGACTGGGAGCCGAGAGGTGGTACTGGAAGCAATCCCAGAGGTTTCCCCTCTGCCAAGGGTACCACAAGCAGTGGGTGCTCTGAGGCTGGCACCCCACAGGGCAGTGGGTGACGCATCCAAACGCATCCCCTTCCCCACTCCATCCCCTTTCACCACCTACGTAGCCACATTCCCTCTCCATACACGGGGACCTGCAGACACCTGGGCTCCTCCTCAGCCAGGCACGGAAACCAAGATTTATGGGCTGTTTACAGCAGACTTTACATTCCCTTTTCCCCTGTGGCACTGGCAGGCAGTAATTGCCCTTGTGTGCACGGGCATATCCCCTTCGCTGACGTACCCACAGCTGGGCCACAGCAGCAGGATGGATTCCAGCATGGGGGACCCTGGCACTCCCACCCCCCATGGTGCTGGCTCAGCCCAAAAAAACCCGATTCCCACAAATAAGGCAGGGGGAATAGCTGGAGGTGTGCACTCTGTTCCTCCCCAGGAGCTGAAGGGGTTTCCCCCATCTCCTCGCCCTACGGACGAAGAGTCGAGGCAGCCTCAGCCCCCAGTGGGAACCCTGCCCTGGGAACATCGGCACCGTCCCCTCCTTCCTTCCCCTCAAACATGGGAACAACACACCCTGGTCTCCTGGCTCTCTTGCTGTCCTGTTTGAGGTGGTGCCATGTCATGTCATGCCATGCCATGCCATGCCATGTTGTCCGGAGCCATGCCTTGCTGTGCCATGACATGTTGTGCCATGCCATGCTGTGCCATGTTGTCCTGAGCCATGCCATGCCATCCCGTGCCATGCCATATCATGTGATGTCATGTCACAGAATCACAGAATCTTAGTGGTTGGAAGGGACCTCCGAGATCATCGAGTCCACGTGGCTGTGCCATGCCATGTCATGCCATCCCATGCTGTGCCATGTTGTCCTGAGCCATGCCATGCCATCCCGTGCCATGCCGTATCATGTGATGTCATGTCACAGAATCACAGAATCTTAGTGGTTGGAAGGGACCTCCGAGATCATCGAGTCCACGTGGCTGTGCCATGCCATGTCATGCCATCCCATGCTGTGCCATGTTGTCCTGAGCCATGCCATGCCATCCCGTGCCATGCCGTATCATGTGATGTCATGTCACAGAATCACAGAATCTTAGTGGTTGGAAGGGACCTCCGAGATCATCGAGTCCACGTGGCTGTGCCATGCCATGTCATGCCATCCCATGCTGTGCCATGTTGTCCTGAGCCATGCCATGCCATCCCGTGCCATGCCGTATCATGTGATGTCATGTCACAGAATCACAGAATCTTAGTGGTTGGAAGGGACCTCCGAGATCATCGAGTCCACGTGGCTGTGCCATGCCATGTCATGCCATACCATGCTGTGCCATGCCATGTCATGCCATGCTGTGCAATGCCATGCCATGCCACGCCATCTCATGTCATGTCATGTCATGTCTTGTCATGCCATGCCATGCCATGCCATGCCATGTCATGCAGTGCCAACAGGAACCCAAGTGCTTGCAGTCATGCCGGGTGGGCAGCTGGCACCCACACCCCATGAATTGTCTGCAAAACGCCCATATTACTGATGCCCTTGTCACCTCAGCATCTCCCCAGGTCCTATGTCACGAAACACACAATTTTCTACGACATGCACATGTGCACAGAAAAACCAAGAGTGGCCGCGCCGAGCCCAGCCCAGGGCTGGCTGGTTGGTTGGTACCAGCCCCCATGAATCGGCCATATGTGAAGAGTTAAAATTTCATAATATTTTTTAAAGGGTCAGTTTTAGAGATCTTCTTGGGCTGTGTAGGGATCTTTTTGACCCCTTATCAGTCAGGTTTTTAGTCTCTTTGTTTTACCTAAATTTTTAAAAAGGGGGTTTGCTGCCACTGTTGCCTTTTTTTAATGGGAAGTCTAATTCTCACCTGATGACGTGCCTGTCACAGCTGGAGCTGGCTACAATTATCAGTACATCAGTACCCTACTGAGCACACAGCTGGGACAGATTCCTTACAAAACCCCAAAATCTGGCAGCTCTGAACTCCTGGGAGGGTGCCCAGGGAGGAGCAGCGGGAGCCCCCAGCACAGTCCAGCCACCAGCCCCATGGCATCCCAGGAATGTCAGAGTTGGGGTGTCACCTTCTGCCTTGCTACTGGCCATATATCTCTAAGATGATGCATTTTTGGTACTTGGGAAGCAGAGCTGTGATTTTCTTTCCAAGGTTGTCCATTTCTGCAAACTGGGGAGAAAAGAGAGGAGAACGTGATGTATGCCAAGCATATCATCAATGCCTTATTCTTTTGTCATCTTAAAAAAAAAAAAAAAGAACACATTAAAAATAATTGTTATGAGCTTTTACAAATATTTTCCCCCTTGCAGACATAAACCAACAGGAAAATACACTGAGCAAAAATTGTGGGGAGGTAACTGGCGTTGTATAGAATACATAATGGCTCCTACCTTTGATGACATTTATCTTTACTCATGAGGGAAGACCTAATAACATGAATTATCAGGTCCCTCCTCACTCATGAAGAATAATGTCATAAAGGACCCACGCCATCAGCCATCAGAGGTGGTGGGGATTAATCCTCCCATTGTTCCAGCTGTGGATGGCTCTCCTGCCCATTGTTTCCATGCCATGAGGGGAGCCGGCGCGGGGCGGCCCTGAGGACACAATTCCACAGGAGCTTCCACCTGATGGAAAGGCTGGAGTTTTCACACGTGACTGTCTTTGATCTTCAAATGCACATTATACTTTTGAAAATTACTGACATAGGTAAACAAGCATTTTCTCAAAAACAGCATTCCTGAAGGATGAGTCTGAATGCCCTTTCCTCAACTTTGTGTTTACACAGAGTTATACAGGGGAAATGAGCCTTCAGAGAATTATTAGAGGGCAAACGAGAAGCAGCCAAGTTTATGAAAAAATAGCACAAAAATGACTGAGAGGATAGAGATCTATATCCTAAGTCAACTCCAGTTCCATTTCATTTTTTTTTTGAAGGAAAAGCACTGGCAGGCACGATTTATGCTTGGTTTCCAGCAGGGCTTCATGGAGAAGGGGGGGAACTCCTCAGTTCCCCAAAAGTATCCGAGGTGCCCACGCTGCTGGGTGTGGGGTCACAGAGTCCCAGAGTGGCTGGGGCTGGCACAGACCTTTGGAGATCATCTACTCCAACCCCCTGCCAGAGCAGGATCACCCAGAGCAGTGGGACAGGAATGAGTCCAGGGGGGTTTGAATGTCTCCAGAGAAGGAGACTCCACACCCTCTCTGGGCAGCCTCTGCCAGGGCTCTGCCACCCTCACAGGAGAGAATCATAGAAGTTCCTCCTCATGTTGAGATGGAATTTCCCATGTCCTAATTAGTGCCCGTTGCCCCTTGTCCTGTCCCCGGGCACCACTGAGAAGAGTCTGGCCCCATCCTCTTGCCCCCCGCCCTTTAGCTCTTGCTCAGCATCAATGAGATCCCCTCACAGTCTGCTCTTCTCCAGCTGAACAGCCCCAGGTCCCTCAGCCTTTCCTCAGCACAGAGATGCTCCAGTCCCTCAGTAACTTCATAGCCTCTGACAGACTCCAGCAGTTCCCTGTCCTTCTTGAACTGTGGGGGGCCCAGAACTGGACCCAGTGCTCCAGATGGGGCCTCCCCAGGGCAGATAAGAGGGGGAGGATGACCTACCTCAACCTGCTGGCCACGAGATGCCCCCCAGGAGACCATTGGCCTTCTTGGCCACAAGGGCACATCGCTGGCCCATGGTCAACGTGCTGTAAACCAGGACTCTCAGGTCCCAGCAGAGCCCACCACCGTGGTGCCATGCCCAGCCCATGCTCCTTGCATCTTAACCATCCCTTTTCCCCCTCCTGCCTCTCTCTTCTCCTCCAAGGGTTTCCAAGAGACTCTCTAAGAGCTGTGTCTGTAACTGCCACCGAGATTTCTGAGGCAGAGCTATTTTCCCAAAGTTACGCTCAGATACTCTGTAATGACAGTGTATAAATATCAAAGGCAAACACCCACTCGCTTTCCACTGGAAGCATGGGAATTCAGGGAAATGGAAAATAAATATATTTAGGATTTAATGCAACACAAATTCTTGGTCAAATAGCTGTTGGGTTTAAATGGATCTGGAAACCCTTCACTTGAAAAAACGGGGATGAGGAGCAACACTTTGTTCTTGCACATTGCTCAGAATCCCTGGGACTGTGGCAGGGCTGTTCAGGCTGCTCATTCTGGATATTTCGACCATTGGCTCCTACTATCCAAATGAGGATGGGTCAGTTCATCCACTGGAGAGAAATAATTCAAAACCCAGGGAAAAGACTCTGATAACAGCAGTGATGCTAAAATGCTGGTGGAGGTTCTCCTTGTTCCCGCTGGACATAGGGGACGGTTTTGGAGGAGCCCTGGCAATGTCCAAGGGGGGCTGCTGACATCCCCCACGCGCCCTGGCGGCTTTCCCTGCGGAATCCCAGTCGGACATTGCTGAGGAAGAATGATTTATCCCCAGATATAAATCAAAATGACTGTTCAGCAGCGCTGATTAGCTCGAAATGAGGACTTCTGGAAACAGAACTGAGTCGAAACATGACACATCTGTCTGTGCTATTGCAGGACGGCCGATGGGAGATTTAGATTGGATACCAGAAAGGAATCCTTCCCTGTGAGGGTGGTGAGGCACTGGAACAGGTTGCCCAGAGAAGTTGTGGCTGCCCCATCCCTGGAGGGGTTGAAGGGCAGGTTGGAGAGGGCTTGGAGCCACCTGGTGTGGTGGGAGGTGTCTCTGCCCAGAGCAGGGGGGTTGGAACCTGATGATCTTTAAGGTCCCTTCCAACTCTAATAATTTTATGATCCTATCTCATTTAGTCACTGTGCCCATGTCTACCTGCCCTCAAAACATTTAGAAATTGGGAAGAAAAGAATTTTATCTGCTGTTAAGGATAATCCTGTTGCATATGCACCGAGGCAGCGTCACTGGGGATGGCACCATGTGCTCCTGAGGATGCGGGCAATGCATCACCACGATGCCCAAGCCACCAGTGTGTGCCACGGTGGGTCTGGGGCATCCCCAGCCTCGGTGGTTTTACCGCAAGAGCCCCGGCACCATCCCTCCCAAAAGTAAACACATAACTGAACTGGTGGTACCATGGCACTGAAAACAAGGAAAACACCAATCCTGGAGTCAGGGAGCAAATCCAGAGAGATCTTTGCTTTCAAAACATCATTTTGGGGGAAAACCACAGTGCTGCCACCCACCTCCTGGGTTTTGGGTGTCAGGCCCCTGGTTGCGATTACCCCATAACCCGGTGTTTGGTGGTGCCTGGAGCAGCAGTGTCTGGATGCCAGAGAACCTGGATCCGTGCACCCTCCAGACGAGCACATCGGGCAGGAGCCCACCCCGGGGGCTGCCCCAGGGGGCCACCCCCAGCCCCCGGTAATGGCCACACAATTGCAAACAAGTGGGGAAATGGGTGTTGCTTAGCAATTTGCTGCAGCGCGCGCGAGGACCGCGGCACGGGCTACAGCTTTGTCAGGAGCTGCAGCAGTATTATTATTATTATTATTATTACTATTTAAAGAGCATCCCAGATGCGCATGGCACTTTGCGGACAAAAAATAATTGTGGGTCCTTGCCCCCTGAAGCTGAAATAGCACAAACCCAGCCCCAGACAACAATGAGCACGGCGGCACTCGGGAAAGAGCAGGGGCTGCACCCATTATCACATCTGCTCCAGCCTCCGACCCCGCCGAATGCAGCCACAGAGAGTCCCCTTCCCTGGTTTTCACTGGTGGCAAGGGTGGGAGAACGGCTTAAAACCTCTTATCCCTATCGCTCTGGTGCTGAAGGTGGTACCTGGGCAGGAGACATCGCTGTGGTGCACATCAAAAAGCCTCCCGGAGTGGGATGGGACCAGGCAGGGCAAGGATGCCAGTGCCCCCCACCACCCCCACGGCTGGCAAGCCCTGCCCCAAACATTGGCCCTACCACCCTGTTGGCAAGTTTAGCAGCTTTCTGTGGGCCCTGTGACGTACTCCCAATGACTAATTAATGTCTCGTGAATTTTGGGATCACTGTTGTGCGAGGACATCCCCTCCCCAGCTAGGATGTTATTGACCATGCCCGCCCCTCTTTACAACAGGCTCATTGTTTGCATTCTTATATATACTGGAATTATTTTGGCAGTGGTTTGGTCTTTGCACTACAAAAATGGTGTTGAGTATTAACGTCACACAGCAGGTTTAAATCCAGCCCGTTAGAGGTGAACCAGGCACCGCTCGTGGTGGCAAGGAGGGACCCAGAGCCCCTCAGATCCATGGGATGTCACTCACTGCCCTCGGCGAGGGTTCCCCAAAATACAATACACGCCTGATCTGGAGCACACGTAAGGCAGAAGAAAGCTTCCTAGTTCTGGAGCAAGTCCCAGGGTGTTCTGGTGCTGTTTGGTGAAATTGCTTAGATTTATGTCTGGTCATTCAATATCCACTACAAAAAGAAAAGAAAAACAAAACAAAACAAAACAAAAAAACCAAAAACCTATTTTCTCAGTTTTCTCAGCTCTGTGTTTGCCAGCCGCTCTTCCACCCAAAGATTTTAATTTTTTTTTTTTCTTGTCCATATTTTTTCCCCTTTCTTTGCACCGGTATTTTTTTCTAATTTGGTGATTTCGGCAAGATGTTTGGGATGCACCTGACGGAGCACAAGATATCACCCGCCGAGAGAGCCCGGCTTTTTAAAAGTCACAAAATCACAGGTATAACTGGGAAGTGAACGCTCTGGCTGGGGAAGGGGAGCCCCTGGGTGCCGTGGGGTGCTCCAGGAGCCCTCACCCCCGAGGTCCGTGTCCAGCAGAGCCCGAGAAGGAGCCGTTGGGGCAGGGCTGCCCCGCTGCTGGGAGACGCTCCACAACCGATTGTTTTAATACCAAAGTGACACCAAAGGGGGGGTCAAGTAAATAAATATGCATGCCTCACCAGTTCAAAATAATAAAATTCCAATGTGTGCAAGCCTGCTTGTTGAACATATGTTTGCGGCACGGCTAAGCCATCTGGCTCAATGTCAAGCATTTACACCAACTGCAGTCTTACACTACCTGACAGCAGAAAAGCTTTATTCCCTTGGTGTTTGGGCACAAATGGAGAAATATTATTGAAATGATTATCTGCATCAAGACTCAGATTTGGTTTGACATTTAGCTGGCTCTGTTTAATCCAAAGGGTTGTCTGAATGAATAAAGAGAAGGGTTCCTCCAGAAGATGCTGCGAGCAGCCGGGGAAAGCCAAATGATTAATGAGACTGAAAGGCTGGGTGGACCCTGCCCACCTCCACCCAGACCCCGCTGCCAAGAACCGCATAGGAAATTAGGCTGAGCCTTTTGTGGCTTGTCAGGAGGATGCTCACAACCCGGGGCTGGTGGCGGGGGGGGAGGGAAGGGGACAAACTCTATTTTTGGGCCTTAAGAAAACAAAAGAAATCACTGCGTTGCTTCCAGCCGATGAAGGAAAGCTCGGTGCCCTCATTAAAAACAAGCTCTTAAAAGTCATGGGTCATTGTCACACCTGGGTTGGAGCAAGATGCGGTTTGGCTTCGTGCCCCTCTGTGCCTGTGGGGGCTGGGGGGCAACTCAGTCCCAAAACTGGTTGCCCCCTTCCTCGTCTTAGAAAAAAGTCTGTTGTAACACGGGAGTGAAGGGGAATAAAACCCCGGTGAAGTTTGGAGCGAGTTAATAAGAAAAGAGTGGGCGCAGGATTTATTTGAACTGGCGGGGCTGTTGAAGGCTGGGGCTGACAAAGACAAATTCATCCGAGAAGTCAGACATACTATATTTTAAAATAAAATAGGATGGAAGTGCAAGGCGCGAGGCTCCGATCAGCGTTATGGTCCAGAAAATCGTTCTCTTTGGGAGTACTAAAGCGCAACCTCCTTCCCTCTTCCCAAGGGAGACCAGGCTGCACTGGGGGATTTTTCCCTTTTTCTTTATATCTCCACTTCTGATTGTTGATTTGGATTTAAAATTAATTTGGTGATTTGAGTTTAATAAGAATGTTAGACATGATTTCCTTCTCACTCTTACTTTTAATTAACTTTTTAATTGAGATTTAAATGAATTCTAATGAACAGAATTGGTAGCCTAATTGATTTGTTGCAGCAGCGTGGGGAGGGATCAGTATGCTGGCAGCATTTTGATATATTACTCCATGATGTCAAACAGTTTACAGGTTAATTTTTTGGCAGAGGTTACTTAATGTCAGCAGAAAACAATAATTTACTTTTGATTTATTAGTAAACAGTTCCTCCTAAGTATATGGTCCACGATGTTGAAACAAACTCCTGTCTATGTGCGGCCGCCTTTGCCACCCATTAACATCTCATTAGGAACTTTTCCTGGGTGTTTGCATCAGAAGCAGGAGGTTTTGCCCCAAAACAGGCGGCAGTAGGATGGAACCTGCCTCCTGCGCTCTGCTCCTGCAGCCACAGAAATGGCCAAAAAACTTGTTCTTCCCACACACACCTCAGCAAACACTTTGCTTCCCAGCAAATAAAACTTTCGCAACTTTTCTAAATAAATCCATGATAAATTTAATTCCACAAATAAATGAGAAAAAGCAGTCTTTTACCACAGTAAGAGCAATGAGCAGGCAATGAGCTATGTTATGATGGAGCTGAACTCGGGCTGTAATTTCTGGCCACCCAAAATCACAGTTTTTCCCTGTTATGACCCAGGGAGCTCAACTGCCCAGTTCAGAGGGAGGACCACCGGCACCCGATTAATTGTGAGATCACAGATTTTGCAGCTCTGAGAGCCAACCATCTGCTAAGGAGTGCTAACTTGCTAAAATATAAACCAATTTTAGCCTCTAGATATTAAAATCTAATCCATCTTCTTCCTCCACAGCTGTGATTGGGGTGAGGGGATGCAGTGGGGAGAGCTGGGCTCGGGACCCCACAGCACCCCCGGGCTGCAGGGACCCTGCCTGGCTCCTCATGCCCACCTCAAACCATGGGCTACCCAGCATTTCCCAGCAGAAAATGCCTGGTTTGGCTCAAAGTCTTGGTTTTCTTCCTGTCCCAGGTGTGAGTGAGAGCAGCTCTGGCCCAACACGGGTGTAAATGCAAAGCTTTAGAGCCGCTGTCGCAGTCAGAGGGTGAGGCAGGATGGATGGAAAAGGAGAACGGGCAGAGAAACAGGATGAAAAGAGAGAAATGTTACTGACAGCGTCCAAAATGCCTTGAAATATAGGGTGTGACCATCAAATTTAAAGGAATCAGGTTTAAAAGTTTCTTTTTATGATTTTCTCAGGAATTTAGGTGAAAATTAATACTCAGAGACTGGCATGTTGGGGTTTTTTTTCAAACTCCCAAGCTGTTGGCTGGTGAGAGAGAGCCCTGGCAAACACTAGCCCTGCTCCCCGGGGCAGAGCTGAGCTGGGGGGGCTGTGGCAGGCGGGGGGGCAGTGGCCACCCCATGAGATGCTGTGGCCCCCAGCCTGTGTGAAAACCCCCTCCCCGGTGTGTGCACACACAGCAACCTCCCCTCGCCTGTGGAGGGGCCCTTTTCCAGCTAAATGATACCATTTATAGTGGGGTTAATTAAAAATTTCACAGTTTTTGAAACATTTCTGGTGATCGCAGGCCATGGGCTGACTCTGGTCCAGTGTGTGGTTGCAGCAAAGGGTGGTTTAAGGACATTGATGATCTAGAAGATGAAAAACCTGGCAATTCAGTGCTTTCATTACATGAACAAAGTATAAAAAATGACACAAAGCACTTGTACCCCCAGGTGTGGTGCTGTGTGTCCCAGTGAGGGGGGGCAGCTTTGTCTCCATCCCTCTGGAAACAGGCCTGGACCCCCGGGACGGAGGGGGAGGGCAAGTTATCACCCAGCGTGGCCCCACGCTCTGGGGGTGACACTCATGTCCTTCATTAGCAGAAAAGAACAAGGTGGCAAGTGGAGGTGGAAGCAAAGTTGTCACTAGCCCTTCTCATTCCTCTCCCCGACAGAGCGGCTTTTCAAACACAAAATAATGAAATTCATAATTTGCCTCAATATGCTCCATTTAGAGCATTTCGTACATCACAAACTGGAGATTAAAGAGGGCGCCTTTCTCCAATGCAGATTAATGTTGTTTTTCAACTTCTTAAGCTTCTGTTAACACCTTTTCTGCAATCAGTACAGTATCTTTTAAGTTAATTAGTTCTGGAGAAGAATTACTAGCGTAATTCATGATGAGACCTCCCCCCCTTTCATTCACCAGGCGGAGCAGCATCTGATGTAGATAAAAAGGACCACTGGAGGCTCCTCCAGTGAAGAGAGATGGTGAGAGATGAACTCAGATAACGTCTTCAAACCATTTATCTTCTTTCAGCTCCATAAGTGGGGAGAGCTAAGATTTTAGCTGGTGGGAAGCGTATGTACATTTCCATATGCACTCTCCACTTCGGGGAGTTTCCTCCCAAATTATTTAGGTTCCTGCACACCGTATATCCCGCACAGGGAAGCCCCTCACGGAGCAGGTGGTGCCCATCTCTCTTGTGCTGGTGGGTCCTCCATGACTGGGTGGTCTTGGACCAACAGTTTCTTGTTGTGGCCAGCCTGTACACCATGGAAACCACCCAGTTTCTGCCTGCTCATCCCCTGCCTTCACCCAGAGATTTGGAGACCTGCTCTGGGTGGCTGCTGCCCAACCAGGTCCAAGGAACCTCTGCCCAGATGTGAAGGAAGCGCTGCCTTAGCTCTGCTCCAAATGCTCTTGTGAAACTTCTAATTCACTCACAGAACCAGAACAATTTTCCACAGCTCGTTAGCCATCACAGGCTCCGAGCTCCAGACACTGCCTGGTTTCCAACTGGACCCACAGGTCAGCACAAAAATTGTCCCAGGGCATCAGACAAGGCAAGCACTGCTTGTTTGAAGGCTCTGTGAAGCTTTCTGTGAAGCCAAGATGAATTTTGGGTTCTACACAGACTGGCGTGGGGTCTCAAACATTTAAAATTAATGACACATATCATTGCTTTGCTGCAGAAGGCTGGATGTCAGCAAAGCTGGAGCTCCCACACCACTTCTGGCTTCGTCTCAGTGGCTGAGGAATTGGCCTTGAGTGAATGACAGCCACCGGTCTTATCAAATCCTCCCCGTGTTTATGTACGTCGTGTATTTTAACATACAGGAACTATCCGCCTTGAACTCTCACAACATCTCTTTGACTCACTGTCAGGTTCAATAACGTCAGAGATCAATTGGCAGCGCATAAATTTACCTTCAAAGCAGCCCAAAAGCTGACATGCGAGATGATGGGCATCCTCCCCTGGAACAGTGTCTTATCTTCTAACAGACAACGGGGCTGACGGGTGGGATCTCCTGCTCTTCCCATCCCGGGGGAAGCCCAGAGCCCAAACCAGCACGAGGTGGTGACACCCCGGTGTCACCCCCCGAGCCGTGGGGCTGGGGCAGGATCCCAAGTCACCTCTTGGCCACCTCCTGGCAGCACCCAGAGACTCGTGGACTCTTCAGGATAACGTATTTTTTTTTAGGGACACACCTCCTGTTAGAGACATACACAGCGGTGATTTGATGCTGGCTTCCAGTCCTAATACTTTGCATTAACATTAAATTAAATTCAAATGGAAAGCATTTATGAAAAAAAAAAAAGAAAAAATATTCATTCAAAGTCTGTTTTTTCCCCACAAACCCCAAGCACAGCAGTGCTCAATCTGTCCCCTTCCCCAGCCTTTCTGTTTGCGAGCGCGGTTGCCACCAACTTTCCTGCTTTGAATGGAAGGAGGTTTATTCATAATTTGCAGCGGGAGCAGCCTGGGCTGTTTGGCAAGAGCCATTATTTAGCTCATTCGGAGTAGTTCAATTGTTATGCTAAATGAGCAAATAAGCTGGGAGAAACTTCGCACAACTGGGAAAAAAAAAAAAAAATAGCGTTGAGCGGAAACTGGCTGCCGGCTGTTTTAATGGAAATAAAAGTTGTGTTAGCCCCTAATTGCAAGTAACAATCTCTCACAGTCTTACACCATTATCCGAGTTTTCAGTGCCCTTCCCATCACTTAAACGCTGCTGGCAGTGAGGAAGGGGCTGCACCCACCAGAGCCCAGCTCCCTACAGGGATGCCCTGCCTGGGGGTCTGCGTGGGGCTCCGGTGGGATGGTGGCCATTGAGGCTCAGGGTCTGCCCTCCTCTTCCTCCCCACGTTGGCATCATCCTCCCCAGACTCGTGCTGTGGGCAGCTCTGCTTCTGCCCCCTCCCCACAGCAGCTCCGCCTCAATACGGCCAACTCTTTATTTTTTTTCTTTATTGCAACCTACCTGATGAGTTTTTCTACATATCGGGTAGGTTCCAATAAAGAAAAATTCTCTTTTTTTTTTTTTTCAGGCTGCCTTTGGGGCTGAATTCTTTTGTAGGAGTGGTTGGGGCTGTTTGTGGATTTGATCTTGTTTAATTGACTCCGTTCCTGGGCACTGCTTCATTCACAAAAAATTCTCTTCTACGATCTTGCCTTCACCCCCTGAAGTTTGCTTAACATGGGCCCTTGCCATTTAACTACTGGGTTTCACATGGTCTTCCATGGTCCAATTTAACCAATAAATTCTTTATGAGTATTTAAAAAAGCAGGAGAGCCTGAGACACAGCCTTCTCCTCCCCCCCTGAAGGGCTCAGAGAGCCACAGACAAGCCAGTTTTCCTCCCAGCACCCCAAAACCCAGGCTGAGTGGTGTCCCAAGCCAGCACCCTGCCTGTCCCCGTGGAGGCTGTCACTGTCCCCTGCCCTGGTGTCCCTGTGCCTCCTGACCCCTCGCTGGCCATCCCGGCCACCAGCTGAGCCACAGCAGCGGCCACCACTTCCCCGCGCGGGGACCGACGTGACCTGCTGTATTAACCCACCCAGCTCAGCGTGGCGTTTGATCATTACAGGGGTGTTATTTAATTTATTTTTTACATACTGCAGTTAATTACACCGCCTCTGATTGTGCTGATGATCTTTGCTCCTCCTCAGCCCGGTAATCAGCAGCAAGGCCAACAGGCAGGACACGGTGACTTGATTTGTTCTGGCTGGGAACCAAGTCAGGCAGCTTCTTTGGGGGTTTATCTCCTCGATTCCCCTCCCCAACACGGGGGTGCAGCGCTCCTGCTTGCCCCATGCCCCTCGAGATACCCAACATTGAGAGCTGAGAGGTGGCCGAGCCCCTGCCAGGCTGTTGGTGGCCACAGAGGTGATGCTGCTCCTGCATGGCCAGCGTCCTCCCAGGATGGAGCTGCTGGAGCACACCAGGGCTGCCACGAGCTCAGAAGGTGGCAGGTGGGTGTGTGGCACCCTGGGTGACAGCTCAGCCCCGGGACGGGCACTTATCCAGGCTGGAGGCTGGAATTCTGCACCACCTCTGCACCACCCCGGATCTCACCGCAAGCACGGCCCCAGCACCCTGGGCTGGATGTTTGGAAGGTGTTTTTTTCTCTTTATGTGTCTTTGCCTGGGTGTCAGAGCTAGAAACTGAAAAATCCCAGGAAGAGTGAGGCTGGAAAATGAGCAGAGCCAAAAAGGCCGTATCTGGGTGCCTTATTTTTTCCTTCAGCCACACAGAAACAAGTAGGTGCCTCCAAAACGACTCCAGCTCGCCCCAGCGGCACGAGCTCGCTTACTGGAGGGTTTCCTCCTCTCCTCGTTGCTCCTGGCTTTTCAAAGGATGCTCTGAGTAACTGCTTCTGTGATATCAGCTGCCCAGGTCCTTCCAATTCCTGCTTTGCATTAAAGACAAAGAATTCTTCACCATTAATGCGCTTTGAGGGTTTCCTGTCACAGGAACGTAATTAACTCTTTGCTGCCCTAACTAATTTCTGCATTTTAAAAAGTAGCCCGATAATGACAAAAGTGGAGCACTCAATCCACAGGATAGCCATTAGCTGCACTCAGTTACCGCGCGGTCTCAATTCAGAGCACAATTACTGTCAGAGAATTGCACTGGAAGCTACTTCTTGTACGCAAACAAGAATACTATTCATTAAAGGCCACTTTCAATAAAATACAATCTATATTTTTAATGAATATTTGAGAAAGAAAAATACAATCTTGGATTCAGAAACCTGCAATACAGTTATTATTCTTTTAATAACAGAGTTTCTCGGGTGCAGCGACCGGCAGGCACTGGAGAGGAGGCAGAAATGAGGTGGCTGGTGTGAGAGCTTTGGCCGGGGAAATGAAAAGCCGAGCCCAGGGTAAACCATGTCCTTGTTCAATCAGACTTTCCCGGGAGCACCCACAGCACCCGCAGCTCCCCCCGCGCCTCTCGTCGCTGTCCCCGGGGCCGCGCTCCGGCCTCAAACCCTTCGTGCCCGGTTAAAGGCAGGGACACGGGGCCGGGGGGAGGACCCGGCACCCCCGCAGCACCGCCCGCCCCCAGCCCCACCGGCCCCGCTCTGCCCGGGGGCCACCGGCGGTGCCGGGGGGACCCTTCTCCTCGCTGCTCGGAGAAGAAAAACCTTGGTTTGTCCCTTTATAAACTCCCGGTGTTCCGCCCCCCCCGTGCCCGGCGCCCCCCGGCCGGGGCTGTGCCATCCTCCGCGGGGACGGGGGCGTCTGGCGGACACGAGGGGGGGGCTCCCGTGCCTGTCCCCGCTCCTGAGGGTCTTTGCTCCGCGTCCCGGCGGCAGCCGAGGGGAAGGGGCCGCTGCCGGCCCGGGGGGCCCGTTCCCCCCGGCCCGCTCCGCGCCCGGCGCCGGGGGATGCTCGGAGCAAAACCGACGGCGGAGGCGCCGGAGCTGCCCGGGACCGGGGGGCGGCGGGTCCGGGGAGCGGGGACACCGGGGAGGTGGGACGGGGACGGCGGGAGATGGGACGGGGCG
>NW_015090787.1:741203-746667 GCF_001431845.1 Calidris pugnax | reverse complement strand
CGGGCGATGGGGAAGCGGGCACCGGGCGGCGGGCAGCGGCTCCTCCCGGCATCCCGGCTCCCCGTCGGTGCCCTCCCGGTGCCCAGCTCCCCCTTCTCCCGCCACCCGACGGCCCGGCCCCGGGTACCGCAGCCTCCGCGATGCCTCTCCCGCGGGCGCGGAGGGGGATGACCCCGAGGAAGCGGCGTTTTGGCGGCGCGGGTGACATTTCTCTCCCACCCCTTGCCGCCCGGTGGCCCCTCGGGTCCCCACGGCCGCGTCCCCACGGCCCCTCAGCCGAGCGGGGGCTCCCGCAGCCGGGGGGCTGTCCTGCGGGGGCCAACCCGCACCCTCCGTCCCCGCCGCACGTCCCGCAGCCCGGGGAGGCCACGCACGTCCGGGCTCCGTGTGTGTCCGTGACCCTGCAGAGATTCACGCGGCTACAGGCTGCTGGAAAGACGGAATTTGGGCGAGCGTTTCTGGAAAACTGTTAACTCCTCGTGCCATTTACTGGGGGGTCAAACTCAGCTCCGGAGGATTCCATTTCATACACAAGAAAATTCAAAGGAACTCCAAATTTTAAGGAAAACATTGATTCTAAAGGGCAGCAGAAGAGATCCCTTAACTGAGGAGTCGAAGCATTTTGCACAAGTGTTCATCAACAGCGTTTTCTCTCTACACTTTTCTGTCGATCTTGCTACAGCTGAACTCGGCCAGAAATCAACAGCCCCTCAGCCTTAGTCTCTGTGGGTTTTTTTGCTAAAGGTGTAGAAAGAGGTAAGCAAGGTAAAATTACCACATAATAAGATATTTACTGACGTTAATATCTGAGGTTGAATATTTTGCAATAGGACACCTGCTCTGATTTAGCTGGGTCTATCCTTTTCAAACAGCAGAGGTGTTTTGTGCGACGTCCCCTGTGCTCTTTCAGTGCCCACCTGCTATGCTGAATTCAGTGACAATTACCACCGGCCCTTTCAGGTTTAGGTTTGTCAAAATACCATCTCTTCTCCCGTATCAGTTCCTCGGGCTGCCACAGAGCTCTCTCCAGCTGGGGCTGAAGTGAGATCCAGGCTCCAGCCTTCAAAAGGAGCAGAGAAGGGTCCCCAGCATCGCTCTGCACATCTATTGATACGGAGCTGGCTTTTTTCTTCCCTTTGTGCGCCTCAGACTTCCAGTCAGGAGCCTTCCCAGAAAAGGTAAAGCAAGGCAAGTAAAATCCCCAGCCTGTGCAGGTGGGTGAGGAAGGGAGCCCATCAGTACAGAGCTAAGCACAACAGCTATACGTTGATTATTTTTTTTAAGGCCCTTCACTTGTGCAGGGTGCAGCGCCCGCCCAGCAAAGCGGGGGCCTGAGGCAGGGCCCCGGGCACACAGCATTAGGTGCTATTTTTTTAAAAGACATGAATATAGATATGTGATGGGATATATTTTAGAAGATGGTGCTGCTGCTTGTGTGGAGCATGTTCTGACATCAGCAGGACCAAAGGGTTGCTTCTCTGCTCGTCCTCGGGTCCCTCCTCTGATATGTGCTGCTTTCCCCCCCCATTAAATCTCTGCCGCTGACTCCGGTCTGAGCTACAGAAACCAGCATCGGGTATTCCACTGGGCTGCCCCAGCCATTGCCCCATTCCCTGCACCAGCATGCACTCAGCTATTAAGGGACCTTCCTGACAATTTTTCTCCCCTGAAATATTTTCGCTGGATTCTCCCCGGAACCAAAGGGATTTGCTTAGGGATACCTGCCCAGGACCCTGCTCATGCCTCACCACAGCCACACAAACCCGTGGGGAGCTGCAAAAGCCTGGGTTCAGAATTCATATCATTCACCCTTTGCTCCAAAGGATGACCAGCACTTGAAGGTGGCACCAGGGGGTGGCCCTGCCCCAGCAGCTGGTCTGGGGTGGGCTGTGGGTGTCCCCAGCCGACAGGAGAGTGCCCTGAGCTTCACCAGGAAGGAAAACAGGGAAAAACACTTGTTCTGTCCTCCCTTTGGGACAGGGCAGGGCCCGGTGCTCCCTTGGCCAGAGGTGGGCTCGGTGTGAGGCAGGAGAAGGCAGCCAGGGGTCCGGTGTCCGTGGCCACGCTGAAAAGTAATTAAAGCTGAATATGTTAGAAACCTCCTTAATGGTGCCATGGCATTGCATGGTGGTGTTTCTGCTGCACAAGGAAGAGTTGCCCACATTACAGCAGAAGTTGGTAACAGTCCCCGTGAGGCGGTTTATGGACCTCAATAGCAGAATGGGCAGGGAGGGGGACGTCTGAGCCCACGGGGAATTGACACCCCAGGGAGGTAAATAGCGACACGGAGGGAGGAGGGACTGACGGGTGGAGTAACTTGTGCTCCTAAAACAGTCATTCCCAAAATAACTTTTGTTTCTCCAATACCAAAACTATATTTAGTTAAGAATTCACAAATGAAAATCTTAATAATCATGAAAAAGAGAAATAAAATATCGTTGACAGTGTTAAATACTAACACAGCTATTTAACTTAATGGCACCGCACATGCCGATAAATCCCGGGGGATCCCTCCCCCTTTCTCCCTAGTGGGATAAACACAGTTTGTCACATTGAGAGAATATTCTATAGTGCAGGAATAATCAGAACATATTGTTGGATACAATTTTCTATCATTTACTTTTGATGTCAAACAAAAGTAAAGCTCAGTACACAATTTAGTCATGGGTGGAAGGAGAATTAGCCATATAAAGCGAACTACTTTTGGAGGTAAAAGTTGAGGGAAATGCGCCTTGCATTAATTCACATTGTTCGCTGCCCTCACTGGTGCGGTGAAAGGATTTTGATTTTCATTATTATGTACTTTGCATGTTGCTTGTATTAAATCAATGGGCTACTTACCTCCTTGTTTTTCCTGCAGCTGATCTAAAAGGCTTTTTTTGAAAGAAAACTGAACTGGCGCAGACAAAGACTGATTCTTCATCCATCTGACATGTCACGCCAACAAATGGGGTTTTGTGCACTCTGTCAGTGTCTTAATCAGCGCGTCACGCCAGCCCGCAGCACCTTCCGCGCCGAGCCCTCTCCCAGCACTTAATCCTTCAACTTGTGTACCTTGTACAGACATTCAGATGGGGGCCGATAGTACCAGAGATTTACATGGTTCTGTCATCGCCCGGATTTGTCACACATCACACCCCGGTGGCCTCACGCCCCGGCCCGGGGAGCTGGCCCTGGGGAAGGGGAGGGGGCAGCCCGGGGGGTGCTCTGGCCAGGGGGAAGCCTCTCACCGGGTGGGCTTCCCCTGATGGTGGGCTGACATGGGGATGGATGGATGGATGGATGGATGGATGGATGGAGGGATGGAGGGATGGATGGATGGATGGATGGATGGATGGATGGAGGGATGGAGGGATGGAGGGATGGAGGGATGGATGGAGGGAGGGAGAGAGGGATAGATGAGTGGATGGAGGATGGAAAGATGGGTGGATGGATGGATGGAGGGGTGGAGGGATGGGTGGGTGGATGGATGGAGGGATGGATGAATGAGTGGATGGAGGATGAAGGGATGGGTGGATGGATGGATGGATGGATGGAGGGATGGAAGGATGGGTGGAGGGATGGATGGAGGGAGGGATGGGTGGGTGGATGGATGGAGGGATGGATGAATGAGTGGATGGAGGATGGAGGGATGGGTGGATGGACAGATGGAGGGAGGGATAGAGGGGTGGATGGAGGGAGGGATGGATGGGGTCCAACACCAGCTGGAAAGGACACCAAGCTGTGGGCAGTCCTCCATCCCCTCAAGCAGGCTTAGGGCTTGGGGAGGGATGTCTGTTCCAGTGCCAGCCCCCCAGAACACAGAGGGTCCCCAGACACCCCCCCGGTGGGCTCTGCTCCAGTTCCCTCCGCCCAGCCAGCAGCACCCAGATGTGCCTCCAAACACGGGGCAGGTCAGGAAATGTATGAAATTAATCCAAAGCTGGAGAAAATGTCTCTTTGAGACACCCTTCAGTCACTCCTTGGGTATCTCCTGGGTGGCAGTTGGTCACCCCACTGTCAGCCCCCCCCAGCGCTCTGCTCCTGGGGCTGAGCACCCAGGTCCCTGCAGCAGGGATGGGGGCAGGCAGGGTGCCAGGGGAAGGGGAAGGGAAAGGGAAAGGGAAAGGGAAAGGGAAAGGGAAAGGGAAAGGGAAAGAAGAGAGAAGAAGGAGAAGAAGGAGAAGGATGAGAAGGAAGAAAGGAAACAGAAATGGAAAAGAAAAAGGAAAAAGGGACAAAGGAAAGGGAAAGGGTAAAAGGAAAAAAAGCAAAAAGCAAAAAAAAGCAAAAGACAGAAAGGAAAAAAGGAAAAGGAGAAAAGGAAAAGGGGAAAAGGAGAAGGGGAAAAGGGAAAGGGAAAGGAGAAAAGGTGCTGGGGAAAAGGTTCAGACCTGGTGGTCTCAGACCCTGGCAGAGGGACGTGGCCCTGCAGTGGGGCTCGGGGCACGGTGCTGCCGTCCCGTGGGGGGGCCCGGCTGCCGAGGGGGTGTCGCTCCAGGGGAGTTGCTGGCACCAATGGGGACACTGCATCTGCTCCAACAGAAATGGGAATCGTGGGGTTTGGCAAAGCAGAGGTGAAGCCAGTTCTGTCCCTGTCCCTAAATGCTGTTTGCATCAACCTGAAACACTCTGTTCAGCCAAAACCAACGGGCAGTGTTGGGTGCCAGGGTGTGTGTTTCTCCTGCCTGGATGTCACAGAGGAATCCTGGCTCGGAGTTCATAGAATCACAGGATGGTTGGGGTTGGAAGGGACCTCAAAGCCCATCCAGTGCCACCCGCTGCCCTGGGCAGGGACACCTCCCACCACACCAGACCAATGTCACCTCATGGTGGCCCGCTGCTAGTGGGTGGCATCCGGGCAGGACCTGCACCCCTGAGTGCTGATTGCCAGGCTGGATGGACACAAACATCCACCAAGAATGGAGAAATAAAACGCTGGGGGGGGTGTGGAGTGAGGGGTTGGTGGAAATCCTCACGGCTGGGCACCTCAGATATGTTCTGCAGCACTTCTAACAAGACCCTGGCCTCTCGGTGGAGAAAACAGCCACCCAGAGGGAACACACTTAACTCTGCTTCTATTTCCTTTACAAAAATCCCACCAAACTACCCCCCTTCTCCCACCCTGTGTCCCTCAGCATCCCCCGGGCCGCTGTCTCCCGAAATGCGGATGCGGAGCCAGCTCTTGGCCCCACACAATGCTCTTTGTCCGACATCCAGTCCGTCTGGCGTCTGACATTAGCATCTCCGCGGGCTCCCCGGTGCCCACCTCGTGCCCCCAACATCCCTCAGCCCCACCAGCAGCCAAAAAACACTGACAGGGAAAGCCAAGGGCCGGGGGGGGGGAGGGAAAGACTCCACAGCCAATGGGATGCCACCTGGAGAAATAAAAAATGCTAATTCAAACCGCTTCAGAAAAGAGAACGTTAAGGAAAAGAAAAAAAAAAAAAACAAAACAAAAACGCCAATCTGCAGAGGGGAAGAT
>NW_015090787.1:716448-723437 GCF_001431845.1 Calidris pugnax | reverse complement strand
TGGATGGATGGATGGATGGATGGATGGATGGAGGGATGGAGGGATGGAGGGATGGAGGGATGGATGGAGGGAGGGAGAGAGGGATAGATGAGTGGATGGAGGATGGAAAGATGGGTGGATGGATGGATGGAGGGGTGGAGGGATGGGTGGGTGGATGGATGGAGGGATGGATGAATGAGTGGATGGAGGATGAAGGGATGGGTGGATGGATGGATGGATGGATGGAGGGATGGAAGGATGGGTGGAGGGATGGATGGAGGGAGGGATGGGTGGGTGGATGGATGGAGGGATGGATGAATGAGTGGATGGAGGATGGAGGGATGGGTGGATGGACAGATGGAGGGAGGGATAGAGGGGTGGATGGAGGGAGGGATGGATGGGGTCCAACACCAGCTGGAAAGGACACCAAGCTGTGGGCAGTCCTCCATCCCCTCAAGCAGGCTTAGGGCTTGGGGAGGGATGTCTGTTCCAGTGCCAGCCCCCCAGAACACAGAGGGTCCCCAGACACCCCCCCGGTGGGCTCTGCTCCAGTTCCCTCCGCCCAGCCAGCAGCACCCAGATGTGCCTCCAAACACGGGGCAGGTCAGGAAATGTATGAAATTAATCCAAAGCTGGAGAAAATGTCTCTTTGAGACACCCTTCAGTCACTCCTTGGGTATCTCCTGGGTGGCAGTTGGTCACCCCACTGTCAGCCCCCCCCAGCGCTCTGCTCCTGGGGCTGAGCACCCAGGTCCCTGCAGCAGGGATGGGGGCAGGCAGGGTGCCAGCTCCAGCACATCCCACAGGGGTTCTGGGGACATGGAGGTTTTGGGGGGGTGGGCCTCTTCAGGTAGGCTCCTGCTCCCCAGACTTGGATGTTTGGTACTTTGGAAAAGGCAAAAGGAAAGGGAAAGAAAAAAAAAGAAATAGGGAAGGGAAAAAGATAAGGGAAAGAGAAAAAAGGAATAAGGAAAGGGAAAGGGAAAGAGAAAAAAGGAATAAGAAAAGGGAAAGGGAAAAAAGGAATAAGGCAAGAGGGGAAGGGGAAGGGGAAGAGGAAGGGGAAAGGGAAAGGGAAAGGGAAAGGGAAAGGGAAAGAAGAGAGAAGAAGGAGAAGAAGGAGAAGGATGAGAAGGAAGAAAGGAAACAGAAATGGAAAAGAAAAAGGAAAAAGGGACAAAGGAAAGGGAAAGGGTAAAAGGAAAAAAAGCAAAAAGCAAAAAAAAGCAAAAGACAGAAAGGAAAAAAGGAAAAGGAGAAAAGGAAAAGGGGAAAAGGAGAAGGGGAAAAGGGAAAGGGAAAGGAGAAAAGGTGCTGGGGAAAAGGTTCAGACCTGGTGGTCTCAGACCCTGGCAGAGGGACGTGGCCCTGCAGTGGGGCTCGGGGCACGGTGCTGCCGTCCCGTGGGGGGGCCCGGCTGCCGAGGGGGTGTCGCTCCAGGGGAGTTGCTGGCACCAATGGGGACACTGCATCTGCTCCAACAGAAATGGGAATCGTGGGGTTTGGCAAAGCAGAGGTGAAGCCAGTTCTGTCCCTGTCCCTAAATGCTGTTTGCATCAACCTGAAACACTCTGTTCAGCCAAAACCAACGGGCAGTGTTGGGTGCCAGGGTGTGTGTTTCTCCTGCCTGGATGTCACAGAGGAATCCTGGCTCGGAGTTCATAGAATCACAGGATGGTTGGGGTTGGAAGGGACCTCAAAGCCCATCCAGTGCCACCCGCTGCCCTGGGCAGGGACACCTCCCACCACACCAGACCAATGTCACCTCATGGTGGCCCGCTGCTAGTGGGTGGCATCCGGGCAGGACCTGCACCCCTGAGTGCTGATTGCCAGGCTGGATGGACACAAACATCCACCAAGAATGGAGAAATAAAACGCTGGGGGGGGTGTGGAGTGAGGGGTTGGTGGAAATCCTCACGGCTGGGCACCTCAGATATGTTCTGCAGCACTTCTAACAAGACCCTGGCCTCTCGGTGGAGAAAACAGCCACCCAGAGGGAACACACTTAACTCTGCTTCTATTTCCTTTACAAAAATCCCACCAAACTACCCCCCTTCTCCCACCCTGTGTCCCTCAGCATCCCCCGGGCCGCTGTCTCCCGAAATGCGGATGCGGAGCCAGCTCTTGGCCCCACACAATGCTCTTTGTCCGACATCCAGTCCGTCTGGCGTCTGACATTAGCATCTCCGCGGGCTCCCCGGTGCCCACCTCGTGCCCCCAACATCCCTCAGCCCCACCAGCAGCCAAAAAACACTGACAGGGAAAGCCAAGGGCCGGGGGGGGGGAGGGAAAGACTCCACAGCCAATGGGATGCCACCTGGAGAAATAAAAAATGCTAATTCAAACCGCTTCAGAAAAGAGAACGTTAAGGAAAAGAAAAAAAAAAAAAACAAAACACAAACGCCACTCTGCAGAGGGTAAGATATAAAGTAGAAGATTCCAGCCTGGTCCCAGCCCGAGTCCCAAATGCCAGCGTGTCACCAGCACGGGCTCTGCGCTGGGGACAATAAAAAAAAGTGGTAATTGCCGGCAGAGCAGAGCGTGGCATCTCCTCTGTGCAACCGCGATGCTTGCATATCATCACCCCAACACATATTTTAAAGTACATTATGCAATACATAAAAAATAATGATTTTGAGACAAATTAAGCCATAACAGCCTCAAATCAGTTTGCCTACACAGTTAATATGTTGATTAATGTCCTGTTAGGACTGAGACACTCATTTTTATCTCATTATTCAACTCAGTGTTTTCCCATAGCTATTGAATAAAAATGTAATTATTGCTCTAAATTATGTTATTATTAACTTTCACATGGTGTTTCTTGATAAACAGCAGCACAAACAGAGGGCTGCTGGTGGTGAGGAGACAGGGATAAGAAATACTTAAATAAATCGAAGTGTTTATTGGCACGACTTTTCATGGTAGTGTCACAAAAGCCGCCGGCTGCGCCAAGAAAAGGTGGGCAGAGTTCTGAAAACCAGACGAGCACCACCTGGGACCCAGGAGCTGCTGAGATGGGCACAAAAGACGTGTTTTCCCATCAAAGTGCAGCAGAGGCTGTTGGCCCAGGCACGGGACGGATGGTCGGACACTGCCACCGCTCCCATCCCCGTGTCCAGACTCACCCAGAGATCCATCACCTTCCCCATGCCCTGGGTCTCCCTCTGTTGTGTGCTCTTGTCCCTGGTTTTATTTCCTTTGTTCACTGGAATTGTAGTTGGGCTCTGAAATACGGAATCCTTACCCACAAACAACAGCCATCGGTATCAAAAATAACATGATTGTCCTTCTGAAGGTTCATTGTCTTCTTGAGAGTTGCCAAAATCCAATTTAATTGATAAGTCGAGAGGTAGAAACCTTTGAAAACAAAATAAAATAAAATCTTTTTCAGCATTTAACTTTTGTATGGAAGGAAAGCTGAGGTGTTTTCAGGTTTTTGATTGATTTTAAAATATTTTTCAGGGTTTTTTTGTTTAAGCAAATAGAGTGAAATTAAAAAAAGGAAAAAAATCCGCCCTGTTTCTTTTTGATGTCTCACTCCAGACAGATTTATTTTTAATAATGAATTGCACAAAGAGTGCAGATTCAAACCCACCCACGGGAGCATCTCTGTCTGGATGCTCATCTGAAGGACAGTAAAAAAAAAGGGAAAAGTTATATTCCCCAGAGAGAAATATATCTACTGGGGGAACTAAACTCTTTGAGACCTTCCCAGGCATCCGGACTGTTCCCAGCACCTTCCTGACTCTGCCAGGATTCTCTGCCACAGAGGAGTTTTCCAGGGAGATGGGGGTCCCCAGGGTGGACCCCTGGGCAGGGAGGGGATGGTGCCAGGATGGGACGGGGCTGGCACCGTCTCCGGCATCGGGATCGGCTCCGGCACCGGGTTAGAAGCAGCCCTGCAAACCAACAGCATCCTCACAGCCCCGTGCAGGAAGAGACGTGGGTGCACAGCCGTTGTGGAGGAGGTATAAGGGATGCTTAGCTTGATTGAGAAAGGTTAATTACATGTGAAATGAGACTGGGATTCAGACTATGTTTGCTCTAGATTTTGTGTAATGTTATATCAACATTGGGATTCTCTGTTATTCTATTAACAAAATAAACTCATTTTGTTTGGTTTCATTTTACTGTTGTTTTAATCCCACTGAACATTTATACTGTTATTTAATTTTACTAAACATGTGTGGATAGTAAAATACCTACAGAATTAAACTACCCAAGGATATTAAAGTGATCCAGTTCTCATAGAGATTTGATCTGCTAATTAGCCACACCAATTTTATGGATCATTGCAGCGCACTTAAAATGTATTGTTATATGTTCATAATCTTTTCTTAATGAGCTTTTATTGAGAGCACAGGCCAGCCTCGGTGCAATGTTCAACAGAGGGGTTTTTTCAAACCCTGTCTGCCTGTGCCTGGTTAATCACAGCACAACTCTGCCAGGGAAACCGCCGGAGAAGAGTTATTAAATGCACCCTGGATGAGGTACCTCGGGTGATGTGGGGTGTGGGGGGCAGGGATGGGGGTCCCTGGCCCCTGGGGTGAAGGGGGCTGCTGGGCCAGGGCAGAGGGGAGCATCCACAGAGCTCCACGGGGACCGGAGCAGCCCCGCTCCGTGCCGTGCTCATGGGAGGGAGAAAAATACATTTAAATCCAGCAAAATATGAGCAGCTGGAAAGAACCAGAACTCATGTCCCCTCTGGCCCCCCCAACCCAGCATGGGAGCACAGCCCGGGTCTGGACTGCAGCCACTGCAGGACACAGCTTGGGAGCATCCCTCTTGGGTCTGCGTCGGGGCTCCCCAGCACCCCAGGGGGAGGAACCTCTCCAAAAGTGGGGTGAATCCACCTGCAAACCTGCCTGGGCCTACTTCTGCAGCTCTCCCCCCACAACGGGATGAGTGGGACTCGCAGGGGAACTGGGGGTGTTTTCACCCTGGGGTGTTGGTGGGTGAGAAGCTCGACATGGGCCAGAAATGTGTGCTGGCAGCCCAGAAACCCCCACCTCCTGGGCTGCATCCCCAGCAGGGTGCCCAGCAGGGCTGGAGGGGGGGGCAATTCTTCGATCACATCCATCCACGGGGGTAACCATAGGATGGGTTGGAAGGTAATCAATGGTTTGGGTTGGAAGGGACCTACCCACTGTCACCCTTTGCCCTGGGCAGGGACACCTCCCATCACACCAGGTGGCTCCAAGCCCCCTCCAACCTGCCCTTCAACCCCTCCAGGGATGGGGCAGCCGCAGCTTCTCTGGACAACCTGGGCCAGGCTCTCACCACCCTCACACCAAAGAAGTTCTTCCCCACATCTCAGCTCCATCTCCCCTCTTTCAGGGTCAAACCCTTCCCCCTCCTCCTAGGGCTCCCCTCCTTGACCAAGAGTCCCTCCCCAGCTTTCCTGAAGCCCCTTGAGGGACTCGAAGCTCTCCCCGGAGCCTTCTCTTCTCCAGGCTGAACAACCCCAACCCCAGGGGGGGTCTCCCCAGAGTGGAGCAGAGGGGCAGAATCCCCCCCCTTGCCCTGCTGGCCATGCTGCTGGGGGTGCAGCCCAGGGTGAGGGAGGGTTCTGGGCTGTCAGAGCACATTGCCAGGGTGTGTGGAGCTTCTCATCCACCAACACCCCCAAGACTTTCTCAGAAAGGTTGCTCTCCATCCCCTGCCAGGAGCAGGACTTTCCCAGGTTGTGCTACCGCCTTTGAGGGGTTCCAGACCTTCCCGTCCCATTTCACAGCAGGGCACAGCCACAGGGCACCTTGCTTCTAGAAAAACTATGGGCCATTTGGTGTCTGGATGTTTGTCCATGAGAAGTGCCCACCGCAGGCAGCCTTGTCCTGAGTTCACCGGGCCAGGACCCATCTTCCAGTGTGACATGGGCACTCGGAGCCCACCACGTCTTAGGTCATCTTCCACCTGCTGCTTGCAGGGAACCGTGGTGGCTCCTCCAGAGCCCTCCTCCCAGAAAAACTTCTCCCGACGAGCCGTATCCATTCCCAGTGCCTGGTGGGGGCAAGTTTGGAGACTCTCTGGGCTCACCCCTAAGAGCGGTGGCCGACCTGCCGGTCTGTCAGAGTCGGCTGAGCTGGCTGACGTCAAAGATAGGGCTTTATCAATGTCACCTTTATGTTAGCAAACAGATTAAACGCCTCTAATATCTCCCATAATGGCGTTCTGTATGGCCGAGATCACATTCGCGATAGTATATTTGATACAGTTGTAAACCTTGAAAGAATAAGGGCTGCCTAAGAGAATAGCTTTTTCTAGCTTTAAACACATTACAGTTGCGAGTGTAAATCACTTGTCAGTTGATGGCAAATGTAACAGTGTTATAATCGGAGGGGGGGGGGGGGGGGGGTGGAAAGGAAGAAATAAAGTGCAGATAATCTTTTTCGCCGTTTTCCTGGCAGCGTCGGCGGCGGGAGAGTGACAGCCCTTCGCTTGAGTGGCAGGTGTCCTTTGGAGCGCCTGTGAATCACTATCTGCGCAGACTGTTGAAATGCATATTTCCATCCTTATCGTAAAGGAATGGATGGGCAAGATAGGTGCTGTTAACATTGCAAATAGCTCCGGAATTATTCATTGTCAGCTCCGGGCAAAGAATAGGGGGGAAAGTTTTATTATTCCCCGCGCACAATAGCCGGGCGCTTAATGATTTCCCCGCCACCTTGGCAGGATTGTCTGCCGACTTCAGGCGCTCGCGGTGGGTGACACGGGTCTGGCCAAGTGTTAGAGCAAGATCATACGTCCCGGGCCCATTTTAATTTCTAATACATTAATCTTTCCCTCGCAGATGCACAATGAATATTCCGCAGCCCCTTGTTTGTCAGGAGCTGTCTGCCTTTCATCTATTCAGGTGGTTTCATTGACTCTGAAAGCCCGCTCAAAGGGCCTGATCAGTCAATGACAACGGCGCCACAATAGCGGGGAGCACCCTCTGTGTCCCCCCCCCGCCACCACCCCGCCATCTGATGGACGGGGCTGACACCCCCCGGCTGCCCCCCTCCCCG
>NW_015090787.1:700636-716409 GCF_001431845.1 Calidris pugnax | reverse complement strand
CCGGCCCGACCCCGCACCCCCCCCAGCCCCCACCACCCGAATTCAAAGGGATGAGAAGGGCCCGAGCGCTGCTGTATGAGGCAGCCGCACACACCACGCCGCACCAGGAATTTTCTTTTTTTTCTTTTCTTTTTTTTTCTTTTTTTTTTTTTTTTTAATTTTAATCCTTTGTCTCGGGCTGCTAATTGCGATTGTTTTAAGTTCATTATCCCGCCGCGCACATGGTGGCTGGCTGGGTCCCCGTGCTTGTAAGCTGTGTCCTCACTTTTGCAGGTAGTGACCCTTGAATTGTTAAATGAGCCCGTGCCAGCGCCCAACAGCACACTCCGTGATCGACGACTCGCTCCTCAGCTCTCCATTCTTTGGTCTCTAATTAACGAAGGAGCAACTCCTCAACGGCAAAGGGGGCCGAGGACCGTGGGAGCCCCCAGGGCCAGGGTGGAATGGCTGGGACCCCCAGGAGCTGCCGCAGCCCCCTCCATCCCGGCACAAAACTCAACCCTGGGCATCACCACAGACCCAGGACTGGCGTGTGCCACCATGTCTCCTGCCAGGACACTGCTCCCCCAGGTCCCTGCCACCCCACAGCAAAGCTGGAGACCACCCAAACTAGGCAGACCCACCAGGAGCATGTTCACAGGATTCATTAACTGCTGGCTGGGCTGGGGATACTCTCCTCAGTTTCACAAGAATCCCTACATTTGCTCAGAACCCACATGCGTCAAAAAAGTGAGCCAGTTACCTCTGTTGTTTAGGAAATCATCTCCCATTCCTTTGAATGGAAGGGATGCTGTCCAGAGGGACCTGCACAGTCTGGAGAGATGAACCACATGAAGTTCAACCAGGGTCCTGCACCTGGGTCAGGTCAATCCCAAGCACAAATACAGGTTGGGCAGAGAATAACCCTGAGGAGGACTTGTGGTGTTGGTGGATGAGAAGCTCAACATGAGGGGGCATCCCATGGGGATGGCCACAAGGTCACTGCCCAGCCATGTGCTCTCAGGGATGCTCAATACAGCTAAATACCACCTTTCCAGCAGGTACACCTCCTCTCCTCCACCCTGGAGACCCCTGGCTCCCCGGGCAGCCATGGCCCTTCCACCCACTCAGTAGCTGCTCTTCCTCCCCTCTGCCTTCTCCCCAGGAAAAAAACCAAACAAACCCAAACCCCCACCAATCTGCTCACATTTATCTTAAATATTTTCCAGATTATTTTCTTCAAATTCTTACTCGACAGTCATCCTATTGTGGTGTTTCAGCGGAGTCCCCAGGCAGCAAGGCCCCGCTACATGAATGTTCTCTTTCTTTCACCCCCAGAAATACGGGGAGGGTGACTCAGAGCTGCCGTGGCTGTGCCCAAGTTCTTTCCATCCCAGAAACAGTTGGAGTTCGGGAAGAACAAATGCTGATGTGTTGTGTGTCCTGTCTGGCATGGTTCCCCATGGGGACCAGCCACACTGAGGACTTGGGGAGGGGCAACAAAACACCCCAAAACCCACCCAGGTCTGTGGGTCAGAGGGAGGGTAGGTGAGACCTCCCATCAGTGCCAGGCACGGATGTCCACTTTGGTGGCATCACCAAAGCATCACCATTGTGGTGCTGAGCACCATGACTGGGCAGGGACAGGGGTCCTGCTGCTCCATGGACCTCCTGGTGAACCCCAGCTGTGGCTCACTGGGACCCATGAGCCCAGGGGTAATGAAATACAGACTAATTAACAATCTAGTCTGATGGGACGATATGGAAACAGGCTCCTGCAGCTTGACAGAGCTGACGTTGCACCCAAGCCCTGTGGGTGCCCGTGGAGACCCCTGCCAGGCTGCTGGTGTGGGGCCACCCATCACCCCCCCACAGGGGGCTCCTCTTGGCTCCTCCAAGCACACTCTGGCCCCAGCTGCATCCTCAGGTAACACCCCACTTTTCCCAACAGCTCCATGCATGGATTTTCCCAAGTTTCCTCAGTGTCAAATCCAACCCTCCCCATCACTACTGCAGGGCTGCTGCCTGCCCTCCGGCACCTCGGGTCTGCAATTGAGTCCATTCTCAGCTTTGCCACAAAAAGTGGTAAATTCCTTCATTTGTAGCATCAGCTGGAGGAGAGAGAAGATCAAGGGACTGCAGCAAGGAAAGGCTGAGGGACCTGGGGCTGTTCAGCTGGAGAAGAGCAGACTGAGAGGGGATCTCATCGATGCCGAGCAAGAGCTAAAGGGTGGGTGTCAGGAGGACAAGGCCAGACTCTTCTCAGTGGTGCCCGGGGACAGGACAAGGGGCAATGGGCACTAATTAGGACATGGGAAATTCCATCTCAACATGAGGAGGAACTTTTATCATTCTCTCCTGTGAGGGTGGCAGAGCCCTGGCAGAGGTTGCCCAGAGAGGTGGTGGAGTCTCCTTCTCTGGAGATATTCAAAACCCTCCTGGACACGTTCCTGTGGGACCTGCTCTGGGTGGCCCTGCTCTGGCAGGGGGTTGGACTACATGATCTACAGAGGTCCCTGCCAGCCCCATAGCATTCTGTGATTCTGTGATCCTGTGATGGCAGTTATTTCAAGTGTCATCAAATGGACTGGGGGGGAACAGTTAAGATATTAAATAAAAAAAACAGTAAAGATGAGGTGTCTGCTACCTGTTTTTAGAAGCAGGGCAGCAGCCATCCCTCAGACCTGCAGCCTGCCTGCAGGAACACCCCCAGCTCTGCCTGTTGCAGGGACTCCACTTCATATTCATTCTCTCCCAGTGACTCTACGTAAAATTTGCTCAGAGGAAAAGCCAGAGCCAAAGTTTTAGGGCTACGAACGCTGCAAACGTGACCTCCTACCCGAGGAATCGTGCGGTGGCCCTTCTGCTTTGCAGGTTGCCAGCAGTAAAGATCTGAGGTTTGGGAGCGGGGGGTTCCATTGCTGATTCATGAGAGGGCAGGGAGTGCAATTCGCTCTCCTCCGCCGCAGCCAGGGTCTGCCTCCCCGGCCCCGCTCCGCCAGGGAGGGCTCGTCCCCCCCTGAAACCGGCACGTAGGGAATGTCACAGCACCTTCTGCCGCCCAGTCCCTGCTCCCAGCCAGGGGGAAGGGGGCAGGAGTGGATGTGGAGCATCTCACCTCAACAGGAAACTTCAGGGATCCAAAGCAGGATTGGCACCGGCTGCCAGGAACTACTTCTTTGCGTCTGTTTTTCAAATATTCCTCGATTTAACAGGACACCACTGTGTGTTAGACATCTCGCACTAGTTTCTAGGTTGGGGTTTTGATTTCCAGGTTCAGATTTTCCCAGAGAAGCTCCTGACACGTTTTCATTTTTTTTTCAGCGCTGAAGCTGGACGCAGAGAGCAGGGTAGGACCAACGGCCTCGGGACACCTGGGGACATCATTCTGAATGTCCCAAAATGACAATTCTCTGGGAAATGAGTGTCCAATGAGTGAGTTTTCCCAGAGCCAGGTCACACTTGCACCACAAGAGGAAAGATTTCTAGCGCTGTGAGCGACCAGTATTTCTGAAAATACTGTGTGTTTTTATTTTTTCTATCACATTTGATGGACCTCCCAGAGAAGCTGTGGCTGCCCCATCCCTGGAGGGGTTCAAGGCCAGGTTGGAGGGGGCTTGGAGCAACCTGGTCTCGTGAGAGGTGTCCCTGCCCAGGGCAGGGGTTTGGGACTTGATGATCTTTAAGGTCCCTTCCGACTGGAGCCATTCTGTGATTCTATGGCTCTACAAGGTCCTGGCAGAAGGTGCAGCATTGCCTGTCTACAACCCAGCACCCCAGGGTGCACGTTCCCCTCCCTCCTATTTCTGCAGGTGGTTCCCTCTGGTGTGGAGCCAAAGATACCTGAGTGGGTCCCTGTCCATGCCGAGGCCATCCCTGCCCTCTGCAGCAGAGGCACATCCATGGTCACCAGCAGGATGTCTCCCAGTAGGCACAGTTCAGCTCTGACCCCATATGGCAGGCATTGTAGTTTGCTGCAAAAGCTGCATAAAATTCTTGTGACGCCAAAATTTCCTTTTTCTTAAAGTCAAATTGTCCAGTTTTCTTGTGTGGAGACAAGTTGTGAAAGCTTTACCTTCAAAATATGTTTTTTTTCAAAACAGTTTTCATGATGAGAGGGTTGAATTTTTTGCTAGAAGTGATATTTTGGATCAAATTTTTAATCTTTGAAAATTCTCAGTGAAATATGAAAATAACTATAGTCTAGACTTCTGTGTTTCAGTGGCTTTGGCAAATACTGAGCACACACGGGCACTGTCCCTGTGCCACGCTGGCTGCCAGCGAGTCCCCAGCCCCACACTCCCCCACACTCCTTCAGCAGGAAGGGGGTCTCACTGCAGAAACCTCTGCCGTGTGGAAGGAGACACCTGCACCGTGTCCCTGACAATGGCAACATGGAATGCTGTTGCCAAATAAGATTCAAAAAGCTACAAGATTCCTTCCCTCTTCCTTCCTTCCATCCAAACCCAGGATCCCAAAACAGCCATTTTTTCAACAGATCACCTTGAAACCAGTTTTAACCCCGTTCTGTGGTGGTGGAACCCAGTTTTGCAGTGGTGGAACCCAGTTCTACAGTGGTGGATTCTCCCTCCAGCCCGTGATTGAAGCTGGCATGGAGGTTCCTGTGCTCACAGCATCTCCCCGGGTCCAGCCCTCAGAGCAGACCCACTCTCTTGGCCAGGACCATGAGCTTCTTCTGACCCTTCTGATTTGGGAACTGTGCCCTGAGATTGTCACTGCAGAGTGGAACTGGCTCGATGAGGCCCCATCAATAAAAGGCCGCCTTGTTGGGTCTTGTTCCTCGTCCCTCCCACTGAGCAGCGTATAATCGACCCCATTATGCCCTGGAACTAAAAGAGAAGAAGCTTCGGATGAGGGTGGAGCCGTCGCCGATGGATGTGAACAAAGTGGATTTTTTTCTGAGGGAGGGATACTTTTAAGACCATCTCTTTGACCCGCGGACAGAGGTTACGGTCCGGACCCTGACCCTGGGGGAGGTGGGATGTTCCCGGCGTCGGCGGCCACCCCTTGGCAGCATCTGGTTGTGTACAAACGATCAGAGCAACACGTGCTGTGGGATACGAAAGCACCCAGGGATCCCCTTCCAGGCACTCATTCTCCCGGCTGAGGGTGGAGAGCGATCTGCTCCGTGTGGGCAGGTCTTCAGCTTAATAGAAGAGAGAATTCCGCCTCCGTCCCACTAAATTATCCGGCCAGGGCTGAACCCTATTTTTCTTTTGAAGAGGAACAAGGGCGCTGAAATAATTTGTGGATCTGGGTTCCTAATATTAAATAATTCTTACCATTTAAAACAGTTTTTGTAGGAAATATTTTATAGTTAGAGAAATAGTTTTTGACATTTTGGGGGGGAAAAGAACAATGGACCGTTTACAGGTCTACACAGTAGATTAATGAATCTAATTGAGTCTGTAGGGAAATGCTTCAGTTTAACTACTGGAACTAATTTATACATTCACTACATCGTAATAAGTCAATTTAAGTTTCTGGAAATAAAACTGGATATCCTGGGTATAGATTTGAACTATAAATTTCTGCAAGAAAGGAGTCTGTGTGTTCATTATACATTGTAAAATTACCATATGGACCTGTCAACACTTCTTAGCACAGCTTTGTAATAATGTCATTTAGTTTAACATTGTAATGTGCCAACTGAATTAATGCGTGTGACACAATGAATGCCTCCCAACCGCTGGTTCTGGGGAGGTTTGCAACTTTTAAAAGATGTTTCTTCTGCCAAAGAGTTTTTGCCTGTGTTTGCACAGCTAATATCTGGCCTCTGATGGGGCACTATCAGCGTTAACGAGTGCCAGAGAACGGGTCAACTCCCAGCAACTACTTCTGAAGTCCCAGGAACGGGGATGGGGGTGTTGCAAATGCAACAAAATCCTAATTATCATTAGAGGGACAGGGTGCTGGTGCCCCTCCTGCCCAGCTGTTCTGAAATCACTGCTTTTTCCTCTTGCTGCCAAATTTCTCCTCCCTTCCCCTCTCACTGAGGGCTCCAGAGCTGCACAGGCCGGAGGAAAAACGCCTCCTAGTCTGAGTTATTTTGTGCCTCCTACTCTTCTCATTGCCCACTTTCTGAATCTGAATTATTTTGCGCCTGCCGCATTTCTCATCCCCCACTTTCCAGAACTTGTTCATAATAAACATCCTTTACATTCATCCAGCCAAAAAAATAGAAGTCCTGGGCAGTAAATGGAGCTCGTGTTCCACTGGGGCTGGTGCCACTGCCAGAAAAAGTCATTTTAGACCAGAGCTAGGACATGTTGACCAGCTGGTGCCCAGCTCCCAGCCCCATTGGGAGCCACACAGCCAGGCTGGGTCCCCACTGGTGCTGTGGAGGATGCAGGGGACCTGCGGTGGTCCCACTCCAGCAGCACGGAGTCCTCCTGAGGATGCTCTGCATAAATCAAGCAGCTTTCTGCCCTTTGTCCTTTATTTGCCTACTTCTTTTCCTTCACCCCCTCCTCTCTCCCTCTGCCGACCAGCAGCCCTGCCAAAGTGACAGCGGAGATTTCATGAAGTATTAGGACCTTTGGCTGGACAAGGGTTGGGGGGGGAGGTGGGCTGCTGCTTCAAGGCAGGAAAAAAATAAAATAAACTTGCTAATCTCCCTGTAATTGGGCTACAGGGCATCAAAGTGTGAAAGCCCCCCTCTCTCCTGGCTCACGAGGGGCATGGCCACTGTTTGCCGGAGCATCCCGGCTCCTGGTGCGGCTGCATCACGGCTCACCCCCCCGGAGGGATGCCACCACATTCCCCCCGGGAAGACTAGTGGAACAACTCAAAAATCCTACCTCGGTGAATTAGCCGAGCGGGCTAATCCCCACCAACAGACAGGATTTAGGATGGGATTCGCGGGTTCTTATCCAATTGCACAAAGCTGTGTGGGGCCCGGAGCCCCCCCGAGCCCCGGGAGGAGGTGGCAGGATGCCGGGCGGTGCCTCTGCTGCGCCGAGTGCTGCCGTTCGGAACGAGGGCGGTGAAACAGACCCTTTTTTGGTAATTAAATATTGTAACTAAGGTTTCGCATCACTAATTGCGTATTAAAATCCAGTAGTTATTTACATTTCTGCACTCTGATTTCTACTTAAAGCTATAACGGTTAATGTCACTACTTATGCAAACCTGATGGCATCTGCCTATAAAAGGATGATTATAAAAGATTAGCGCCTTACCTATAAATTCATCTCACTAATAAGCAACACGCTCATCACTGAAAGTCAAAGAGACTTTCCAAAGTAGTTAGATGTTTTATTTCCTTCTGAAAAAATTATCTGGTGACAATGAGACAAGTGCTCGGGAGGAGCGTGTGTGTCAGAAGTGTTAGTGCCGCGCGCTCGATAATTCTGGAAAGAGTGATAAATAGCGGATCCTCAATTACATCTTTGCTTTATTCCCCAAGTGACTTGTATTTTGGTTGATATACAGTCAACGTGATTGCGGTTGTTTCCCAATGCAAGGGAAGTGCCCTTCATGAAAACATTATTAATTACAGGGAGCTGTAATTGTGGGGAGGGCTGGAGGAGAGGCAGGGGTGGAAGCACTGCTTGGGCAGAGGGATGCTGTGACGGTGTCCTGAGCCGGGCTACCACTGCCCACCCACACTTGCCAGCCACGATGGCCAAGGAAGCAGAGGGACCAGAGGGATGCCAGGAGTAGGATCATGCCCAGCATCAAGGAGAGAGGAACGCTGTTCGGGAGCCCCCATAGTCCTCCAGCCCTGGTCACTGCACAGGGATGATAACCTTGGTGGAGAAGCCCCTGCTCTGAGCTGGTCCACATAAGCCAGTTCCAGTTCCCCAGGCTTTTAATGCCTTCCTGGCCCATGGTTCCATCCTCTGTGGTGCCCAGCTACACCATCTTCCATGCCAGTGGGACCACGAGGCAGCAAAGATGTCCCACACCTCCATCCCCAGTGGGACAGCTTGGTTGGAGCTCGGGGACACAGCCTCTGCTGAAACCCACTTGGCTCTTTCCAGAATGCCCGCTCACTGTGTCCATAAAACAGGGGTTTTTTCCATTTGTCTCATGGTCCTTGTTTCCCTTTAATAAACCTGTAATTGTACATGCTCACGGATATTTGCTATGCTTCACGCTTTGACATCTCCTGCATGAACCTTATCCAGGTTAAGAGAGGTCACCAGTCAGTAATGATTTCCCAAGAGCCCAAAACCAGAATCCATTTTTTTTTTTATTATTATTTGGAATATCTTTTATTTAATTAAGCGCCGAACCAGGCAGACGGTGGTGTTCCCTGCACAACCCACCGGTGTAGGAAATATCTCAGTGAGTTTCCAGCCGGAGAATGTCTCCCTCCCACGGCGAAGCCGCCCGCTGTGCCTGGTGGGCAGTGCCCACAGCACCAGGCTCCGGGCTCCTGCTTCCTTTCCCCCTCTCTCCTCCTCTCTCTCTTTTTAATTATGAAAATCAAGGAACCCATAATTCCCATGACAGCTGTGACTACATTCAGACTTAACCATAAACTATGCAGCAAATGCTTGGTTTGTGGGAAACCATGTTCTATAACATATGTTTCTCGTTACGGGGTAAATTTGAGAAAGAATAAGGCTCGTTTCTCCCGCAGGTGGGAAGTCAGGCTGTGGGTCCCTGGCTTTGCACCTGCAGCCCAGCCTTTGGAGACACAGGGGCTGAGACTCATCATTGCAACGGGAGACCTTGTAAGGCTGAAGGGAGACCACCTCACTCTCTACAACTCCCTGAAAGGAGGAGGTAGCCAGGGGAGGTAAGTCTCTTCTCCCAAGGAACAGGCGATGGGACAAGAGGAATGGCCTCAAATTGGACCAGGGGAGGTTTAGGATGGAGATTAGGAATAATTGGGTTGTGAAGCCTTGGCAGAGGCTGCCCAGGGCAGTGGTGGAGTCCCCATCCCTGGAGGTATTTAGAAGCCAGGCAGACATGGTGCTGAGGGACATGGGTCAGTGGTGGGTTTGGCAGTGTGGGTTGATGGTTGAACTCCATGATCTGAAAGGTCCCTTTCAACCATAATGATTCTCTGATTCTGTGATTCACTGCAGCTGGAGGAGCAACTCCTGCCTGTGGCCATGTCCTTTGCATAGGCCAAGGGGACATCTGTCCAGTGGGCAGCTGGTGGGACCGGCGGTGGTGAGTGATTTGGTTTGTTAGGTGATGGAGATGTTGCATGGGAATGCTGAGGTGGAAACACCAGGGTTAACAGGAGATGGAAGTTTCTGTGCTCGTCCAGAGCTTACATGTGCCCACTCAGCAAGTCCCTGCCTGCATGACATGGCTGTCTCTACAAGGACAGGGACAGGGACTCTCTCCCAGCTCTCCCCCTGAGCCAAACCCTCCCTGGCCTAGCCCAAGGAGGAGGCATCACTTCACAGGTATTTCAGTGTGAGGTGTTTTGCCCCAAAGCTCTTTTCTAAATTTCCCAGGTCAAAGCCCACCTTGGCTTCAGCATCCCCATTTGTCTGGCTGCTGGTAGCACCCACCAGACCCCCTGGATCCACGCACCATCCTCCTTGGACATGTTGTTCATATCCATCTGTGCACGGCATCCAGCTTTGCCCAGCTCTCCTGCTCGGGAGGCACGGAGAGCCCTCAGCACTCCCCCTGCTTATTGCACCATCTGGGCATGGCCCACAGACCCCAGACCCCGCATGCCATGTCCTGGTGGGTCCTGGACAGGTCCTGACCTGTCCCTTCTCACCATGGTTGTTGGTTTAGGGACCTCACCCTCTCAGGGTTTGACTGTCCCCGTCTGAGCATGGGAAAAGGTTGGCTTTGTCCTTGGCACCAAACTGCCTGGGTCTCCTGGGGCCTCACTGAACTCCCAGGATCGCACAGCAGGATTTGGGCTGTTGCAGTGGGGACCATCTCCTGAGACAGCCCCGAAGCCTCCAGCAAACCCTTGTGCTCAGGAACAAGGGCTCCGGCGGCTGAAAGCGGACATCAGAGGGCAAATGTGGGGTCAGAGGGTAACTGTGGGGTCAGAGGGAGGTCCGTTTTCCGTGGGCAGTCAGCGCTGGTGACATCCCCACGTCCCGTCCAGCAGCAGGTAGGGGGTCACCTTCCCCAGCCCCCCAGGACCACTGGCTGCAGCCGCCGCAGGCTCATGTGCTGCCACCCAGGGCTCAGCTCCGAAGTCCTCCTCGTCTCCATCCCCAAGCAAAGAACACTTCCTCCCCCTCCTGGCTGCTCTGCTCTCAGCCTTCCATGGCATTAACCACCTATCTGTGCTCGCCCGTCACCAAATCTCTTCATTTCAGTCCTCTCTCCGCTCTCATCACCTCCACCTGGCTCTACCCGAAACACCTCACTTCATAAAGAGTTTGAAAAAATTCGGCAGAAACAAGTTGCAAATGGAAAAGGGAATTTCACCTTAATTAAAATGGGTGTTGGCAAATTCTCCAGCAAGAAAAAGGAAAGCAAAGGTTCTGTTTCAGCTGGAACCAGCAGCCTGGGCTTCCCTTTCAGTTTTAGGGGGAGCGTTTTGCTGCAGGTTCTTATCCAATTGCACAAAGCTGTGTGGGGCCCGGAGCCCCCCCGAGCCCCGGGAGGAGGTGGCAGGATGCCGGGCGGTGCCTCTGCTGCGCCGAGTGCTGCCGTTCGGAACGAGGGCGGTGAAACAGACCCTTTTTTGGTAATTAAATATTGTAACTAAGGTTTCGCATCACTAATTGCGTATTAAAATCCAGTAGTTATTTACATTTCTGCACTCTGATTTCTACTTAAAGCTATAACGGTTAATGTCACTACTTATGCAAACCTGATGGCATCTGCCTATAAAAGGATGATTATAAAAGATTAGCGCCTTACCTATAAATTCATCTCACTAATAAGCAACACGCTCATCACTGAAAGTCAAAGAGACTTTCCAAAGTAGTTAGATGTTTTATTTCCTTCTGAAAAAATTATCTGGTGACAATGAGACAAGTGCTCGGGAGGAGCGTGTGTGTCAGAAGTGTTAGTGCCGCGCGCTCGATAATTCTGGAAAGAGTGATAAATAGCGGATCCTCAATTACATCTTTGCTTTATTCCCCAAGTGACTTGTATTTTGGTTGATATACAGTCAACGTGATTGCGGTTGTTTCCCAATGCAAGGGAAGTGCCCTTCATGAAAACATTATTAATTACAGGGAGCTGTAATTGTGGGGAGGGCTGGAGGAGAGGCAGGGGTGGAAGCACTGCTTGGGCAGAGGGATGCTGTGACGGTGTCCTGAGCCGGGCTACCACTGCCCACCCACACTTGCCAGCCACGATGGCCAAGGAAGCAGAGGGACCAGAGGGATGCCAGGAGTAGGATCATGCCCAGCATCAAGGAGAGAGGAACGCTGTTCGGGAGCCCCCATAGTCCTCCAGCCCTGGTCACTGCACAGGGATGATAACCTTGGTGGAGAAGCCCCTGCTCTGAGCTGGTCCACATAAGCCAGTTCCAGTTCCCCAGGCTTTTAATGCCTTCCTGGCCCATGGTTCCATCCTCTGTGGTGCCCAGCTACACCATCTTCCATGCCAGTGGGACCACGAGGCAGCAAAGATGTCCCACACCTCCATCCCCAGTGGGACAGCTTGGTTGGAGCTCGGGGACACAGCCTCTGCTGAAACCCACTTGGCTCTTTCCAGAATGCCCGCTCACTGTGTCCATAAAACAGGGGTTTTTTCCATTTGTCTCATGGTCCTTGTTTCCCTTTAATAAACCTGTAATTGTACATGCTCACGGATATTTGCTATGCTTCACGCTTTGACATCTCCTGCATGAACCTTATCCAGGTTAAGAGAGGTCACCAGTCAGTAATGATTTCCCAAGAGCCCAAAACCAGAATCCATTTTTTTTTTTATTATTATTTGGAATATCTTTTATTTAATTAAGCGCCGAACCAGGCAGACGGTGGTGTTCCCTGCACAACCCACCGGTGTAGGAAATATCTCAGTGAGTTTCCAGCCGGAGAATGTCTCCCTCCCACGGCGAAGCCGCCCGCTGTGCCTGGTGGGCAGTGCCCACAGCACCAGGCTCCGGGCTCCTGCTTCCTTTCCCCCTCTCTCCTCCTCTCTCTCTTTTTAATTATGAAAATCAAGGAACCCATAATTCCCATGACAGCTGTGACTACATTCAGACTTAACCATAAACTATGCAGCAAATGCTTGGTTTGTGGGAAACCATGTTCTATAACATATGTTTCTCGTTACGGGGTAAATTTGAGAAAGAATAAGGCTCGTTTCTCCCGCAGGTGGGAAGTCAGGCTGTGGGTCCCTGGCTTTGCACCTGCAGCCCAGCCTTTGGAGACACAGGGGCTGAGACTCATCATTGCAACGGGAGACCTTGTAAGGCTGAAGGGAGACCACCTCACTCTCTACAACTCCCTGAAAGGAGGAGGTAGCCAGGGGAGGTAAGTCTCTTCTCCCAAGGAACAGGCGATGGGACAAGAGGAATGGCCTCAAATTGGACCAGGGGAGGTTTAGGATGGAGATTAGGAATAATTGGGTTGTGAAGCCTTGGCAGAGGCTGCCCAGGGCAGTGGTGGAGTCCCCATCCCTGGAGGTATTTAGAAGCCAGGCAGACATGGTGCTGAGGGACATGGGTCAGTGGTGGGTTTGGCAGTGTGGGTTGATGGTTGAACTCCATGATCTGAAAGGTCCCTTTCAACCATAATGATTCTCTGATTCTGTGATTCACTGCAGCTGGAGGAGCAACTCCTGCCTGTGGCCATGTCCTTTGCATAGGCCAAGGGGACATCTGTCCAGTGGGCAGCTGGTGGGACCGGCGGTGGTGAGTGATTTGGTTTGTTAGGTGATGGAGATGTTGCATGGGAATGCTGAGGTGGAAACACCAGGGTTAACAGGAGATGGAAGTTTCTGTGCTCGTCCAGAGCTTACATGTGCCCACTCAGCAAGTCCCTGCCTGCATGACATGGCTGTCTCTACAAGGACAGGGACAGGGACTCTCTCCCAGCTCTCCCCCTGAGCCAAACCCTCCCTGGCCTAGCCCAAGGAGGAGGCATCACTTCACAGGTATTTCAGTGTGAGGTGTTTTGCCCCAAAGCTCTTTTCTAAATTTCCCAGGTCAAAGCCCACCTTGGCTTCAGCATCCCCATTTGTCTGGCTGCTGGTAGCACCCACCAGACCCCCTGGATCCACGCACCATCCTCCTTGGACATGTTGTTCATATCCATCTGTGCACGGCATCCAGCTTTGCCCAGCTCTCCTGCTCGGGAGGCACGGAGAGCCCTCAGCACTCCCCCTGCTTATTGCACCATCTGGGCATGGCCCACAGACCCCAGACCCCGCATGCCATGTCCTGGTGGGTCCTGGACAGGTCCTGACCTGTCCCTTCTCACCATGGTTGTTGGTTTAGGGACCTCACCCTCTCAGGGTTTGACTGTCCCCGTCTGAGCATGGGAAAAGGTTGGCTTTGTCCTTGGCACCAAACTGCCTGGGTCTCCTGGGGCCTCACTGAACTCCCAGGATCGCACAGCAGGATTTGGGCTGTTGCAGTGGGGACCATCTCCTGAGACAGCCCCGAAGCCTCCAGCAAACCCTTGTGCTCAGGAACAAGGGCTCCGGCGGCTGAAAGCGGACATCAGAGGGCAAATGTGGGGTCAGAGGGTAACTGTGGGGTCAGAGGGAGGTCCGTTTTCCGTGGGCAGTCAGCGCTGGTGACATCCCCACGTCCCGTCCAGCAGCAGGTAGGGGGTCACCTTCCCCAGCCCCCCAGGACCACTGGCTGCAGCCGCCGCAGGCTCATGTGCTGCCACCCAGGGCTCAGCTCCGAAGTCCTCCTCGTCTCCATCCCCAAGCAAAGAACACTTCCTCCCCCTCCTGGCTGCTCTGCTCTCAGCCTTCCATGGCATTAACCACCTATCTGTGCTCGCCCGTCACCAAATCTCTTCATTTCAGTCCTCTCTCCGCTCTCATCACCTCCACCTGGCTCTACCCGAAACACCTCACTTCATAAAGAGTTTGAAAAAATTCGGCAGAAACAAGTTGCAAATGGAAAAGGGAATTTCACCTTAATTAAAATGGGTGTTGGCAAATTCTCCAGCAAGAAAAAGGAAAGCAAAGGTTCTGTTTCAGCTGGAACCAGCAGCCTGGGCTTCCCTTTCAGTTTTAGGGGGAGCGTTTTGCTGCAGATAATTCTGTGGAGAAATGTGTTGGGGAAAAAAGTTTTAGTTGTGGCTGTCCCTCTAAGATGCTGCAAAACGAGCTGTCCCTGTCTCCTGCAGCCCTGCAGAATAAGCCTGGCCTCAGTTAGGGGTAAGCTCAGTAAGAGCCTCTGGGGTAGCGTATTTCATCCTCATAATTCTATTTTTTTCAATCAAAATCTAAGCAAATTTGGATTAGAAATAAAGGAAAAGAAAACAAAGTGTTAGATGCACAGAAGTGTATTTCCTTACACGTATTACAAAGTCGCTTCATTGGCTGCAAGAGCAGAGTTGCCATTAAGTATTAACTAGACAGGTATTAGCAATAGCCCATGTCACTGCTCTAAAGGAAATCAATATACAACATAAATGCAAAATCAAAAGGTTCTTCCCCTGATGGTATCATCTGAGCAGCACCGAACAAATAAACACCACGTTGCTGCTGCTCCCCGGCCCCTCAGCCTCGCTGGCATTGCCCAGGTGGTCCCAGACAGGCACGTTGGGGGCCAGCGCAGAGGATGGGTGGCTTGTTGTGGGGAGAGGCTGGTGGCCCGTCCCTGGCCAGGCTCCGGCAGATGTGCTGGGGCCACCCCAAGCCCTGGGTGGCCACACTGGGTGGCCCTGGCACATGGAGGAGCACAATCCTCCCAGCCCGGGCATCCCTGCACAGCCACGCATGGCCACGGGCATCTCTCTCAAGGAATGGTGGCTTTCCCAGCCTTACAGGACAGTTATTCCCGTAATTCTCATCTGGGCGATGGTGTAATCCCAAGGGCCTGAAAAGCAAAGTGCTTTATCTGCCCTATTTTCTGTAGGTGTGGGGGGCTGAGCCACCCCACGGGACCCCATCCCCTGGAGCATCCCAGAGGACCATCCCCTGCTCCTGTATCCACGAGCACCACCGAGGCAGGGGAGGGCACGCGGACGGACGGACACTGACCGTTCCCCCCCTCCAGCACCAAGCCGAGTTAAAGCAGGGCCGCTGGATAGATATCTAATCTGGTTTTAATGACTAAGCCACGGGGGTGTGCTACCTCCCCTGGTAACTGCTCCATATGTTTAATTATGCTCGCTGCGAGGAAATTACATTTTCTTTCAAGGCTGAATTTGTCTAACCTCAACTTCCAAGCATAACTTTAAGCGAAGAATGAAGATTGTATTTTTAGGATGTGTGATCATTTGCTGGGAGAAAGCATACAGAACACATAACATATCAGGAGAAGTTGCCTCATTAGATTAATTAACTTGTGCAGGCGAAGCCAGCTCTGGAAGGAGCGAGAGCCCTCGGCTGCCAGCGCTTCCCGGGGAGGGGGAGCGCCCGATGCTCCAGGAATATTCAGCTTCTCGACGGCTTTGCAAAGGCAAAGTCCAAAATCTGTGCCCCTGTTTGCAGTATGAATGAATACATTGCTTTTTCCGGAACATATATAGGAACACAAATAGCAAATACCCTTAAGGAATAGAAGAAAAGGACCCAGCTGTGGGAAATCACCCCCTGGCCAGCTCGCTGGCTGTGCCCTACAACTCCCGGGGCCACCCACCCCTCAGGGACCACCACGGCCCATAGGGCAGGGACTGCCAGCACCTCCCGTGCCATGGGGTGCCCCCCACTCCCCCGGCTCCGTCCCACCTTCCCGCCCCGCGCCG
>NW_015090787.1:674448-700484 GCF_001431845.1 Calidris pugnax | reverse complement strand
CCGTCCCCCAGCCCTATAACTCAATGTCACGGGGGCTTATGTAATATTTAGGCGCGTATTACACTAAATTAATCTTAACATGAAAAATCTTTTGATTACATAGTATGTTTTTGTCATTGATTGATTAATTCATTTATTCATATAGTAATGCTATGTCCAACTCCTATTTGTATTCAGTTGTAAGAGAAAGTTCCTATTCATGTCAGAGGAGATGAATTAAAATAGTTATCACTGGTATTTGCCGGCCGACTGTTTCGCGAGGTCCCTCTGCAATATGCACCTTCTCTCCCCTACAAGCCATGAATCCCTACCATCCTCATCCTCCCGTGGCAGCCGGGGGCCCTGGACCCCAGCAGAGGCACCGGCCCCTTCCAGCACAGGGGACAATATTCACGTCCCCAGGAAGCAATACTGCAGGGCTGAGCCATGCCAGAGGCTTGGTTGCCATGGCATGAGGCTGCCCTGGTGCGGGAGGGATTCTTCTTAATTCAAAAATAACGGTTAATTAATTGTAATTCTTTTATGGGCTCAATCGTGCTGTTAAGGCAAAGGCTCTGAGGGCCTCACAGAGCAGTAACGACCCCAATGTGAGCACCCCTCTTCCCCCAGCCCCACAACCCCACGCCTGAACCTGGAGGGACCAACTGGGTCTCCCCCTCCATCCCCAGCGATGCCGGGATCCCCAGCCCCCATCACCATCCCCTTGGCGCAGGGCTGAGCACCCACCACTCTGCCCGTGCCCCCCTTGTGCACTAACAACAAAGCGGGCTAAAATTATCCCCAATATGTTGTTTTAATTTCACGCACAATAATGAAGCCATTGAAAAAGTGGTTGTGTGCACACGAGAGACACCTTCTGCTATTTATACGTGTTTTTCTAAATTAAAGGGAATATAAAACCGGTGAGAAATCAACTTGGAAACATTCCCCTTTTGGGTAGAGTAAAATTTCAAGCCGAGCAACATTAGCAAGGGAAGGAGAACCCACCAAGAAGCAGCTTCACCCATCATAACAGCAGAGGGACAGAGGGGGGGTCAGTACCCAGAGACCCTGGGTGCCCCGGGCAGTGTGGGGGCTGCACCGGCACCAGGGGGTCCTGGAACACGGGGTTCACCGCAGCCCCCCGGGAGTGGGAGCATCCTGGGAAGCTGTGCTGGGTCTGCCCGTGCTCAGCAGGGAGACTGGGGGAGAGGGGAGGTGATGCATGGCTGGACTCGAAATCACCCCCCGGAGGGCTGCAGGGCTTGTGAAACTTGGGGAGAGTTGGGAGGTGACTGCAGCATCTCTAGAAGTAAAATTTTCTGTCCTCCATCGGGCTAAGACACCCGGAATGTCAGCTACAGCTGGGCCAGCCAGATTGCCAATGCACGGGTTTCTTCTGTGGAGATAATTAGCAACTGGATCAACATCCCTGGCAGTAGAATCATAGAATTGTGTGGGCTGGAAGGGACCGTTCAGATCATCGAGTCCAACCATCAACCCAACACTGACCAAACCACCACTGACCCATGTCCCTCAGCACTGCGTCTGCCCGGCTTCTAAATCCCTCCAGGGATGGGGACTCCACCACTGCCCTGGGCAGCCTCTCCCAAGGCTTCACAGCCCTTTCAGTGTAGAAATTTTCCCCAATCTCCATCCTAAACCTCCCCTGGGGCAACCTGAGGCCGTTTCCTCTTGTCCCATCGCCTGTTCCTTGGGAGAAGAGACCGACTCCCCCTGGCTACACCCTCCTTTCAGGGAGTTGCAGAGAGCGAGAAGGTCTCCCCTCAGCCTCCTCTTCTCCAGGCTGAACACCCCCAGCTCCCTCAGCTGCTCCTCACAAGACTTGTGCTCCAGACCCCTCTCCATTGCCCTTCTCACCAAGACTCCATTGGGAAGTGTTTCTCCATGGCATTCCCATCCCTGCAGCAGACAGCACAGCCTGCTGCAAGGCAGAGGCTCTGCTGTGGTTCCTCTGATGGAGGAGCCATGGTGGGGACATGGTGGGGCTGCAGTGGTGCCTCCATGCCCCGCCAGGCTGTGTCCAGCTGTGGAGATGGGTGCATGTCTGGGTACCCGGTGCTGCTGCACAGGGACCAGGCGGAGCCATCCCATGCCTGGCCAGTGGCTGGGAGACTCCAGGGACACGGGACACTGCCATGGAAAGCAAAGTACCTGCTGCTGCAGTGTGCCCTAAGGGCACCAGGTGACACAAGGGTCTCTGATTGGCACCAGCTGATTAGCACCTGCAATTAGAACCGCCCAGATAAGAACAGCCAAAGGGCATGCTTTTCTGGCTGTGGGGCTGGTCTCTGTGCTCTCCTATGATGTTCCTTGTCCAGCTTTTGGGATCTGTGGGGCTCAGACCCACCTTCTCCTTCATAGCCACACACCGGGACCAGCAGCTGGAGGCACTGGTGAGTGTGGACTGGGCCAAGGGGGTGTGTGGAGTCTGGTTTTAACATCATGGCACCACTGCAGCCTGGGCTTTGAGGGACTCTCTCTGCTTGGGCCATTGCTTTGTGATCTGTAGTGGGTCACCCAGCCCCTGGACAGATGGCTTTGAGGAGTGGGGGCAGGATGCAGCATCCTGGGATGTCACTATGCACATGCCCCAGGATGCTCCAGGGTTTCCTACACTGCCCTGCTGCGTTCCCTGCTTCAAAGCTCTCCTGTAACTGGAGCCTTTTGGATATGGAGCAGAAGATAAGCAGCACTTACCAGCCTCATCCTGAACCAACTGACAAACGAGAGCGGGTGCAAATTTCCAGCAGGTTTCTGTGCCAGGAAATCAAATCAGTTAATGAGGACCTGGCTGCAGGCTTCTCCTCTCGCTCTTCTCCCACAGAGGGGACACTTGGGTCTGAAACGGCTCTGCAGTGCTTTATCCGAAAGCCAGTGTTGTGGGGTTCACGTACACACACACACACTGGGTCCTGTTCATCAATATTTTACATACGCAGGTGTACGTAATCTTCATTTTTATGCAAATCTCTCTGCAACCAGCCAGGTGCATTTCCTGATCTCTATTCATCATCAAGAAATCCAATAACTTGGTTGTGTACTTACATCTGGTTAGGGGTTGACCCAATGTGCACTTAAGCATGGATTTCAAATATGGGCAGCAGGGAAATAGCTTATTTCCCCCCTGGCCTTTATAAAATTAAATGCAAAAACCCCTCAGTGTTAATGCAATGTTAATGTTGCAAGATCAAGCATTTTCGAGTCAGGAAATTCCATAACTTGAGGTTTCTCCAGTGATGCTGAGCTGATACATCGCCCATCCTATATGTTTTCTTGCATGCTTTAATGATAATTTATTAATTATTGATTAATATTTAAATAAACAGTGTTAAAATATTGCTATTACCTCAGCAATACTGAAATAGAGGGAAGTCTAGTAAAAAATACCCTGTGTCTACTAGGAGACCCTTCTAGATGTCCTTAGCTGTGCAGATCACAGTCTGACAAAAAGGTTTTGAAAAGGTAAATGGAGTTTTGACAAAAGGATGTGTTTGAGGGCTGAGAGATGTCTCTTCACCCTGCTAATTTAGCTTTTTTTTTTTTTTTTTTTATGGCAGGAAAAGTGCTCGGACCCGGAGCTTCAGGGGGATGCTGGAGCATGGCTGCCCTTCCTGCACCCGGGGTGCCTCGTGGCTCTGGATTGAGCCACCAGCTCCAGAGGTATTTCCAAATATGATAATTCTGTTTCCTCCTTTTAACACACACACACAAAAAAAAAAAAAACCACAACTTTTTTCTGGGCAGCCTCTTCCAGGGCTCTGCCACCCTCACAGCAAAGAAGTTCCTCCTCATGTTTAGGTGGAATTTCCTGTGTCCCAGTTTGTGCCCGTTGCCCCTTGTCCTGTCCCTGGCACCACTGGGAAGAGTCTGGCCCCATCCTCTTGCCCCCTGCCCTTTAGCTCTTGCTCAGCATCGATGAGATCCCCTCTCAGTCTGCTCTTCTCCAGCTGAACAGCCCCAGGTCCCTCAGCCTTTATCTTGGAAATATAGGAAAGAAAAAAAAAAAATCAGTTGCCTTTTCGGAAAGGACAGGAGCAAAAGGATATGTGGCCTTTGGGAACGGGCCAAAAATGAAACCGTTTGACCTAGGAGGGGAGGATTTCCTGCAGACAGGCTCCTCGGCCCCTCCTCTGGGGGCTGGGACTGCACAGCCCCTCCGTGGTCCCTGTGGTTTAGCTGGGCACCCAGACCTGCAGCAATTCAAACCATAACACCAAGGGCAGAAAGTCATTTTGTAGGTCCCAGGGAGGCTCCTGTGCCACCCAGACCCTCTGGGGGGGCTGCTGGGAGCCTCTCTACGGGAACACACATTGGGGAGCAGCAGCTTGGGGTGGCCGGGGTGGCCACCGGCACCGTCTGCTGGTGGCGTCTGCGGGTTTGCAAGTGACCTGGTTGCCTCACACAATGGTTTTGTCATCATGTTTTGACTATTTCTTTGTTTACAAGTTTGGTTTTGTCTCAAATCTACTTGGTACCTTGTCCCCACTGTTTCGGGCAGTGTCCCCCTGCCAGCGCTGCTGATGCTCCGGTGCTTTCTGCAGAAAGAGCTGAGGGGCTCTGGCTGTAGCTGCCCTGGGTGAGGCTTTCAGGTTTTCTTTAATTGCATTCAATTACCAGTCACGGTCCCTACCAGAGTGTGCATACAAACTACAGGGCTCCTTGGCATCTATAGTGACTTCTTATAGGCTTCTTCGACCAACCAAAGGCAGAATTGAGTTTGTTTCTGGCCATTCACTGACTCCTTGCAAGGAAAAAAGGGGGGAAATCCCCTTAGAAGGACAAACATCTTTCCTGCAGGGATTAATTCCTGTCCCCAAAATAGGGCCTGCTGCCTCCCATGGCCACGGGGCCGCTGCCCTGGCGGGAGGGATGCTGGGGATGCAGACCCCGAGCTGAAATCACCTCCCAGTGCAGAGGTGGACACGTGCACCTCGCCTTACTCCTGCCCGCCTGCCACAGCTGCTATGGCTTCATTTCCAAAATAATATTTTTTCAAATGAAGTAGCAGAAAACAGCTTTACATTTTTGTTATCCCTTCCAGCGCAAAATAAAAAATGCCTGTGCTGCCACTACCTGATTCAATCAAGTGGAGTACATTGGATACCCACGGGCTACAGGGACTGGAAAAAGCTGACTTGTATTTTAATTAATAATGCGATACAGTGTCTCAACAACCAGGCCTCTGGCAATGTGCTCTGCTTTGTTCATTATTTGCTGTAAACAATTTTCAAGCAATGTGTAGACAACCCTATTTTTTAATTTCTGCTAATTCATAACGTTAACAGAATGCAGGATTTTTTTCTCACGCAATAAAGCAAGCGATTAAACCTCCTTTCTAGCCCATGAAAGGTTGCAGATTCATTCTGATTTCAGACCAAAAATAAGATCCACAGCTGTTTGATGAGGTTTCCCCGAGGTCTGGTTGAGGTTACTGAGTGATGCTGGCAGGAGCAGGGTTTGGGGGGACAATCCCAGCTCAGGATGTAGGGAGATGGTCCCCTCCCCAAGTGGCATCTGTTCCCCAGAGAAAACAGGGATTTCTCCTTTCCTTTTTTTCCCTGGCTGGTGCCATGGTTCTGCTGCCTGTTGAAGTACCTCCATGGTTGCCTCCCATGGGTCCTGGGGGGGTCTAACGTGTTGGGGTGCAGGATGTGATCACCCCAGCCCAGGGACTTGTCCCAGCAGTTCTCCTTGGTTTTGGGAGCCCTTAACTTCACCCCATATCTCCTGATGGCTCCTCCATCTCTTCCATGGGCACCTCCCCATGTCTCCTGATGCCTCCTCCATCACTTCCACGGATATTTCCCTGTGACTCCTGGTGCCTTCTCCATCTCTTCCATGGGCACCCCATGTCTCCTGATGTCTCCTCCATCTCTTCCACAGACACCTCCCCGTGTCTCCTGGTGCCTCCTCCATCACTTCCCTGGGCACCTCTGCTCTCTGCCCCGACTCCATCAGGGCTGCCTGCGGACATGACAAGCAGTTGGGCTCAGGGAAAATTGCTGCTCAGCCACAGTGACATTTTTTTCTCTTGGAGAATGACTCGTATTTGGAAACAGCCAGGATCCAGGCTGCCCGCCTCCGAGTCTGCTCTCGCTGCTATTTGGCAGGCGAGGAAGGCCCCTCCAGCTTCTGCCATTCTGCAAATCCTCCTCCGGAGCACAAATAGCAGCAGAGCCCTGCTCTTAATTAGTGCCTCTTCCCCGGGCCATCTGCTCAGCCCAGATCAGCCTCGGACCCAGCTCGGAGGCATTGGGAGCAAAGCCGGGACCTGCTCCCTGTGGATCCCCCGGGGACCAGGCACATACCACCCCATGTCCCAGCCCCCCCAGGGTGGAAACCACCTCTTCTCCAGCTTCCCTCCTAACGACCTGGCAGCCGCCTGGCTGTTCGATGCTATCAGGTAAGAGGCAATTGGTCAGAGCACACAGTAAAATGTCACCCAAATGTCACAGCAATTTCCAAAGTGTCCACAAAATGGCAGAGACTCCTTTTCCAACAGCTTCTCCTCAGTACAGCAACACCTTGCTCCTCTCTGCCATCCCCCTTGTCATCACCCGGCGTGAGCGTGGGGTGCTGAGGGACACAGCTGCCGTCACGCTGGAAGCAGAGAGATCATCATATTCAGAGAAGAGACCGTTCCTGCTCACCAAACAGGCGTGTTCATCATAGCCTTCACCTTTTCCAGCCTGGCTTTGTGTCAACTTGGTGGCCAGAAGGAGGTCAAGCACTTTCCAGCGTAGGGGCACCATTCACCAAGAGCTGGGCAAAGAAACAAATCTAATCTATGCGTCTTTTCATTTAGAAGGGCAGAGCTGAGGAGTAGCACTCCAAAACCAGTGGTAAACAAGGGCCCACTGGTGCCTGCTTGGGGTTGGGGACCCTTCACACTCCCACCGCCCACGTACACTCATGGCTGTGAACCTCTTGGCTCCTAATCCATTAAACATCAGATTGGATTAAACTCCGTCATGACAAAATTACCCTGGGCCATCCCAAGTGCCCTGTGTGCTTCCTCTAGGATGGTTACTCCCCACCTGCATCACCTCTGAAGCCACCTGAAGTCCTTCCTGGAGGCTTCCAGAGCCTGTTCTTGTTTAAGGACCAAGCTGCTATTTGCAGTACTTGCAGAACCACTGCACACCGCTTTCTGTGGACACCTGAGGGTGTTTGGGCTACACCAAGTGGAGAAGAGGAGAAGTTGTCTCCAGCCCATCCTGTTCCCAAACCCTACCGAGGTCTGTGAGAAAGCCCCCACCCCATTCCTTGGACATGGGTGATGTTTTTGCACTTCTGACTCCTGCAGGACTGGCTTCCAGCAAAGGCAGCTGAGCGCACCCTGTTATTGCCTGGGCTTGGTTCCTGATGGTGGGGAAGCTCTTCCTGGTGCTGATGTTCCCGACTAGCAGGTTGTCCACAGCAGCAGTAGGTGGTCTAGTAGAGCAGCCTGGTCTAGTGGGAGGTTCCCCTGCCCACGGCAGGGGGGATGGAATGAGATGACCTTTAAGATCCCTTCCAACCCAAGCCATTCTATGATTCTGCGGTGACCTGGAGCAGGGCTCCAGCTTGGTTTCACCTTCTGCTATGCCTGGTCATATTCACACGATACACACTGCTGGTACCACGCTTGCTTCAAAGGAGAGGAAAATGAACACTAAGAACGTGGAAGGCATCCTCTAACCAACGTGGCCATGATGGCATGCTGGCAAGGTGGCTTTGTCTTCGTCGCTCTGCTGCGTGCGTGGTGTCTTGCTGTGCCTAGCACTCCCAGAACAACACACACCGCCAAAGTCGGGGCTGGAACGTTTCTGAAGAGGTTGGCAGAGGCACAGCCCGCTCCCTCCTGGCATCAGGCTTTCTTGGACATGACCTCACGCGGCTGAGAAGACGTTGCAGTAGGAACACCTTCTCCCTTCTCTCCTGCTCATCGCCAGCGTGCGCGTATGCAACACAACACAACAGTGACACATGCTCACAACGTAAGACAAGTGTCAGAAACAGTGAGCTCTGGCTGCTCTGATGAATATGTAAAAATATCACCAAGAGCCACAGAGGAAAATGGACCAGAAATAAGAATACATATTCTGAAATAGCACACCATCTGCTGCATAAAAAAAAATCTTACGCAACCACAGCCAACCCATTGGTAGGTGGTGCGTGGAGACAGATCTCCCCTTCCCAAACTTCTCCAGCAGCCTATTCTTTACAAATCTGGAGGGAAACCACATCTTCTGTGAGAGAAGGGGACCCAGCAGAGGGTCCTGCCGTACATGTCATCTTTTTTCAGCTGAGCCCTGTTGCGCATCCCACAGGTGCCCACTGCCACCCCACCACGGCACAGACACACAAACCACAGACTCGGTGGAGGTGAAGCTCTGGCCCTGTGCAAATCTCAGCAAAAAGTCCCATTTCCATGGCTACGAGGATGCTGATGGCTCCACACAGCTTCTGCCCTGCTGATGGATCTGCTTTCCCTGTGATCACCCCCTCATTCTGCGACATTAACTCGTCTGATCCCTTTGTGCTTGTTTGTGCATTTAGTTCCTGCAACTTCAGGACGAGTTTTCTAACTGTCGAGTTTCTAACTCAAACCAGGACACTAGCTATGTATATAAATGCATGCATAAATAGCTATACTTCCTATTTTGCCTGTTTGGTGCTTCCAGGGCCCCAGACATCACTTTAAAGGACTCGTCAGACCCCTACGACACGTGCAGTAACGCCGTGGCTGGTGTGAGAGCCGTCTCCTGATGGATGTCCCCACCACTGCAAGTGCAGGAGAGGACGGTGTTGGGGAGTGCATGGCCCCTGCGTGGCAGTGCTGTAATTATACAACTCCTAACAATTAAGTGCTTGCTGATTATGTGTTGAAAGGAAGCCGAACACCATCCGATTGCATCACGGCTGATTTATTGAGTTATTATTGGCCACATCCTGAAGCTCTGACTGTCCTCCCTCGATCAAAACTCCTCATTTACCTGAATAAAGATGAAGAATTTTGCCCTGTAGTGTTTCAGGCGACAGTGTGTAATCTCAAAACCTTTTCAAATGCTATTTATAATCCTGAAGCATATTGTTTTATGCTTGTTGAGTTTTATAAACAACTATTCTTCCTGCGAGGATAAAAATAAAGTCAAGTAATGGCTTCTGCATTTAAGGCAGGTCACCACAAAGTGCAATGGGCAGGATTTTAAAAGGTCTGGTTTTACAATTTATTGGAGACGAAAGAAAGAAGAGTCTTGAAAGCTTCCCCATTCTGCGTGTGCTACAGTACGTTATGTATAAAATAAGGTCATATATATGCTTTATCTTCCTGCTAGATGTTAGGCATGAAATGAAACCGAGCTGACAAGCAGTTTACTGCATGGTTTTTGTTAGTATCACAAACTTAATTCAGCCGCGAGAAGACTCTTTGCATAGAGCATGTCATTGACAAAACGGTACTAGACAGTCGTAAGGAGAACAAGGTAAGTGATCTTCATCATTATTATTATTATTATTTATTCCATCCCTTCCCTTTTCCCCCATTAAGCATTTCATTTGGAAATTCACTGGGGAAAAAGAACGGGAGGAAATGCGCTCTGCTTTCCCATCTGAATATCCTTAAGTCACATATGTTATAATATATTTGCATTTTTAAATAAATACCCCTCGCAAAAACAAATTAGAAATGGTTATTTATGTCTCACGAAGCTCTGTTACCCCGCAGTGCTGTCAAAAGGTCAACCATTGCCTCTAACTTCGCTGTGCACACAATGACCTGGAAGTACCATCGATAATGACCCTATGGCTGCAAGTCTTGAAGACTTAATCATCTGACATACAAGGAGCCCCTGCGGCGCCCGCACTTGGCATTTGCCTTATTGAAATGTACACAGACAATATGCATTTTAAACAATTCCGAGCTGCATGCCTTAAAATAGTCGTCGGGCCACGGATCCCTGTCTGAAACAGGCTTCTCGCTATTTCAGCTCTCTCGCCTTGATGAGCAAGTCAGCTAACGAAACAACCCGATGCATCTGGAGCTAGAAACTTGCTGCATTTATTATTGGCATTTGCTCCATATTGCAAGGGAAAGTTATCATCTGCGTCATCTGGAACTTAATTACTATCTGCCACCAGCCAAATTTGATTTTAAGCCTCTCTTAGAGGGTGTTCATAAAACACAACAACAAAAAAGGGAAGGAAATTCTGCGCTAAAGAAGAAACCCACACGAAACTGAGTTCCTCTGCAAGAGCAGCCGCACCTGGGAGCCCTGCGTGGCTTTGGTGCGGGGTCAGCAGGGTCTGCCAGTGCCCCACTCCTGCTCTTAAAACAGTCCCAAAAAGCCAATTACTGCACATCCTCCTTCGGAAGAGCAAACCCAAACCTACGAGGAGGGAGATGAGAACTGCCTTGAGCAGGAAAGCCCAAGCCAGCGTTGACTATTGCGATCACGAAGCAGGTTATTTAACGATGCCCTGCTTCAGAACGCTTCTGCAAGACCACCAGATGCTGCCGAGTGAGCAGTTCCTGATGTACAGCCATGGGCGGGCTCTGCAGAGCGTGTGCTCTCACCTTGAGCGGACACACGGGGCAGGAGAAGAGCCTGCTCACCTCTCCCTGTGCTCGTCACACTCCTTCCAGATAATTAAAGGCTTCCTTTGCAGACGTTGAACCCCCCAGGACCCATGGCCATCTCTAGGGAATGGTGAACCTCTGGGTCCCTGACAAGACAGTTGTCACTGGTAACACCCTTGTGGTCCTCCTGAGTTGGTGTCTGTGCCCCCCGGCCAGGGGACACAGAGCGGTGGGCAGGGATGGATGCCCAAGGAAAGGCCTAGCTGGGAAGGGCCACGCACCGACTCTACCTGCTCTCTGGAGACAGGTCTGCTCCAAGGGGGAATTTCTGAGGATTTTTAAGATCCTGGAGCACTCCCTGACAAGTGGGCAGAAGAGGCAGATGGGTTTTGAGACGGCATCCAGTTGGTGATGGGTAGGTCTGACAAGGTGGGATCTCACCACCGTTGATGGCAGCAGCCCGTGTGAGGGCTGTGGATACCAGCATTCCCTTGATCATCTCTGTAGCCTCCACTGCCTCTCTCCAGAAGTTCCCTGTCCTTCTGGAAGTGGGGGGCCCAGAACTGGACGTGTCCCCAGCCGGCTGGGCACCCAAACAGGTTCACATGGGCAACAAAGACCCTACCAAGGGGAGAAGCTGGTGCCACCCAAGCCCCACGGTAATGTTGGGGCATCACAGCCAAGCCCAGACCCTCGGTCCCTCACGCTGCCACAGGAGAACGTGGAGACATGATGGCTGCTTGGGAGAAGAGGCGACATATGTTAGTGGAGACATAGCTGTTTTCACTTGCGTGTTTACCCTCCTACGTATCCTCTCGGAGGCTCGAAGGAATTATGCTTGATACAGAAAAGAAAAGAAAAAAAAAAAAAAGAAAAAAAAAACTCAGAAAAAAAACCCCTTCCCTTTTCTACCCACCCTTGAAAAATATGCCCAAGTGATGTCTCTTTCTGGTATTTCACATCGCTTGTAGTTAGGAAAACTGTGCCCGTGCACTTTCCATGTCTTCTGTTTTAATAAACTGCACATTAGTTTCGTTCAGCAGCTCCAGCCTCTGGCTATCTGCTGCGCTGTATATTAGTTTTAAATACACATTGCTTGCAATAACAGGGGAGCAGGAAGCTGTGCCTCAAGTTAAGAAATGGTTAGGATTGCTTTACATTTGCAGTCTCATTGAAAACATTTATTCAATCAAAGGGAAAAATAAATGTGGTCCCTCCGCTCTGTCAAGTATAAACTGTTATTGATCCCCTAAATGAAATTTGTCCATGCTGATCGATCAAACACATTATCTTTTTTCCCCAGTCTATTACCAGCAATTGGAAACTCTTGAGCATCAATAGCAGCTTGACCACACAACTGGAAATTTAGCCTATCAGGTCCCCAAATCTGAATTACTGCTCTCCCCCTCCTTTCTCTGCAAACAGCGGGATCTACGCGTTACGACTGTATTTTTCCTGAGCTGAAGGTTAGGAAAAGTTACATTTCATAAAATGCTGGGAATCGTTTGTATCATGTTAAACTCTGTCTGGGTGGTAATGGCCGTGTGACAGTGCAGGGATGTCACTGGTGCCCACCCAGGCTCTCTGGTGGGGTCCTGGGGATGTGCCTGCACACCAGGCTGTGCCTTCCCAGCTGGCCACGTCCACTGGAGCAAACCAGTTGATTTTAGTATTTCCTTGTATTTCATTTTTGACAAACCTAATATTTATAATGAATACTGCTGGGTATAAGATGCCTTGCATCCTCCCCACTCCAGAACCAACCCAATGCCACCAAGCCACCACCCCGAACATGGCATCCCTCCATGCAGGGACCCTGCATTGGTCACTCTTCTCAGTGGTGCCCGGGGAAAGGACAAGGGGCAACGGGCACAAACTGGAACACAGGAAGTTCCATCTCAACATGAGGAGGAACTTCTTTCCTTTGAGGGTGGCAGAGCCCTGGCAGAGGCTGCCCACAGAGGTGGTGGAGTCTCCTTCTCTGGAGATGGTCAACCCCTCCTGGAGACGTTCCTGTGGGACCTGCTCTGGGTGACCCTGGTCTGGCAAGGGGTTGGACTAGATGTTCTTCGGAGGTTCCTGCAAACCCTGGCCACACTGGGATTCTGGGATTCCCACGGGATGCCCACTTTGGCACAGCCTCAGCCCCCACACAGGGTCTGGCCATCCCTCCCCCTGCACCTCTGTCTTGGAGAGACACATCTGCAGAAAGTGCCAGGGCAAACCCAGTGTGTCCTGAAGACAACACAGTACAGAGTGTATGCAGGGCTTGGAGGGGCCATCATGTTACTGGTCCTATTGGTGGTACTCCTCATCTTCACAAACTAGCAAGACCTAGGGAAGAGGGGAAGGCTCACACACCCTTTTCTATCAGGCTTTTTATATAAGGATCAGAGAACCATAGAATTGCCTGGGTTGGAAGGGACCCTTCAGATCATCTGGAGGAAGAACTTCTTTGGTTTGAGGGTGGTGAGAGCCTGGCCCAGGTTGCCCAGAGAAGCTGTGGCTGCCCCATCCCTGGAGGGGTTCAAGGCCAGGCTGGAGGGGGCTTGGAGCAACCTGGTCTGGTGGGAGGTGTCCCTGCCCAGGGCAGGGGGTGGCACTGGGGGGGCTTTGAGGTCCCTTCCAACCCAAACAATTCTATGATTCTATTATCATCAAGTCCAATCATCAACCTAAGACAGACAAAAATCATCACTAAACTGTATCACTGGATGGATACGGATGTGTCTCACCATGGCGTATGGGCACGTCAAGGGTCTCTGTGGGAATCGAGCTTCAAAAAGAACTTAATTTCAGGTAGGCTGCGGAAAAAGAACATAACACTCTTCTCTTAATAGCCATCAGGAGGGGCTTACTCTCCGCCGCTGTCAATAGCTCATATGTTTGTCTTCTGTCTTGCTGATAGGTAATAATTTCCCAAGCAAGCTCAGGGAGCGGTGACTCTTTATTAAAACTAATAAGGGAGGGAGTCACGGGTTTTTAAAAATCACTCAGGAAATGATTGCTGACAACTCTTTCTGGCCTCACCCCACGGAGGGAAGGCGAGGAGAGGTTCAGACACCTCGCCTGGTGTCAGCTCAGGGTTTTGCTGCCGCACAGGCTCAGGACATACATACGGGCTGTGTAATGCAACAGTGCCCACACTGAGGGTAAAACAGCCCTGAAGCTTCACTGGGAGCAACAGAAACTTCTGGTGTCAGTTGTTACAGGGGTCTAATTTTGGCTAAATACGGCAGAAAGTACATTTTAAGGACATAGCTAACCGTGAAACATTTGGGGTGCTTTTAGCACCTGCTTAGGTGTTGAAAATTCAAATCCTGAGAAAAAGCAGTGAAAGGCAGAGTTGACCCTGTGAAGACAGAATAGCCAAGCAGTGGCATCACTCGTGGGCACATCACCAGAGGCTCTGCAGAGCCCATCTTCTTCCCAGGCGAGAGACAGGGGCGAAGCAGAAAGAAGCAGAGCCAGCCCCTCTGCCTGGATTACCGGGGCAAATCCCCCCTGGTCCATCCCTCTGCCCCGGGGAGCAGGGACCGGCAGAGGAGAGCTACCGACATCTCCAACCATGAGCCCTCAGCAGGGGTCCACCCATCTCCAACCCCCACCCTCGTGGATTTTAAGGGACCAGGATATAACAGAACCAGAACTTTTTTTGCAAAAAACTTCACCCACCCATATAAAGATTGCCCTGATCTCACAAATCTCTCTTAAAAAAAAACAAACTTGCCTTGACCTAGCGCAGAACCAACCCTATCCCCAGATGGGTTGTCCTGATGGTTCATTGCCCACACAAACCTGGGCCAATCTGGACCAATTCGGAGTAATCTCCTATCTCCCCCCTGCCCCATCCCACCGGGCTGGCCAGGTCCTTGCACCCTCGCTGAGCTCCTCAGGCAGGAACCATTTTGGGCAATATTTAGCCCAAAGTTTGCTGTTCTGTTTGAGATGGGGAGAAGAGCCCATGCGGCCAAAGCCTGTCGCGTTGTGCAGCCCCGGGAGCGGGTCTAATAACAGCCACAACCTCTGCCTGTCCTGCAGGTCGCTGTGAAGTTGCTTTTATCAATCACACTTTTAACCTAATAAAAAAGATGACAGGGGGAATGACATAAAGACCAGTTTCTTGCCAATATTGTTGCATTTCATGCTATTATACCAATCTTCTGTGAAAAAAAAAAAAAAGAGAACACGATCGTGTGTGGCCACATCCATTTCTGTTGTGAGAAATGTGGGCAGGAATGCTGCCTTATTTCCCCCCGGGATTTGCCCCACTGTGGGGAGCCATCCTTCTCCCCACTCTCATCCTTCTCCCCACTCTCATCCTTCTCCTTCTCCCTGCCCTGGCCACCTGCAGGGCTCCTCCGTATTTTCCCCGTGGTGGGATTTTCCTCCTGGGCTCTTTCCCAGCCGGGCTACCACAAAGATTTCCATCTGATTTCTCCTTCATTGCCCACGAAAACGGAAAGATGGAGCTGTATTTTCCCTGGAAAATTTTAGAATATTGACAACACAACTGCACAGCCTTTTCCTGGATTTCTGGGTTTGACTGGGATGGACTGGGAGGTTCTCCAGCAGCGTATTCAGGAGAGGGAGGAGGAAAAGGGAGAGGAGGAAGAGGATGCCCACCCTGCGTGGCACTGGGATGTGCCTGCATGGGAAAACAACCTGCCAGCTCCACTGCAAAGTATGGGTAGCATCAGCCCCACCACACTAGCCTAGTTTTGCATCGATATTCCACTTTTTCACTCTATTTCTGGTTAAATTCCAGGCTATGGAAGTTCCAACTTCCCATGGTTGGACTCGATGATCTCTGAGGTCCCTTCCAACCACTACAATTCTGTGTGATTCTGTGTGATAAGTCCCCGGGATGGAGGGGGTGCCAATACCAGACCCGAAGAGGGGTGAGAGCAGGGTTTTCCCTCTCTGGGACCCTCAGGCAGGACTGGGGGGAGCAGGGGGCAGCAGGACCAGCAGGAGGAGGGTTCCCACCACCAGCATTGGCCGCTCAACCTGGGTATTAACCCAGGCCAGCCTTCTGCTCTCGTTCGATACCAAAAGAAGGTCACTTTTTTTTGCAAAGTAACCTGAATTTTGAGGTTCAAATTTAACAGTGACTGAAAAATAATTCACTTTATATGTGTGAAATTGTATAGGGTTGGTGGGGGGTGGGTTCTGCTGCTCTTCCACAGGTCTCCAGAGGGCAAAGGAAAGTGCTCCATGGTCTGGGGTGGGCATGGGTATTGGGGATGGGACCCCTCAGCTGGGTTTGGTTCCAGGTGGGTTTGAGGGGTACTTTGTGACAAAGCCCTTGGAGTTGTTAAGGTGGCCTGAGCAAAATAAAACAAACAAAATTAAAAGGAAAAAAAGAATAAACTGGCCCAAAGTGCCCCAGGGGTGAAACCTGCCTTTGCCCTTCAGGAAGGAGGAAGGGTCTCCCAGTGATGGTGACCTCGGGTGCACACGGGTCCCGAGCCCTGACCTGCCTCCAGGCGCGTGGTGTCACAGCACAGTGACACGAGTTGCAGCAGGTCTCAGCCTTCCTCTGGTGCTGCTCTCCCCATGTGATGGCAATTAGCTGTGTTCTTAATTGCCAAAGCCAAAGTGGCAGCAACAAATGGAATGGAATGGAATGGAATGGAATGGAATAGAATAGAATAGAATAGAATAGAATAGAATAGAATAGAATAGAATAGAATAGAAACTAAGGAATAGAAGAAAAACTAAGCAATAGAATAGAACTAAGGACTCCTAGTCCTGAACTTTTAATATGCTTCTTTTATCTTCCAGTCTGTCTGTCTAGATAAAACCAACTGTTTCCACTTTTCTCGAGGCTTTCTGGAAGGGCCCTGCAGCTGCAGAAGCTTCTGCATCCTCCTGCTCACCCTCAGCCTCAGCCTGGAAATTTTAGCAATTAAATAATGAAAGTTAGAAATTTTAGCCCTGTGGCCTCACTCTTCAGAGAAAACAACTTAAAACTTCTTTTTGTTTTTTTAAATTTTAAGTGTGGAGATATATGGAGTGCACCACGAACCCCCGTGAGGCTGCCAGTTCAGTCTGCAGAGCACACACCACACACTGACCTCCCGCGAGCTCCTGACACCTCGGACTTGGCAAAAGCCTCAGAGCATCCAACAATTAAAGGCACCCAAAAGAGACGGGGCTTTGCGAGGCTCCCAGCAGCTCCCGGTTCAACAAGCTACAATTACACCAGCCAATTTTTCTCTTTAATCACGGGGCGAGCTTTTAAAGGGAAAACAGCCAAGTCAGGCAGGTTCTACACATGATATTTGCTGGTAGATAATTCAATTATTGTAGAAAATTATTTTAAACATTAAGATGCACAAAGTTCAGTTTTTCCCTGTTTCTGCTACTATCACACAAGCTATTGATAAGATGTCTAAATTTATTGCAGAATAATTCTGCAGGAAAAGAGATAAAAGGTTCCTGAATAAAATATGAGGCGAGAGCTGTAAATTGTAGCAATGCATATCATTTCATTCAAATGTAGGAAGCAATTACCATCTGCTATACTCATCAGTTCCCTCCTTTATGACTTAATTATATGTTTAATGCTATCAGATCAAGGAAAGGGCACAATAGATGAATGAGTGAAAGAAATAGAAAAGATTCAGCAACAAGACAAAAGGCAGATGAAAAGTAACCCAAGAACAGAATTGATTTCATTTGTTGGGAGAGAAGTTAATTTAAATAGTATATTCTATCATCTCCTGTGCTGTGCTGAGATAATATAAATCATGTGTTTGTGAATTTGCTTCATACAATTTTAACAAAAGCATTCAAGTTTCTGAAAACCTAGGGTCTGCAGGTTTTGATTTATTTATGAAACGAGTAACATTTACAAAGAAAGAGCAGTGACTGACAACCAAAGCATTTAAATTATTATTAACAGCACTTTGCTGTACAAGTGTGAGATGACAGAAGGGAAGCTGACGAGCTCTCCTCCTTCCCCTCCTATCTGGGTTTCGGTATCTGCCGAGATCCCCTCCCGACGGCCTCGCCGGGGCCCAAAGCGTGTGGGGACGAAGGGACCCAGCCACGGCCACCCCTCACCGTGCTGTCACCTCTCTGGTTGGGCCAGAGGGACGGGAGGGCTGGCAGCCCCAGCACCGCTCAGCTTCCCTCCATGGGATGTGAGCCACCGTCCCACCGGCCACCCCTGGGTTTGTCAGCTCCAGACACAGCCTGGTGGGGCTGCCCATACTCTGCACTCTACACCCTGCATCCCTGCATCCTACACCCTGCATCCCTGTATCCTACATCCTGCATCCCTGTATCCTGCATCCTACATCCTGCATCCCTGTATCCTACACCCTGCATCCCTGTATCCTACACCCTGCATCCTACATCCTGTATCCTACACCCTGCATCCCTGCACCCCTGCATCCTGCATCCTACACCCTGCATCCCTGCATCCTGCATCCTGCATCCCTGTATCCTACATCCTGGATCCCTGTATCCTGCATCCTACACCCTGCATCCCTGTATCCTACACACTGCGTCCCTGTATCCTACACCCTGCTTCCCTGTATCTTACATCCTGAATTCCTGCATCCTGCATCCCGCCTCCTGCATCCTACATCCCTGTATTCTGCATCTTACATCCTGCATCCTGTGCCCCTGCATCCTGCATCCAACACCCCTGCATCCTGCACTCCTGCACACTGTATCCTACACCCCTACATCCTGCATCCTGTATCTTACACCCCCACATCCTGCATCCTGTGCCCCTGCATCCTGCGTCCAATGTCCCTGCATCCTGTACCCTGCACCCCTGCATCTCCTGCGTCCAACATCCCTGCATCCTTTACCCTACACCCCTGCATCCTGCCTCCACCCCTGCACTCTGCCTCCTACACAACGCACCCTGCACCGCTGCATCCTGAATCCACCACCCTGCATCCTGCACCTTGTGCCCCACACCCTGCACCCCCAGCCCCAGAGCTGGCTGTTCCTGCATCCCTCACCAGTGCAGCGAGTTGGGATGGCATCAGTCTGATGCCACAGTCTGGGTCCTGCCTGTTCTTCCCTTTGAGCAGCTCCTCTGCATCCTTTTGCTGTGCCCCAGTCCCGCTCTCCTTGGTCTGAGACAGAGCAATTAGCAGGGAAATTGCAATTCACGTGTTGCTGAAACCTTTAGCGCCAAACACTGTCCTACATTGGAAGGTCCTGCTGCTCTAAAATATTTATCAGTTAAGTTTGACAACTCACCTGCCTGCTAAATATTGTTTTCATATTGAGGGTGCTACATGCGCCCGTGCAGCCTGGCTCCGAGCAGAGGGGTCCCTCTGTGGCCTTGGGGGTGCTGGTGGGCCAGCAGAGGGGGGCAGGGACCCCATGGACACACGATGCCTCAGAAAGCCAAAACTGCCTTTTCTTGACATTTAGAAAGGATAAGTGCTCGATTTAAACTAATCCACTTTAGCCAGCCCTCCTTTGTCAGGGATTTTTTTGACAAAACAGTCTGACACCCACCAAAAATGTGGGAAGCTGGTAGAGCAGAGAGTACCTGGTTCCGAAACCTCCCCTCCTGCCCCAGACTGGCCAGGGTCAGAAGGGACCTCTGGAGATCATCCAGTCCAATCCCCTGCCAGAGCAGATCCACCCAGAGCAGGTCCCACAGGAACGTGTCCAGGGGGGTTTGAATGTCTCCAGAGAAGGAGACTCCACCACCTCTCTGGGCAGCCTCTGCCAGGGCTCTGCCACCCTCACAGCAAAGAAGTTCCTCCTCATGTTGAGATGGAATTTCCCGTGTCCCAGTTTGAGCCCATTACCTGTCCTGTCCCCAGGCACCACTGAGAAGAGCCTGGCCCCTCTGTCTCCAGATGAACAGCCCCAGGGCTCTCAGACCTGCTGGCCATACTCTTGTTAATGCCCCCCAGGAGACCATTGGCCCTCTTGGCCACAAGGGCACATTGTTGTACGAAGACAAGAACGTACGAGCAGAAGGGCTCAGGTCAGCAGCTTTCCAGGTCTGCCCTTCAGGGGCTGCGTGAGGTCTGGATCCCACCCCGGGTCTGGTACTGCTGGTCCTTGGGGAGATCAGGGTTGTAGCCTGAAAACTGGAGCCAGCAAATAATCAAAGTCCTGCTTTCATTCCTAACCTCCAGAAAACCAGCCTTCATTTTCAGGCACTGTCACTGGAGGCTTCCCACGACTGAGAGAGCAACGGCCACGGAGACGAGGGCATTGCTTGCCGTGGATAACCAGCTAGGGAATAAGAAACCAGGGGATAATCCTGGCAGCAAACATCTATAGCTCTTCCGAGTGCTCAGACTTTCTTAACTTGCTTAGCTGTTTATTTTTCCCTTCCACTTTTCTTCCCTCCCCATCCCCTGGGGCTCCCGGTGCGGTCAGCCCTGGGAGGGAGCTGGGGATGTCCCTACGGCCCCGAGGACATCCCAAGACTGTGACAAGACATAGGCAGTGGGGCTGCGACCTCCGGGCTGGAACAGAGCAAATTCATGTGTCCCCCTGACCCGGGGAGGCTGCCACATCCATGACAGGGCACCGGCACAAAGGATGATTCACGGGGGCTTTGCAGGCTGGCCCGGTACCCACAGAGGTGGATTTCTGCACAAATTGGTCCTGTCTCCTTCCCCCATTGTGAAGGCAGAGCCAGGGCTGTTTGGGATACTGGGAGAGGAGTGGAAATGTGGAAAACTCAGGGAAACTCCGCCGTCCCTGCTGCCCAGGGGAAGGATGGGGCACAGACCCTGCCTGGTACCCACCGGCAGATGCTGGAGATGGGGACACGGGTCTGGTGGCCTCCCTGTGGGTTACTCCTCCTGCCAGAAAAGCCTCTGCCCCCTGCACTCACCTCATTTCCCGAATGGTTTTAAGGCGCAGCCCCCATGTTGAGTCTATTGCATTAATCTGTCCTTAATGGCACTGCATACACTGGCATTTCATTAAGCGCCTTCCCTTTATCTGCTCCCACCGGAGCTGAGGGGGCTGAGAATTTGCCGCTGGTTTCAGTGGGAACTGCCTGGTCCCCTCCCTGTGAAACACATTTTCCAGCGGCTTTGGGGAGCGAAAATGAAGGCACAGGGTCTCTCTTCCCACTTTTCTCCACGTTTCCAGAGCTGGCCCAGGGGGGATGCAAGGGAACAGGGGGATTCCTGGGGGCAGAGGGGGTGAGCAGAGGATGGCGCAGGGTTAAGGGAGGTGCAGTGGCCTGGACTGGGGCAGGGGACAGAAACGGGGACAGGGAAGCATGTGAAGCTCAGCTGCAGCCCCTGCGGCCCATCCTCTCCCCCAGGTTGGCTCCACAGCTCTGCATCACATCCAGCCCCACGGCCGGGACCCCCGAGCTCTGCGCTGGGGCAAGTGAGGGGCTTGTGCAGGGCTGTGACCTTCCTGGCCACACGTGTCCCTGGGGGAAAATAACAAGGGGGTATTGCAATTTATTTAAATACCACATGGCGGGGTTAGAATCCAAAAAAAAAAAAAAAAAAAAAAAAATATTGTCTTTTAACATACCTTCTGAGGCTTTTAATTTCCCCAGCTGGTCTCAGTTAATGTGCACAAGGCAATTACACTGTGGGCAGGAATTACAGGGTTGTAAGAAATGAAGCCTTTTCAGGAGACCCAGGCAAAGCTGGAGCTGGAGAGCAGCTCAGCAGTGACCCCCCCACCGCCTGCACCCAGAGGGATCCATCCCAAGAGTTAAACACGACGGGCACCGAGCGTCCCTCTAAAAAGTCAAACAAATAAAGTTTTAATACTTCTTCCCTGGAGCCTGACTCGGGGTTACAGTCAGACCCAGCTCTGCAGACCAAGCTGCAGCACCGGCTGGAGCAGTGATTCCCTGGCTTGCGTGCGTGAAGCACACCTTCTAGTGGCTGACAGCACCACCAAGGCTTCAGGCACTCACCGGTCCCCTTCCTAAATTGAAATAAATGCCTGGTTTGAGTCCACAGGCAGCAATGAAGGCACTGAGGAGGGATTGCAGCAGGCCAGCCAGGTGTGCCATGGGTCCCGCTGCAGAGTGTGGGGAGATGTCTGATCCCACTGTGACGGGAGCATTAGTTCTGAAATTACAGATTCATCCTGATTTAGTGTAGCCTTTATTGCTGTTAATTAGGCAACGAAATGTGAAAACTGTTACAGCATTTTAATTACCTGAATGCAATGAGGGGGGGTGTAAAAGACAAAAAAAAAAAAAAAAAAAAGAAGTATATTGTCTTTTAACATACCTTCTGAGGCTTTTAATTTCCCCAGCTGGTCTCAGTTAATGTGCACAAGGCAATTACACTGTGGGCAGGAATTACAGGGTTGTAAGAAATGAAGCCTTTTCAGGAGACCCAGGCAAAGCTGGAGCTGGAGAGCAGCTCAGCAGTGACCCCCCCACCGCCTGCACCCAGAGGGATCCATCCCAAGAGTTAAACACGACGGGCACCGAGCGTCCCTCTAAAAAGTCAAACAAATAAAGTTTTAATACTTCTTCCCTGGAGCCTGACTCGGGGTTACAGTCAGACCCAGCTCTGCAGACCAAGCTGCAGCACCGGCTGGAGCAGTGATTCCCTGGCTTGCGTGCGTGAAGCACACCTTCTAGTGGCTGACAGCACCACCAAGGCTTCAGGCACTCACCGGTCCCCTTCCTAAATTGAAATAAATGCCTGGTTTGAGTCCACAGGCAGCAATGAAGGCACTGAGGAGGGATTGCAGCAGGCCAGCCAGGTGTGCCATGGGTCCCGCTGCAGAGTGTGGGGAGATGTCTGATCCCACTGTGACGGGAGCCATCAGTAGGGCCCAGGGCACACGGAGCAGGAGAAAGCAAAGGCAGCGGGTCCCCGGGGTGCCAGCCCAGCAGCCTGTGCCCGAGGAGATCCTGGAGGGGACACTCTGGCTCCAGAGCCGGGCCAGACCCCGCGGAGCCAGAGGGAGGAGGTGGGATGCGATGACGGGGTCTCCATTTGGGAGCATCCCCTCCCGCAGCATGGCAGGGTGCCTGCCAGCGGGGTTTGCCCCACTGAGGAGACACCATCCCAATGCCCAATTTCCACCCTTTTGGGGACGCAGAGAGAGCGTCCCCCTCACACCAGCTGCCCTGGCCAGGTGTACGTGTGTGCAGATACGTGCTGGGAAGCCCACAAAGAAAGAATGCGTTTTTATACTAATTCCCTTAATTTATTCACATCAAATGTCAGTGCCGTGTCATATAAAAATCTTTAATGATTTTAAAACAAATGGTCCCTGAGGCAGGAAAATAGTTACAGTGCCATTTCTAAAATTAATTTAATTCCTGTGGAATAGAAATGTATAAAAAAAAAAAAAAAAAAAAAAGAGACTATTTTGGCTGGAAAATACGGGTTTAATATTTTTCCTAGAACTTTTTTTTTTTTTTTTTTTTTTTTTAAAAAATTTATTTCCTTGGGAAAAAAAAAAAAAAAAAAAAAAAAAAAAAAAAAAGGCTCCTGCTCAGTTGCATATGGATTACAAATAGTATTAGAGTATCTCTGAAGAGTCTTTTTGGCTGAAATCACGCAGGGTTTCCCAGCCTTCCTCCCAACCCTCTCCCCCCTCCTCTGCTGGGAGCAGCTCTCTCTGCTCCCCTGCACCTCGGGGCCGTCCCCTGCTCCCCGGGGCCAGGCAGAGCACCCTCACTAATTAGTACCTGCTATTTCCTTCACACAGTAGCAGAGCCCTATTTTTATTGCATTTCTCAATGACTCACAGTAGCGTATCTTCCCTGCCATATGGGCACAAGCCCAGGGCAGCCTCGCGCTGATATTCCGGGGCTGGAATCCTTCCTCCCTGGCGAGCTCCCGGGATGGGACACGGTCCCTCCCGGTGCCCCCCGCCCCGCTCAGACGCCATGGTACCTACTCACCATCTGGCGGGCTGGTTCCACGCTGGGAGGCTGCTGGTGGGCAGCCAGAGCTGTCTTTGTGCCACCCATTCCCCTCCCAGGTCCTTCTGGTGGGGGGGCACCACTCTGCCATCCTGCCCCGCTCGGCTCCAGGCTCAGGGAGATGGGAAGAGGCAGGAACATCCCTGTGGCTGGGGCTTGGGATGCTGCGGGGTCTGCACGGGACCCCAACGGCAAGGTGGGAAGAAAGTCTCAGCCCCTTCACATCGGGGCCCACACGCTCCCCAGCAGAAAGCAGGGCGAGGGAGCAAAGACGAGCTGAAGCAGATGTTGCTAAAATTAAGCTCAGCCCAAGGAATCGGCAGCAAAAGCCTCAGCTGGAGCCACCACGGAGCAGAGGTTTGGCTGGGTCTTGGTGACATCTCCCCCCGAGCAGGGACCTCTGGGGACACAAGCGATAAATTCGGTGTCAGCACCAAAGCTCCGGGTCAGTCACTGTCCCCAGCCCATGAGGTTTCCTCAGAAATCAAACACTTTTGTTTTAAAGGTGGTACCATGATATCAGTTTTCCATCTGCATTTTCAGACCATTTGTGTACCTCTCCGAGTCTGGATTTGTCCCCAGACCTCCTAAGCGCCCTGAATGAGGTGAATTTGGAGCTAATAATGCTCCATGCTCCTTATTCGTACAAATTTCCAAGTCTCTCCCCAGACTTCCAGACCCTCACTAAGGATTTTTCCCCTTCCCCCGGCCCTGAAATGAGGGGCCTCGGTGGTGCCCCCCACCAGGAGGCAAAGTAACTCTGATATTTCCAAAGTTTGAAGTGTCCAGCCTTGCAGCCTTAAAGAACTAATCTTCTGCCTTTTCAGTGATGCTTCTTTGACCAAAAGCACCTCTTATCCTCTGCAGCTCAGCCCCTCTGAAGTCAGAAGTTGCCACTGAGGGAGCTGTTGGTTCCCCCGCTGGTTTTCGGGGAAGGGTGATGGGGGGGCACCTCCTGCCCCCTTTCTCCACAGAGGCTGGGAGGGGAGGGGAGGAGCACAAAGGTGGGAGATCCCCTGAAAGCCACAGCAGTGGGTAATTAAAATAAAACCCAAACACATGAAATTAAGTTCCGTGACTCAGTCCACACGCTCCCACCCTCCTCCCACTCGTCTGCTGATGCTCAGCCAGAAATTAAGCACTTAGGGGTTGGGTTTTTTCACACTTCATACTTACAGCTTCGCATTCCCTCTCCTCCTGCCCATCCGAGGCCACCTCCAGCGTGACGGCGGCTTTGCAAACCTACCAGAGATGCCTTCAGCCATCCTGGCCAAGCTGGAACCCTTCTGGAGAGAAAACCCACGGCAGCACAGCTGCATTGTTAAGATAATTATTTTACATTACTTACAGTACTATTTAAAGAACCCAAGGGGTATAGACTTCTTTTAAAAAATTGAGAGATCATTTAATTACTGGGTTCAGGGTTCAGAGCAGAGCTGGAATTTATTCTGAGTTCTGCTCATTATGATTTTCCGTGGAATAATTGTGTGCTGCTCTTACAGCCCTTCTCCCCCCTGCCGGGTGGAAGCGGTTCACAGCTCCCTCCCGTTTGTGCCCCCCGAGCTGAGCTGCAGGAACATGGAGTTACCCACCAGGAGCCTTCTCCTGGAAAACCTGAGGAAATCACCAGCAGCTCCATGATGCCTGGATCCTCCATCCCACAGCTTTAGTGGCTGCTCCAGAAGAACAGGGGTGCTACAAGTGGGGAACCCAGAGGGGAGAAAAAGAGAGAAATGCTCTGAAATCCTTTGGTTTAATTCCAATTCTATTAAATCAATTGCCATTATCGTCAGTCTCTGTTATGGAGCCAACACTATGTCTAAAGGAAAACATTTCCAAGGGCAGACAAGGGAGCGAGGTGCTTAGACCACATTGGCTTTAACTGAGGACGAGCAAAACAAATCTGTTTCAACATATATAAAAGCTCTGCTGTCAGCTCTGCAGTGCCCCTGCTCCAGCCAGCTGAACACCACGGCTCTGAATTAGCGGCTGTGCTCAAGCCGAGGTGCCAGGTTCTAATTATTAACAGATCCAATAGCACCCACATGACAGTAGATTACATTTCAAATGAAGATTTGACATGTTAATTTAAGCTGTGCCTTTAAATTTATTCAGGTGGAAAATAGAGCAAATGTCCATCTCCAAGTACATGGTTAAGCCGTATGTTCTCAGCCTGGCTCTTCCTTCCTTCCAGTTCAAAAACCAAGCTAAAAAGCAGGTGTCCTCTGGAAATCCTCCAGCCCCAGCCAGCTGAAATGCCTGATTTCAGCCCAGGTGGCTGCTCTGATGGGAGTTGTTGAGCTTTCTGCGGGCCTGGGGAGAGGACAGAGGGGTTGGAAGGAGGCAGCAGGATTCCTGTGGTGGGCACGTGTGGTACGGGCAGCCCTGGAGCATCTCCTGCCTGCCCACAGCGGCCCAGGGACCGAGACAGCAGGGGCAACGCCTGCCCTAATGGATTTTTAAGTCACTTATGGACCAAATCACCTTCAGGTCGTGCAGGAGGAGCTTCCCAAGGGCCGCACGGCTCAGAGCCACCAGCTCTTCTGCCTCCTGAAACTCCCTTGTGGTGCGGGGCCGGGGCGGGGCGGGGTTGGGGAT